>NC_092330.1:14007907-14312720 GCF_036785885.1 Coffea arabica
TCCAGGTTCCTCAATCCAAGCGTTGCACCACCTCGCTAGATCCTTGGGCAAGCGTGGTACGTGTCTCGAAACGAGTTGATTAAGGATCGTATCAGTGACGTGTGTATGGATCAGGGCCCACGCAATGAGCTGATCCGAGTTCCATTGGGCCCAGTCACACGTGTACGTTCCAAGTTCTTCAAGGAATCCCTCCAAGGCCTTGTTCGAATGGTCAAAGACCAACATGGAGTCCATAGGGATATTGAAGGCCAAGAAGGATACAAACAAATCATATACACACTGATCCAATCCCGTGGAGAGTCAAGCGGGCCTCCAAGTGATTGGGCCGCGTTGGGTCTTTAGGCCTTAATGTTGCTTTGGGTTAGAATAACTGCGTAATAGAAGCATGGGTCAGCCAATCTAGACACCAAGATGGCCGACTGCTCCTTTAGGGTTTTAGAAACCCCTAGACTATAAAAGGGCTTGCTTTGAAAGGGTTTTGGACACAAGTTGTATCAATACAATTTGATTAATGTCAATTCTTCTTGTTAAGAGATATTCGAGCCATTTCACTTGCTTTGGCAAGGGTTGTAAGCAATATTGCGTCCCGTCCATGATTTTTCTACCGACCTATCCATTCGAGTAATCACCTCTGTGGAGTCATCGTTCCGACGCCTATAATTAAATCTTATTGTCCCGCTTGATTCTAGGTTCTGCAATCCAAGCGTTGGACCACCTCGCTAGATCCTTGGGCAAACGTGCAACGTGTCTCGAAACGAGTTGATCAAGGACCGTATCAGTGACGTGTGTATGGATCAGGGCCCACGCAATGAGCTGGTCGGAGTTCCATTGGGCCCAGTCACACGTGTACGAGCCAAGTTCTTCAAGGAATCCCTCCAAGGCCTTGTTCGAATGGTCCAAGACCAACATGGAGTCCATAGGGATATTGAAGGCCAAGAAGGATACAAGCAAATCATCTACACCCTGATCCAATCCCATGGAGAGTCAAGCGGGCCTCCAAGTGATTGGGCCGAGTTGGGTCTTTAGGCCTTAATGTTGCTTTGGGTTAGAATAACTGCGTAATAGAAGCATGGGTCGGCCAATCTAGACACCAAGATGGCCGACTGCTCCTTTAGGGTTCTAGAAACCTCTAGCCTATAAAAGGGCTTGCTTTGCAAGGGTTTTGGACACAAGTTGGATCAATACAATTTGATTAATGTCGAATCTTCTTGTTAAGAGATATTCGAGCCTTTTCACTTGCTTTGGCATGGGTTGTAAGCAATATTGCGTCTCGTCCTAGATTGTTCTACCGATCTATCCATTCGAGTAATCACCTCTGTGGAGTCATCGTTCTAACGCCTATAATTAAATCTTATCCTGTCGCTTGATTCCAGGTTCCTCAATCCAAGCGTTGCACCACCTCGCTAGATCCTTGGGCAAGCGTGGTACGTGTCTCGAAACGAGTTGATTAAGGATCGTATCAGTGACGTGTGTATGGATCAGGGCCCACGCAATGAGCTGATCCGAGTTCCATTGGGCCCAGTCACACGTGTACGTTCCAAGTTCTTCAAGGAATCCCTCCAAGGCCTTGTTCGAATGGTCAAAGACCAACATGGAGTCCATAGGGATATTGAAGGCCAAGAAGGATACAAACAAATCATATACACACTGATCCAATCCCGTGGAGAGTCAAGCGGGCCTCCAAGTGATTGGGCCGCGTTGGGTCTTTAGGCGTTAATGTTGCTTTGGGTTAGAATAACTGCGTAATAGAAGCATGGGTCGGCCAATCTAGACACCAAGATGGCCGACTGCTCCTTTAGGGTTTTAGAAACCCCTAGACTATAAAAGGGCTTGCTTTGAAAGGGTTTTGGACACAAGTTGTATCAATACAATTTGATTAATGTCAATTCTTCTTGTTAAGAGATATTCGAGCCTTTTCACTTGCTTTGGCAAGGGTTGTAAGCAATATTGCGTCCCGTCCAAGATTTTTCTACCGACCTATCCATTCGAGTAATCACCTCTGTGGAGTCATCGTTCCGACGCCTATAATTAAATCTTATTGTCCCGCTTGATTCTAGGTTCTGCAATCCAAGCGTTGGACCACCTCGCTAGATCCTTGGGCAAACGTGCAACGTGTCTCGAAACGAGTTGATCAAGGACCGTATCAGTGACGTGTGTATGGATCAGGGCCCACGCAATGAGCAGGTCGGAGTTCCATTGGGCCCAGTCACACGTGTACGAGCCAAGTTCTTCAAGGAATCCCTCCAAGGCCTTGTTCGAATGGTCCAAGACCAACATGGAGTCCATAGGGATATTGAAGGCCAAGAAGGATACAAGCAAATCATCTACACCCTGATCCAATCCCATGGAGAGTCAAGCGGGCCTCCAAGTGATTGGGCCGAGTAGGGTCTTTAGGCCTTAATGTTGCTTAGAGTTAGATTAACTGCGTAATAGAAGCATGGATCGGCCAATCTAGACACCAAGATGGCCGACTGCTCCTTTAGGGTTTTAGAAACCCCTAGACTATAAAAGGGCTTGCTTTGAAAGGGTTTTGGACACAAGTTGGATCAATACAATTTGATTAATGTCAATTCTTCTTGTTAAGAGATATTCGAGCCTTTTCACTTGCTTTGGCAAGGGTTGTAAGCAATATTGCGTCCCGTCCTAGATTTTTCTACGGACCTATCTATTCGAGTAATCACCTTTGTGGAGTCATCGTTCCAACGCCTATAATTAAATCTTATCGTCCCGCTTGATTCTAGGTTCCGCAATCCAGGCGTTGGACCACCTCGCTAGATCCTTGGGCAAGCGTGCTACATGTCTCGAAACGAGTTGATGGAGGACCGTATCAGTGACGTGTGTATGGATCTGGGCCCACGCAATCAGCTGGTCCGAGTTCCATTGGGCCCAATCACACGTGTACGATCCAAGTTCTTCAAGGAATCCCACCAAGGCCTTGTTCGAATGGTCCAAGACCAACATGGAGTCCATAGGGATATTGAAGTGCAAGAAGGATACAAGACAAATCATCTACACCATGATCCAAACCCGTGGTGAGTCAAGCGGGCCTCCAAGTGATTGGGCCGAGTTGGATCTTTAGGCCTTAATGTTGCTTAGGGTTAGATTAACTGCGTAATAGAAGCCTGGGTCGGCCCATCTAGACACCAAGATGGCCGACTGCTCCTTTAGGGTTTTAGAAACCTCTAGCCTATGAAAGGGCTTGCTTTGTAAGGGTTTTGGACACAAGTTGGATCTATAGAATTTGATTAATGTTGATTCTTCCTGTTAAGAGATATTCGAGCCTTTTCACTTGCTTTGGCAAGGGTTGTATGCAATATTGCGTATCGTCCTAGATTGTTCTACCGACCTATCCATTCGAGTAATCACCTCTGTGAAGTCATCGTTCTAACGCCTATAATTGAATCTTATCATCCCGCTTGATTCTAGGTTCCACAATCCAAGCGTTGGACCACCTCGCTAGATCCTTGGGCAAACGTGCTACGTGTCTCGAAACGAGTTGATCGAGGACCGTATCAGTGACGTGTGTATGGATCAGGGAACACGCAATGAGCTAATCCGGTACCATTAGGCCCAGTCACACGTGTACGAGCCAAGTTCTTCGAGGAATCCCTCCAAGGCCTTGTTCGAATGGTCCAAGACCAACATGGAGTCCATAGGGATATTGAAGGCCAAGAAGGATACAAGCAAATCGTATACACCATGATCCAAGCCTATGGAGAGTCAAGCGGGCCTCCAAGTGATTGGGCCGAGTAGGGTCTTTAGGCCTTAATGTTGCTTAGGGTTGCATTAACTAATTAGTAGAAGCACGGGCCGGCCCGTCCTGATACCAAGATGGCCGACTGCTCTTTTAGGGTTTTCGTAGGGTTTTAGTAACCTCTAGCCTATGAATGGGCTCGCATTATATGGGTCTTGGACACAAGTTGGATCAATAAAGTTTGGTTAATTTCGATTCTTCTTGTCAAGAGAGAGTCGAGCCTCTTTACTTGCCTTTCCAAGGGTTGTGAGCAATCTTGCGTCTCGTCCTAGATTGTTCTACCGACCACTGTGGAGTCGTCGTTCTACCCCCTTTAATCAAATCGTGTTGTCCGTTTGATTCTAGGCTCCGCAATCCAAGCGTTGGATCACCTCGCTAGATACTTGAGCAAACGTGCTATGTGTCTCGTAACGAGTTGATCAAGGACCGTATCAGTGATGTGTGCATGGATCATGGCCCACAAAATGATCCGGTCCGAGGTCTATTGGGCCTAGTCACACATGCACGATCCAAGCTCTTAAAGGAATCCCTCCAAGGCCTTGTTCAAATGGTCCAAGACCAACATGGAGTCCATAGGGATATTGAAGGCCTATAAGGAGACAAGCAAAACATCTACACCATGATCCAAGCCCATGAAGAGTCAAGCGAGCCTCCAAGTGATTGGGCCGAGTTGGGTCTTTAGGCCTTAATGTTGCTTAGGGTTAGATTAACTGCGTAATAGAAGCATGGGTCGGTCAATCTATACACCAAGATGGCCGACTGCTCCTTTAGGGTTTTAGAAAACTCTAGCCTATGAAAGGGCTTGCTTTGTAAGGGTTTTGGACACAAGTTGGATCTATAGAATTTGATTAATGTTGATTCTTCCTGTTAAGAGATATTCGAGCCTTTTCACTTGCTTTGGCAAGGGTTGTATGCAATATTGCGTATCGTCCTAGATTGTTCTACCGACCTATCCATTCGAGTAATCACCTCTGTGGAGTCATCGTTCCAACGCCTATAATGAAATCTTATCATCCCGCTTGATTCTAGGTTCTGCAATCCAAGCGTTGGACCACCTCGCTAGATACTTGGGCAAACGTGCAACGTGTCTCGAAACGAGTTGATTAAGGATCGTATCAGTGACGTGTGTATGGATCAGGGCCCACGCAATGAGCTGGTCGGAGTTCCATTGGGCCCAGTCACACGTGTACGAGCCAAGTTCTTCAAGGAATCCCTCCAAGGCCTTGTTCGAATGGTCCAAGACCAACATGGAGTCCATAGGGATATTGAAGGCCAAGAAGGATACAAACAAATCATATACACACTGATCCAATCCCATGGTGAGTCAAGCGGGCCTCCAAGTGATTGGACCGAGTTGGGTCTTTAGGCCTTAATGTTGCTTTGGGTTAGAATAACTGCGTAATAGAAGCATGGGTCGGCCAATCTAGACACCAAGATGGCCGACTGCTCCTTTAGGGTTTTAGTATCCTCTCCCCTATAAAAGGGCTTGCTTTGCAAGGGTTTTGGACACAAGTTGGATCAATACAATTTGATTAATGTCGATTCTTCTTGTTAAGAGATACTCGAGCCTTTTCACTTGCTTTGGCATGGGTTGTAAGCAATATTGCATCTCGTCCTAGATTGTTCTACCGACCTATCTATTCGAGTAATCACCTCTGTGGAGTCATCATTCTAACGCCTATAATTAAATCTTATCCTGTCGCTTGATTCCAGGTTCCTCAATCCAAGCGTTGCACCACCTCGCTAGATCCTTGGGCAAGCGTGGTACGTGTCTCGAAACGAGTTGATTAAGGATCGTATCAGTGACGTGTGTATGGATCAGGGCCCACGCAATGAGCTGATCCGAGTTCCATTGGGCCCAGTCACACGTGTACGTTCCAAGTTCTTCAAGGAATCCCTCCAAGGCCTTGTTCGAATGGTCAAAGACCAACATGGAGTCCATAGGGATATTGAAGGCCAAGAAGGATACAAACAAATCATATACACACTGATCCAATCCCGTGGAGAGTCAAGCGGGCCTCCAAGTGATTGGGCCGCGTTGGGTCTTTAGGCCTTAATGTTGCTTTGGGTTAGAATAACTGCGTAATAGAAGCATGGGTCAGCCAATCTAGACACCAAGATGGCCGACTGCTCCTTTAGGGTTTTAGAAACCCCTAGACTATAAAAGGGCTTGCTTTGAAAGGGTTTTGGACACAAGTTGTATCAATACAATTTGATTAATGTCAATTCTTCTTGTTAAGAGATATTCGAGCCATTTCACTTGCTTTGGCAAGGGTTGTAAGCAATATTGCGTCCCGTCCATGATTTTTCTACCGACCTATCCATTCGAGTAATCACCTCTGTGGAGTCATCGTTCCGACGCCTATAATTAAATCTTATTGTCCCGCTTGATTCTAGGTTCTGCAATCCAAGCGTTGGACCACCTCGCTAGATCCTTGGGCAAACGTGCAACGTGTCTCGAAACGAGTTGATCAAGGACCGTATCAGTGACGTGTGTATGGATCAGGGCCCACGCAATGAGCTTTCTAACGCCTATAATTAAATCTTATCCTGTCGCTTGATTCCAGGTTCCTCAATCCAAGCGTTGCACCACCTCGCTAGATCCTTGGGCAAGCGTGGTACGTGTCTCGAAACGAGTTGATTAAGGATCGTATCAGTGACGTGTGTATGGATCAGGGCCCACGCAATGAGCTGATCCGAGTTCCATTGGGCCCAGTCACACGTGTACGTTCCAAGTTCTTCAAGGAATCCCTCCAAGGCCTTGTTCGAATGGTCAAAGACCAACATGGAGTCCATAGGGATATTGAAGGCCAAGAAGGATACAAACAAATCATATACACACTGATCCAATCCCGTGGAGAGTCAAGCGGGCCTCCAAGTGATTGGGCCGCGTTGGGTCTTTAGGCGTTAATGTTGCTTTGGGTTAGAATAACTGCGTAATAGAAGCATGGGTCGGCCAATCTAGACACCAAGATGGCCGACTGCTCCTTTAGGGTTTTAGAAACCCCTAGACTATAAAAGGGCTTGCTTTGAAAGGGTTTTGGACACAAGTTGTATCAATACAATTTGATTAATGTCAATTCTTCTTGTTAAGAGATATTCGAGCCTTTTCACTTGCTTTGGCAAGGGTTGTAAGCAATATTGCGTCCCGTCCAAGATTTTTCTACCGACCTATCCATTCGAGTAATCACCTCTGTGGAGTCATCGTTCCGACGCCTATAATTAAATCTTATTGTCCCGCTTGATTCTAGGTTCTGCAATCCAAGCGTTGGACCACCTCGCTAGATCCTTGGGCAAACGTGCAACGTGTCTCGAAACGAGTTGATCAAGGACCGTATCAGTGACGTGTGTATGGATCAGGGCCCACGCAATGAGCAGGTCGGAGTTCCATTGGGCCCAGTCACACGTGTACGAGCCAAGTTCTTCAAGGAATCCCTCCAAGGCCTTGTTCGAATGGTCCAAGACCAACATGGAGTCCATAGGGATATTGAAGGCCAAGAAGGATACAAGCAAATCATCTACACCCTGATCCAATCCCATGGAGAGTCAAGCGGGCCTCCAAGTGATTGGGCCGAGTAGGGTCTTTAGGCCTTAATGTTGCTTAGAGTTAGATTAACTGCGTAATAGAAGCATGGATCGGCCAATCTAGACACCAAGATGGCCGACTGCTCCTTTAGGGTTTTAGAAACCCCTAGACTATAAAAGGGCTTGCTTTGAAAGGGTTTTGGACACAAGTTGGATCAATACAATTTGATTAATGTCAATTCTTCTTGTTAAGAGATATTCGAGCCTTTTCACTTGCTTTGGCAAGGGTTGTAAGCAATATTGCGTCCCGTCCTAGATTTTTCTACGGACCTATCTATTCGAGTAATCACCTTTGTGGAGTCATCGTTCCAACGCCTATAATTAAATCTTATCGTCCCGCTTGATTCTAGGTTCCGCAATCCAGGCGTTGGACCACCTCGCTAGATCCTTGGGCAAGCGTGCTACATGTCTCGAAACGAGTTGATGGAGGACCGTATCAGTGACGTGTGTATGGATCTGGGCCCACGCAATCAGCTGGTCCGAGTTCCATTGGGCCCAATCACACGTGTACGATCCAAGTTCTTCAAGGAATCCCACCAAGGCCTTGTTCGAATGGTCCAAGACCAACATGGAGTCCATAGGGATATTGAAGTGCAAGAAGGATACAAGACAAATCATCTACACCATGATCCAAACCCGTGGTGAGTCAAGCGGGCCTCCAAGTGATTGGGCCGAGTTGGATCTTTAGGCCTTAATGTTGCTTAGGGTTAGATTAACTGCGTAATAGAAGCCTGGGTCGGCCCATCTAGACACCAAGATGGCCGACTGCTCCTTTAGGGTTTTAGAAACCTCTAGCCTATGAAAGGGCTTGCTTTGTAAGGGTTTTGGACACAAGTTGGATCTATAGAATTTGATTAATGTTGATTCTTCCTGTTAAGAGATATTCGAGCCTTTTCACTTGCTTTGGCAAGGGTTGTATGCAATATTGCGTATCGTCCTAGATTGTTCTACCGACCTATCCATTCGAGTAATCACCTCTGTGAAGTCATCGTTCTAACGCCTATAATTGAATCTTATCATCCCGCTTGATTCTAGGTTCCACAATCCAAGCGTTGGACCACCTCGCTAGATCCTTGGGCAAACGTGCTACGTGTCTCGAAACGAGTTGATCGAGGACCGTATCAGTGACGTGTGTATGGATCAGGGAACACGCAATGAGCTAATCCGGTACCATTAGGCCCAGTCACACGTGTACGAGCCAAGTTCTTCGAGGAATCCCTCCAAGGCCTTGTTCGAATGGTCCAAGACCAACATGGAGTCCATAGGGATATTGAAGGCCAAGAAGGATACAAGCAAATCGTATACACCATGATCCAAGCCTATGGAGAGTCAAGCGGGCCTCCAAGTGATTGGGCCGAGTAGGGTCTTTAGGCCTTAATGTTGCTTAGGGTTGCATTAACTAATTAGTAGAAGCACGGGCCGGCCCGTCCTGATACCAAGATGGCCGACTGCTCTTTTAGGGTTTTCGTAGGGTTTTAGTAACCTCTAGCCTATGAATGGGCTCGCATTATATGGGTCTTGGACACAAGTTGGATCAATAAAGTTTGGTTAATTTCGATTCTTCTTGTCAAGAGAGAGTCGAGCCTCTTTACTTGCCTTTCCAAGGGTTGTGAGCAATCTTGCGTCTCGTCCTAGATTGTTCTACCGACCACTGTGGAGTCGTCGTTCTACCCCCTTTAATCAAATCGTGTTGTCCGTTTGATTCTAGGCTCCGCAATCCAAGCGTTGGATCACCTCGCTAGATACTTGAGCAAACGTGCTATGTGTCTCGTAACGAGTTGATCAAGGACCGTATCAGTGATGTGTGCATGGATCATGGCCCACAAAATGATCCGGTCCGAGGTCTATTGGGCCTAGTCACACATGCACGATCCAAGCTCTTAAAGGAATCCCTCCAAGGCCTTGTTCAAATGGTCCAAGACCAACATGGAGTCCATAGGGATATTGAAGGCCTATAAGGAGACAAGCAAAACATCTACACCATGATCCAAGCCCATGAAGAGTCAAGCGAGCCTCCAAGTGATTGGGCCGAGTTGGGTCTTTAGGCCTTAATGTTGCTTAGGGTTAGATTAACTGCGTAATAGAAGCATGGGTCGGTCAATCTATACACCAAGATGGCCGACTGCTCCTTTAGGGTTTTAGAAAACTCTAGCCTATGAAAGGGCTTGCTTTGTAAGGGTTTTGGACACAAGTTGGATCTATAGAATTTGATTAATGTTGATTCTTCCTGTTAAGAGATATTCGAGCCTTTTCACTTGCTTTGGCAAGGGTTGTATGCAATATTGCGTATCGTCCTAGATTGTTCTACCGACCTATCCATTCGAGTAATCACCTCTGTGGAGTCATCGTTCCAACGCCTATAATGAAATCTTATCATCCCGCTTGATTCTAGGTTCTGCAATCCAAGCGTTGGACCACCTCGCTAGATACTTGGGCAAACGTGCAACGTGTCTCGAAACGAGTTGATTAAGGATCGTATCAGTGACGTGTGTATGGATCAGGGCCCACGCAATGAGCTGGTCGGAGTTCCATTGGGCCCAGTCACACGTGTACGAGCCAAGTTCTTCAAGGAATCCCTCCAAGGCCTTGTTCGAATGGTCCAAGACCAACATGGAGTCCATAGGGATATTGAAGGCCAAGAAGGATACAAACAAATCATATACACACTGATCCAATCCCATGGTGAGTCAAGCGGGCCTCCAAGTGATTGGACCGAGTTGGGTCTTTAGGCCTTAATGTTGCTTTGGGTTAGAATAACTGCGTAATAGAAGCATGGGTCGGCCAATCTAGACACCAAGATGGCCGACTGCTCCTTTAGGGTTTTAGTATCCTCTCCCCTATAAAAGGGCTTGCTTTGCAAGGGTTTTGGACACAAGTTGGATCAATACAATTTGATTAATGTCGATTCTTCTTGTTAAGAGATACTCGAGCCTTTTCACTTGCTTTGGCATGGGTTGTAAGCAATATTGCATCTCGTCCTAGATTGTTCTACCGACCTATCTATTCGAGTAATCACCTCTGTGGAGTCATCATTCTAACGCCTATAATTAAATCTTATCCTGTCGCTTGATTCCAGGTTCCTCAATCCAAGCGTTGCACCACCTCGCTAGATCCTTGGGCAAGCGTGGTACGTGTCTCGAAACGAGTTGATTAAGGATCGTATCAGTGACGTGTGTATGGATCAGGGCCCACGCAATGAGCTGATCCGAGTTCCATTGGGCCCAGTCACACGTGTACGTTCCAAGTTCTTCAAGGAATCCCTCCAAGGCCTTGTTCGAATGGTCAAAGACCAACATGGAGTCCATAGGGATATTGAAGGCCAAGAAGGATACAAACAAATCATATACACACTGATCCAATCCCGTGGAGAGTCAAGCGGGCCTCCAAGTGATTGGGCCGCGTTGGGTCTTTAGGCCTTAATGTTGCTTTGGGTTAGAATAACTGCGTAATAGAAGCATGGGTCGGCCAATCTAGACACCAAGATGGCCGACTGCTCCTTTAGGGTTTTAGAAACCCCTAGACTATAAAAGGGCTTGCTTTGAAAGGGTTTTGGACACAAGTTGTATCAATACAATTTGATTAATGTCAATTCTTCTTGTTAAGAGATATTCGAGCCTTTTCACTTGCTTTGGCAAGGGTTGTAAGCAATATTGCGTCCCGTCCATGATTTTTCTACCGACCTATCCATTCGAGTAATCACCTCTGTGGAGTCATCGTTCCGACGCCTATAATTAAATCTTATTGTCCCGCTTGATTCTAGGTTCTGCAATCCAAGCGTTGGACCACCTCGCTAGATCCTTGGGCAAACGTGCAACGTGTCTCGAAACGAGTTGATCAAGGACCGTATCAGTGACGTGTGTATGGATCAGGGCCCACGCAATGAGCTGGTCGGAGTTCCATTGGGCCCAGTCACACGTGTACGAGCCAAGTTCTTCAAGGAATCCCTCCAAGGCCTTGTTCGAATGGTCCAAGACCAACATGGAGTCCATAGGGATATTGAAGGCCAAGAAGGATACAAGCAAATCATCTACACCCTGATCCAATCCCATGGAGAGTCAAGCGGGCCTCCAAGTGATTGGGCCGAGTAGGGTCTTTAGGCCTTAATGTTGCTTAGAGTTAGATTAACTGCGTAATAGAAGCATGGATCGGCCAATCTAGACACCAAGATGGCCGACTGCTCCTTTAGGGTTTTAGAAACCCCTAGACTATAAAAGGGCTTGCTTTGAAAGGGTTTTGGACACAAGTTGGATCAATACAATTTGATTAATGTCAATTCTTCTTGTTAAGAGATATTCGAGCCTTTTCACTTGCTTTGGCAAGGGTTGTAAGCAATATTGCGTCCCGTCCTAGATTTTTCTACGGACCTATCTATTCGAGTAATCACCTTTGTGGAGTCATCGTTCCAACGCCTATAATTAAATCTTATCGTCCCGCTTGATTCTAGGTTCCGCAATCCAGGCGTTGGACCACCTCGCTAGATCCTTGGGCAAGCGTGCTACATGTCTCGAAACGAGTTGATGGAGGACCGTATCAGTGACGTGTGTATGGATCTGGGCCCACGCAATGAGCTGGTCCGAGTTCCATTGGGCCCAATCACACGTGTACGATCCAAGTTCTTCAAGGAATCCCACCAAGGCCTTGTTCGAATGGTCCAAGACCAACATGGAGTCCATAGGGATATTGAAGTGCAAGAAGGATACAAGACAAATCATCTACACCATGATCCAAACCCGTGGTGAGTCAAGCGGGCCTCCAAGTGATTGGGCCGAGTTGGATCTTTAGGCCTTAATGTTGCTTAGGGTTAGATTAACTGCGTAATAGAAGCATGGGTCGGCCCATCTAGACACCAAGATGGCCGACTGCTCCTTTAGGGTTTTAGAAACCTCTAGCCTATGAAAGGGCTTGCTTTGTAAGGGTTTTGGACACAAGTTGGATCTATAGAATTTGATTAATGTTGATTCTTCCTGTTAAGAGATATTCGAGCCTTTTCACTTGCTTTGGCAAGGGTTGTATGCAATATTGCGTATCGTCCTAGATTGTTCTACCGACCTATCCATTCGAGTAATCACCTCTGTGAAGTCATCGTTCTAACGCCTATAATTGAATCTTATCATCCCGCTTGATTCTAGGTTCCACAATCCAAGCGTTGGACCACCTCGCTAGATCCTTGGGCAAACGTGCTACGTGTCTCGAAACGAGTTGATCGAGGACCGTATCAGTGACGTGTGTATGGATCAGGGAACACGCAATGAGCTAATCCGGTACCATTAGGCCCAGTCACACGTGTACGAGCCAAGTTCTTCGAGGAATCCCTCCAAGGCCTTGTTCGAATGGTCCAAGACCAACATGGAGTCCATAGGGATATTGAAGGCCAAGAAGGATACAAGCAAATCGTATACACCATGATCCAAGCCTATGGAGAGTCAAGCGGGCCTCCAAGTGATTGGGCCGAGTAGGGTCTTTAGGCCTTAATGTTGCTTAGGGTTGCATTAACTAATTAGTAGAAGCACGGGCCGGCCCGTCCTGATACCAAGATGGCCGACTGCTCTTTTAGGGTTTTCGTAGGGTTTTAGTAACCTCTAGCCTATGAATGGGCTCGCATTATATGGGTCTTGGACACAAGTTGGATCAATAAAGTTTGGTTAATTTCGATTCTTCTTGTCAAGAGAGAGTCGAGCCTCTTTACTTGCCTTTCCAAGGGTTGTGAGCAATCTTGCGTCTCGTCCTAGATTGTTCTACCGACCACTGTGGAGTCGTCGTTCTACCCCCTTTAATCAAATCGTGTTGTCCGTTTGATTCTAGGCTCCGCAATCCAAGCGTTGGATCACCTCGCTAGATACTTGAGCAAACGTGCTATGTGTCTCGTAACGAGTTGATCAAGGACCGTATCAGTGATGTGTGCATGGATCATGGCCCACAAAATGATCCGGTCCGAGGTCTATTGGGCCTAGTCACACATGCACGATCCAAGCTCTTAAAGGAATCCCTCCAAGGCCTTGTTCAAATGGTCCAAGACCAACATGGAGTCCATAGGGATATTGAAGGCCTATAAGGAGACAAGCAAAACATCTACACCATGATCCAAGCCCATGAAGAGTCAAGCGAGCCTCCAAGTGATTGGGCCGAGTTGGGTCTTTAGGCCTTAATGTTGCTTAGGGTTAGATTAACTGCGTAATAGAAGCATGGGTCGGTCAATCTATACACCAAGATGGCCGACTGCTCCTTTAGGGTTTTAGAAAACTCTAGCCTATGAAAGGGCTTGCTTTGTAAGGGTTTTGGACACAAGTTGGATCTATAGAATTTGATTAATGTTGATTCTTCCTGTTAAGAGATATTCGAGCCTTTTCACTTGCTTTGGCAAGGGTTGTATGCAATATTGCGTATCGTCCTAGATTGTTCTACCGACCTATCCATTCGAGTAATCACCTCTGTGGAGTCATCGTTCCAACGCCTATAATGAAATCTTATCATCCCGCTTGATTCTAGGTTCTGCAATCCAAGCGTTGGACCACCTCGCTAGATACTTGGGCAAACGTGCAACGTGTCTCGAAACGAGTTGATTAAGGATCGTATCAGTGACGTGTGTATGGATCAGGGCCCACGCAATGAGCTGGTCGGAGTTCCATTGGGCCCAGTCACACGTGTACGAGCCAAGTTCTTCAAGGAATCCCTCCAAGGCCTTGTTCGAATGGTCCAAGACCAACATGGAGTCCATAGGGATATTGAAGGCCAAGAAGGATACAAACAAATCATATACACACTGATCCAATCCCATGGTGAGTCAAGCGGGCCTCCAAGTGATTGGACCGAGTTGGGTCTTTAGGCCTTAATGTTGCTTTGGGTTAGAATAACTGCGTAATAGAAGCATGGGTCGGCCAATCTAGACACCAAGATGGCCGACTGCTCCTTTAGGGTTTTAGTATCCTCTCCCCTATAAAAGGGCTTGCTTTGCAAGGGTTTTGGACACAAGTTGGATCAATACAATTTGATTAATGTCGATTCTTCTTGTTAAGAGATACTCGAGCCTTTTCACTTGCTTTGGCATGGGTTGTAAGCAATATTGCATCTCGTCCTAGATTGTTCTACCGACCTATCCATTCGAGTAATCACCTCTGTGGAGTCATCATTCTAACGCCTATAATTAAATCTTATCCTGTCGCTTGATTCCAGGTTCCTCAATCCAAGCGTTGCACCACCTCGCTAGATCCTTGGGCAAGCGTGGTACGTGTCTCGAAACGAGTTGATTAAGGATCGTATCAGTGACGTGTGTATGGATCAGGGCCCACGCAATGAGCTGATCCGAGTTCCATTGGGCCCAGTCACACGTGTACGTTCCAAGTTCTTCAAGGAATCCCTCCAAGGCCTTGTTCGAATGGTCAAAGACCAACATGGAGTCCATAGGGATATTGAAGGCCAAGAAGGATACAAACAAATCATATACACACTGATCCAATCCCGTGGAGAGTCAAGCGGGCCTCCAAGTGATTGGGCCGCGTTGGGTCTTTAGGCCTTAATGTTGCTTTGGGTTAGAATAACTGCGTAATAGAAGCATGGGTCGGCCAATCTAGACACCAAGATGGCCGACTGCTCCTTTAGGGTTTTAGAAACCCCTAGACTATAAAAGGGCTTGCTTTGAAAGGGTTTTGGACACAAGTTGTATCAATACAATTTGATTAATGTCAATTCTTCTTGTTAAGAGATATTCGAGCCTTTTCACTTGCTTTGGCAAGGGTTGTAAGCAATATTGCGTCCCGTCCAGATTTTTCTACCGACCTATCCATTCGAGTAATCACCTCTGTGGAGTCATCGTTCCGACGCCTATAATTAAATCTTATTGTCCCGCTTGATTCTAGGTTCTGCAATCCAAGCGTTGGACCACCTCGCTAGATCCTTGGGCAAACGTGCAACGTGTCTCGAAACGAGTTGATCAAGGACCGTATCAGTGACGTGTGTATGGATCAGGGCCCACGCAATGAGCTGGTCGGAGTTCCATTGGGCCCAGTCACACGTGTACGAGCCAAGTTCTTCAAGGAATCCCTCCAAGGCCTTGTTCGAATGGTCCAAGACCAACATGGAGTCCATAGGGATATTGAAGGCCAAGAAGGATACAAGCAAATCATCTACACCCTGATCCAATCCCATGGAGAGTCAAGCGGGCCTCCAAGTGATTGGGCCGAGTAGGGTCTTTAGGCCTTAATGTTGCTTAGAGTTAGATTAACTGCGTAATAGAAGCATGGATCGGCCAATCTAGACACCAAGATGGCCGACTGCTCCTTTAGGGTTTTAGAAACCCCTAGACTATAAAAGGGCTTGCTTTGAAAGGGTTTTGGACACAAGTTGGATCAATACAATTTGATTAATGTCAATTCTTCTTGTTAAGAGATATTCGAGCCTTTTCACTTGCTTTGGCAAGGGTTGTAAGCAATATTGCGTCCCGTCCTAGATTTTTCTACGGACCTATCTATTCGAGTAATCACCTTTGTGGAGTCATCGTTCCAACGCCTATAATTAAATCTTATCGTCCCGCTTGATTCTAGGTTCCGCAATCCAGGCGTTGGACCACCTCGCTAGATCCTTGGGCAAGCGTGCTACATGTCTCGAAACGAGTTGATGGAGGACCGTATCAGTGACGTGTGTATGGATCTGGGCCCACGCAATGAGCTGGTCCGAGTTCCATTGGGCCCAATCACACGTGTACGATCCAAGTTCTTCAAGGAATCCCACCAAGGCCTTGTTCGAATGGTCCAAGACCAACATGGAGTCCATAGGGATATTGAAGTGCAAGAAGGATACAAGACAAATCATCTACACCATGATCCAAACCCGTGGTGAGTCAAGCGGGCCTCCAAGTGATTGGGCCGAGTTGGATCTTTAGGCCTTAATGTTGCTTAGGGTTAGATTAACTGCGTAATAGAAGCATGGGTCGGCCCATCTAGACACCAAGATGGCCGACTGCTCCTTTAGGGTTTTAGAAACCTCTAGCCTATGAAAGGGCTTGCTTTGTAAGGGTTTTGGACACAAGTTGGATCTATAGAATTTGATTAATGTTGATTCTTCCTGTTAAGAGATATTCGAGCCTTTTCACTTGCTTTGGCAAGGGTTGTATGCAATATTGCGTATCGTCCTAGATTGTTCTACCGACCTATCCATTCGAGTAATCACCTCTGTGAAGTCATCGTTCTAACGCCTATAATTGAATCTTATCATCCCGCTTGATTCTAGGTTCCACAATCCAAGCGTTGGACCACCTCGCTAGATCCTTGGGCAAACGTGCTACGTGTCTCGAAACGAGTTGATCGAGGACCGTATCAGTGACGTGTGTATGGATCAGGGAACACGCAATGAGCTAATCCGGTACCATTAGGCCCAGTCACACGTGTACGAGCCAAGTTCTTCGAGGAATCCCTCCAAGGCCTTGTTCGAATGGTCCAAGACCAACATGGAGTCCATAGGGATATTGAAGGCCAAGAAGGATACAAGCAAATCGTATACACCATGATCCAAGCCTATGGAGAGTCAAGCGGGCCTCCAAGTGATTGGGCCGAGTAGGGTCTTTAGGCCTTAATGTTGCTTAGGGTTGCATTAACTAATTAGTAGAAGCACGGGCCGGCCCGTCCTGATACCAAGATGGCCGACTGCTCTTTTAGGGTTTTCGTAGGGTTTTAGTAACCTCTAGCCTATGAATGGGCTCGCATTATATGGGTCTTGGACACAAGTTGGATCAATAAAGTTTGGTTAATTTCGATTCTTCTTGTCAAGAGAGAGTCGAGCCTCTTTACTTGCCTTTCCAAGGGTTGTGAGCAATCTTGCGTCTCGTCCTAGATTGTTCTACCGACCACTGTGGAGTCGTCGTTCTACCCCCTTTAATCAAATCGTGTTGTCCGTTTGATTCTAGGCTCCGCAATCCAAGCGTTGGATCACCTCGCTAGATACTTGAGCAAACGTGCTATGTGTCTCGTAACGAGTTGATCAAGGACCGTATCAGTGATGTGTGCATGGATCATGGCCCACAAAATGATCCGGTCCGAGGTCTATTGGGCCTAGTCACACATGCACGATCCAAGCTCTTAAAGGAATCCCTCCAAGGCCTTGTTCAAATGGTCCAAGACCAACATGGAGTCCATAGGGATATTGAAGGCCTATAAGGAGACAAGCAAAACATCTACACCATGATCCAAGCCCATGAAGAGTCAAGCGAGCCTCCAAGTGATTGGGCCGAGTTGGGTCTTTAGGCCTTAATGTTGCTTAGGGTTAGATTAACTGCGTAATAGAAGCATGGGTCGGTCAATCTATACACCAAGATGGCCGACTGCTCCTTTAGGGTTTTAGAAAACTCTAGCCTATGAAAGGGCTTGCTTTGTAAGGGTTTTGGACACAAGTTGGATCTATAGAATTTGATTAATGTTGATTCTTCCTGTTAAGAGATATTCGAGCCTTTTCACTTGCTTTGGCAAGGGTTGTATGCAATATTGCGTATCGTCCTAGATTGTTCTACCGACCTATCCATTCGAGTAATCACCTCTGTGGAGTCATCGTTCCAACGCCTATAATGAAATCTTATCATCCCGCTTGATTCTAGGTTCTGCAATCCAAGCGTTGGACCACCTCGCTAGATACTTGGGCAAACGTGCAACGTGTCTCGAAACGAGTTGATTAAGGATCGTATCAGTGACGTGTGTATGGATCAGGGCCCACGCAATGAGCTGGTCGGAGTTCCATTGGGCCCAGTCACACGTGTACGAGCCAAGTTCTTCAAGGAATCCCTCCAAGGCCTTGTTCGAATGGTCCAAGACCAACATGGAGTCCATAGGGATATTGAAGGCCAAGAAGGATACAAACAAATCATATACACACTGATCCAATCCCATGGTGAGTCAAGCGGGCCTCCAAGTGATTGGACCGAGTTGGGTCTTTAGGCCTTAATGTTGCTTTGGGTTAGAATAACTGCGTAATAGAAGCATGGGTCGGCCAATCTAGACACCAAGATGGCCGACTGCTCCTTTAGGGTTTTAGTATCCTCTCCCCTATAAAAGGGCTTGCTTTGCAAGGGTTTTGGACACAAGTTGGATCAATACAATTTGATTAATGTCGATTCTTCTTGTTAAGAGATACTCGAGCCTTTTCACTTGCTTTGGCATGGGTTGTAAGCAATATTGCATCTCGTCCTAGATTGTTCTACCGACCTATCCATTCGAGTAATCACCTCTGTGGAGTCATCATTCTAACGCCTATAATTAAATCTTATCCTGTCGCTTGATTCCAGGTTCCTCAATCCAAGCGTTGCACCACCTCGCTAGATCCTTGGGCAAGCGTGGTACGTGTCTCGAAACGAGTTGATTAAGGATCGTATCAGTGACGTGTGTATGGATCAGGGCCCACGCAATGAGCTGATCCGAGTTCCATTGGGCCCAGTCACACGTGTACGTTCCAAGTTCTTCAAGGAATCCCTCCAAGGCCTTGTTCGAATGGTCAAAGACCAACATGGAGTCCATAGGGATATTGAAGGCCAAGAAGGATACAAACAAATCATATACACACTGATCCAATCCCGTGGAGAGTCAAGCGGGCCTCCAAGTGATTGGGCCGCGTTGGGTCTTTAGGCCTTAATGTTGCTTTGGGTTAGAATAACTGCGTAATAGAAGCATGGGTCGGCCAATCTAGACACCAAGATGGCCGACTGCTCCTTTAGGGTTTTAGAAACCCCTAGACTATAAAAGGGCTTGCTTTGAAAGGGTTTTGGACACAAGTTGTATCAATACAATTTGATTAATGTCAATTCTTCTTGTTAAGAGATATTCGAGCCTTTTCACTTGCTTTGGCAAGGGTTGTAAGCAATATTGCGTCCCGTCCATGATTTTTCTACCGACCTATCCATTCGAGTAATCACCTCTGTGGAGTCATCGTTCCGACGCCTATAATTAAATCTTATTGTCCCGCTTGATTCTAGGTTCTGCAATCCAAGCGTTGGACCACCTCGCTAGATCCTTGGGCAAACGTGCAACGTGTCTCGAAACGAGTTGATCAAGGACCGTATCAGTGACGTGTGTATGGATCAGGGCCCACGCAATGAGCTGGTCGGAGTTCCATTGGGCCCAGTCACACGTGTACGAGCCAAGTTCTTCAAGGAATCCCTCCAAGGCCTTGTTCGAATGGTCCAAGACCAACATGGAGTCCATAGGGATATTGAAGGCCAAGAAGGATACAAGCAAATCATCTACACCCTGATCCAATCCCATGGAGAGTCAAGCGGGCCTCCAAGTGATTGGGCCGAGTAGGGTCTTTAGGCCTTAATGTTGCTTAGAGTTAGATTAACTGCGTAATAGAAGCATGGATCGGCCAATCTAGACACCAAGATGGCCGACTGCTCCTTTAGGGTTTTAGAAACCCCTAGACTATAAAAGGGCTTGCTTTGAAAGGGTTTTGGACACAAGTTGGATCAATACAATTTGATTAATGTCAATTCTTCTTGTTAAGAGATATTCGAGCCTTTTCACTTGCTTTGGCAAGGGTTGTAAGCAATATTGCGTCCCGTCCTAGATTTTTCTACGGACCTATCTATTCGAGTAATCACCTTTGTGGAGTCATCGTTCCAACGCCTATAATTAAATCTTATCGTCCCGCTTGATTCTAGGTTCCGCAATCCAGGCGTTGGACCACCTCGCTAGATCCTTGGGCAAGCGTGCTACATGTCTCGAAACGAGTTGATGGAGGACCGTATCAGTGACGTGTGTATGGATCTGGGCCCACGCAATGAGCTGGTCCGAGTTCCATTGGGCCCAATCACACGTGTACGATCCAAGTTCTTCAAGGAATCCCACCAAGGCCTTGTTCGAATGGTCCAAGACCAACATGGAGTCCATAGGGATATTGAAGTGCAAGAAGGATACAAGACAAATCATCTACACCATGATCCAAACCCGTGGTGAGTCAAGCGGGCCTCCAAGTGATTGGGCCGAGTTGGATCTTTAGGCCTTAATGTTGCTTAGGGTTAGATTAACTGTGTAATAGAAGCATGGGTCGGCCCATCTAGACACCAAGATGGCCGACTGCTCCTTTAGGGTTTTAGAAACCTCTAGCCTATGAAAGGGCTTGCTTTGTAAGGGTTTTGGACACAAGTTGGATCTATAGAATTTGATTAATGTTGATTCTTCCTGTTAAGAGATATTCGAGCCTTTTCACTTGCTTTGGCAAGGGTTGTATGCAATATTGCGTATCGTCCTTAATGTTGCTTAGGGTTGCATTAACTAATTAGTAGAAGCACGGGCCGGCCCGTCCTGATACCAAGATGGCCGACTGCTCTTTTAGGGTTTTCGTAGGGTTTTAGTAACCTCTAGCCTATGAATGGGCTCGCATTATATGGGTCTTGGACACAAGTTGGATCAATAAAGTTTGGTTAATTTCGATTCTTCTTGTCAAGAGAGAGTCGAGCCTCTTTACTTGCCTTTCCAAGGGTTGTGAGCAATCTTGCGTCTCGTCCTAGATTGTTCTACCGACCACTGTGGAGTCGTCGTTCTACCCCCTTTAATCAAATCGTGTTGTCCGTTTGATTCTAGGCTCCGCAATCCAAGCGTTGGATCACCTCGCTAGATACTTGAGCAAACGTGCTATGTGTCTCGTAACGAGTTGATCAAGGACCGTATCAGTGATGTGTGCATGGATCATGGCCCACAAAATGATCCGGTCCGAGGTCTATTGGGCCTAGTCACACATGCACGATCCAAGCTCTTAAAGGAATCCCTCCAAGGCCTTGTTCAAATGGTCCAAGACCAACATGGAGTCCATAGGGATATTGAAGGCCTATAAGGAGACAAGCAAAACATCTACACCATGATCCAAGCCCATGAAGAGTCAAGCGAGCCTCCAAGTGATTGGGCCGAGTTGGGTCTTTAGGCCTTAATGTTGCTTAGGGTTAGATTAACTGCGTAATAGAAGCATGGGTCGGTCAATCTATACACCAAGATGGCCGACTGCTCCTTTAGGGTTTTAGAAACCTCTAGCCTATAAAAGGGCTTGCTTTGCAAGGGTTTTGGACACAAGTTGGATCAATACAATTTGATTAATGTCGATTCTTCTTGTTAAGAGATATTCGAGCCTTTTCACTTGCTTTGGCATGGGTTGTAAGCAATATTGCATCTCGTCCTAGATTGTTCTACCGACCTATCCATTCGAGTAATCACCTCTGTGGAGTCATCATTCTAACGCCTATAATTAAATCTTATCCTGTCGCTTGATTCCAGGTTCCTCAATCCAAGCGTTGCACCACCTCGCTAGATCCTTGGGCAAGCGTGGTACGTGTCTCGAAACGAGTTGATTAAGGATCGTATCAGTGACGTGTGTATGGATCAGGGCCCACGCAATGAGCTGATCCGAGTTCCATTGGGCCCAGTCACACGTGTACGTTCCAAGTTCTTCAAGGAATCCCTCCAAGGCCTTGTTCGAATGGTCAAAGACCAACATGGAGTCCATAGGGATATTGAAGGCCAAGAAGGATACAAACAAATCATATACACACTGATCCAATCCCGTGGAGAGTCAAGCGGGCCTCCAAGTGATTGGGCCGCGTTGGGTCTTTAGGCCTTAATGTTGCTTTGGGTTAGAATAACTGCGTAATAGAAGCATGGGTCGGCCAATCTAGACACCAAGATGGCCGACTGCTCCTTTAGGGTTTTAGAAACCTCTAGCCTATAAAAGGGCTTGCTTTGCAAGGGTTTTGGACACAAGTTGGATCAATACAATTTGATTGATGTCGATTCTTCTTGTTAAGAGATATTCGAGCCTTTTCACTTTCTTTGGCAGGGGTTGTAAGCAATATTGCGTCTCGTCCTAGATTGTTCTACCGACCTATCCATTCGAGTAATCACCTCTGTGGAGTCATCGTTCTAACACCTATAATTAAATCTTACCGTCCCGCTTGATTCTAGGTTCCGCGATCCAAGCGTTAGACCACCTCGCTAGATCCTTGGGCAACGTGCTACGTGTCTCGAAACAAGTTGATCGAGGACCGTATCAGTGACGTGTGTATGGATCAGGGCCCACGCAATGAGCTGGTCCGAGTTCCATTGGGCCCAGTCACACGTGTACGAGCCAAGTTCTTCAAGGAATCCCTCCAAGGCCTTGTTCGAATGGTCCAAGACCAACATGGAGTCCATAGGGATATTGAAGGCCAAGAAGGATACAAGCAAATCATCTACACCCTGATCCAATCCCATGGAGAGTCAAGCGGGCCTCCAAGTGATTGGGCCGAGTAGGGTCTTTAGGCCTTAATGTTGCTTAGAGTTAGATTAACTGCGTAATAGAAGCATGGATCGGCCAATCTAGACACCAAGATGGCCGACTGCTCCTTTAGGGTTTTAGAAACCCCTAGACTATAAAAGGGCTTGCTTTGAAAGGGTTTTGGACACAAGTTGGATCAATACAATTTGATTAATGTCAATTCTTCTTGTTAAGAGATATTCGAGCCTTTTCACTTGCTTTTGCAAGGGTTGTAAGCAATATTGCGTCCCGTCCTAGATTTTTCTACGGACCTATCTATTCGAGTAATCACCTTTGTGGAGTCATCGTTCCAACGCCTATAATTAAATCTTATCGTCCCGCTTGATTCTAGGTTCCGCAATCCAGGCGTTGGACCACCTCGCTAGATCCTTGGGCAAGCGTGCTACATGTCTCGAAACGAGTTGATGGAGGACCGTATCAGTGACGTGTGTATGGATCTGGGCCCACGCAATGAGCTGGTCCGAGTTCCATTGGACCCAATCACACGTGTACGATCCAAGTTCTTCAAGGAATCCCACCAAGGCCTTGTTCGAATGGTCCAAGACCAACATGGAGTCCATAGGGATATTGAAGTGCAAGAAGGATACAAGACAAATCATCTACACCATGATCCAAACCCGTGGTGAGTCAAGCGGGCCTCCAAGTGATTGGGCCGAGTTGGATCTTTAGGCCTTAATGTTGCTTAGGGTTAGATTAACTGCGTAATAGAAGCATGGGTCGGCCCATCTAGACACCAAGATGGCCGACTGCTCCTTTAGGGTTTTAGAAACCTCTAGCCTATGAAAGGGCTTGCTTTGTAAGGGTTTTGGACACAAGTTGGATCTATAGAATTTGATTAATGTTGATTCTTCCTGTTAAGAGATATTCGAGCCTTTTCACTTGCTTTGGCAAGGGTTGTATGCAATATTGCGTATCGTCCTAGATTGTTCTACCGACCTATCCATTCGAGTAATCACCTCTGTGAAGTCATCGTTCTAACGCCTATAATTGAATCTTATCATCCCGCTTGATTCTAGGTTCCACAATCCAAGCGTTGGACCACCTCGCTAGATCCTTGGGCAAACGTGCTACGTGTCTCGAAACGAGTTGATCGAGGACCGTATCAGTGACGTGTGTATGGATCAGGGAACACGCAATGAGCTAATCCGGTACCATTAGGCCCAGTCACACGTGTACGAGCCAAGTTCTTCGAGGAATCCCTCCAAGGCCTTGTTCGAATGGTCCAAGACCAACATGGAGTCCATAGGGATATTGAAGGCCAAGAAGGATACAAGCAAATCGTATACACCATGATCCAAGCCTATGGAGAGTCAAGCGGGCCTCCAAGTGATTGGGCCGAGTAGGGTCTTTAGGCCTTAATGTTGCTTAGGGTTGCATTAACTAATTAGTAGAAGCACGGGCCGGCCCGTCCTGATACCAAGATGGCCGACTGCTCTTTTAGGGTTTTCGTAGGGTTTTAGTAACCTCTAGCCTATGAATGGGCTCGTATTATATGGGTCTTGGACACAAGTTGGATCAATAAAGTTTGGTTAATTTCGATTCTTCTTGTCAAGAGAGAGTCGAGCCTCTTTACTTGCCTTTCCAAGGGTTGTGAGCAATCTTGCGTCTCGTCCTAGATTGTTCTACCGACCACTGTGGAGTCGTCGTTCTACCCCCTTTAATCAAATCGTGTTGTCCGTTTGATTCTAGGCTCCGCAATCCAAGCGTTGGATCACCTCGCTAGATACTTGAGCAAACGTGCTATGTGTCTCGTAACGAGTTGATCAAGGACCGTATCAGTGATGTGTGCATGGATCATGGCCCACAAAATGATCCGGTCCGAGGTCTATTGGGCCTAGTCACACATGCACGATCCAAGCTCTTAAAGGAATCCCTCCAAGGCCTTGTTCAAATGGTCCAAGCCCAACATGGAGTCCATAGGGATATTGAAGGCCTATAAGGAGACAAGCAAAACATCTACACCATGATCCAAGCCCATGAAGAGTCAAGCGTGCCTCCAAGTGATTGGGCCGAGTTGGGTCTTTAGGCCTTAATGTTGCTTAGGGTTAGATTAACTGCGTAATAGAAGCATGGGTCGGTCAATCTATACACCAAGATGGCCGACTGCTCCTTTAGGGTTTTAGAAAACTCTAGCCTATGAAAGGGCTTGCTTTGTAAGGGTTTTGGACACAAGTTGGATCTATAGAATTTGATTAATGTTGATTCTTCCTGTTAAGAGATATTCGAGCCTTTTCACTTGCTTTGGCAAGGGTTGTATGCAATATTGCGTATCGTCCTAGATTGTTCTACCGACCTATCCATTCGAGTAATCACCTCTGTGGAGTCATCGTTCCAACGCCTATAATGAAATCTTATCATCCCGCTTGATTCTAGGTTCTGCAATCCAAGCGTTGGACCACCTCGCTAGATACTTGGGCAAACGTGCAACGTGTCTCGAAACGAGTTGATTAAGGATCGTATCAGTGACGTGTGTATGGATCAGGGCCCACGCAATGAGCTGGTCGGAGTTCCATTGGGCCCAGTCACACGTGTACGAGCCAAGTTCTTCAAGGAATCCCTCCAAGGCCTTGTTCGAATGGTCCAAGACCAACATGGAGTCCATAGGGATATTGAAGGCCAAGAAGGATACAAACAAATCATATACACACTGATCCAATCCCATGGTGAGTCAAGCGGGCCTCCAAGTGATTGGACCGAGTTGGGTCTTTAGGCCTTAATGTTGCTTTGGGTTAGAATAACTGCGTAATAGAAGCATGGGTCGGCCAATCTAGACACCAAGATGGCCGACTGCTCCTTTAGGGTTTTAGTATCCTCTCCCCTATAAAAGGGCTTGCTTTGCAAGGGTTTTGGACACAAGTTGGATCAATACAATTTGATTAATGTCGATTCTTCTTGTTAAGAGATACTCGAGCCTTTTCACTTGCTTTGGCATGGGTTGTAAGCAATATTGCATCTCGTCCTAGATTGTTCTACCGACCTATCCATTCAAGTAATCACCTCTGTGGAGTCATCATTCTAACGCCTATAATTAAATCTTATCCTGTCGCTTGATTCCAGGTTCCTCAATCCAAGCGTTGCACCACCTCGCTAGATCCTTGGGCAAGCGTGGTACGTGTCTCGAAACGAGTTGATTAAGGATCGTATCAGTGACGTGTGTATGGATCAGGGCCCACGCAATGAGCTGATCCGAGTTCCATTGGGCCCAGTCACACGTGTACGTTCCAAGTTCTTCAAGGAATCCCTCCAAGGCCTTGTTCGAATGGTCAAAGACCAACATGGAGTCCATAGGGATATTGAAGGCCAAGAAGGATACAAACAAATCATATACACACTGATCCAATCCCGTGGAGAGTCAAGCGGGCCTCCAAGTGATTGGGCCGCGTTGGGTCTTTAGGCCTTAATGTTGCTTTGGGTTAGAATAACTGCGTAATAGAAGCATGGGTCGGCCAATCTAGACACCAAGATGGCCGACTGCTCCTTTAGGGTTTTAGAAACCCCTAGACTATAAAAGGGCTTGCTTTGAAAGGGTTTTGGACACAAGTTGTATCAATACAATTTGATTAATGTCAATTCTTCTTGTTAAGAGATATTCGAGCCTTTTCACTTGCTTTGGCAAGGGTTGTAAGCAATATTGCGTCCCGTCCATGATTTTTCTACCGACCTATCCATTCGAGTAATCACCTCTGTGGAGTCATCGTTCCGACGCCTATAATTAAATCTTATTGTCCCGCTTGATTCTAGGATCTGCAATCCAAGCGTTGGACCACCTCGCTAGATCCTTGGGCAAACGTGCAACGTGTCTCGAAACTAGTTGATCAAGGACCGTATCAGTGACGTGTGTATGGATCAGGGCCCACGCAATGAGCTGGTCGGAGTTCCATTGGGCCCAGTCACACGTGTACGAGCCAAGTTCTTCAAGGAATCCCTCCAAGGCCTTGTTCGAATGGTCCAAGACCAACATGGAGTCCATAGGGATATTGAAGGCCAAGAAGGATACAAGCAAATCATCTACACCCTGATCCAATCCCATGGAGAGTCAAGCGGGCCTCCAAGTGATTGGGCCGAGTAGGGTCTTTAGGCCTTAATGTTGCTTAGAGTTAGATTAACTGCGTAATAGAAGCATGGATCGGCCAATCTAGACACCAAGATGGCCGACTGCTCCTTTAGGGTTTTAGAAACCCCTAGACTATAAAAGGGCTTGCTTTGAAAGGGTTTTGGACACAAGTTGGATCAATACAATTTGATTAATGTCAATTCTTCTTGTTAAGAGATATTCGAGCCTTTTCACTTGCTTTGGCATGGGTTGTAAGCAATATTGCGTCCCGTCCTAGATTTTTCTACGGACCTATCTATTCGAGTAATCACCTTTGTGGAGTCATCGTTCCAACGCCTATAATTAAATCTTATCGTCCCGCTGGATTCTAGGTTCCGCAATCCAGGCGTTGGACCACCTCGCTAGATCCTTGGGCAAGCGTGCTACATGTCTCGAAACGAGTTGATGGAGGACCGTATCAGTGACGTGTGTATGGATCTGGGCCCACGCAATGAGCTGGTCCGAGTTCCATTGGGCCCAATCACACGTGTACGATCCAAGTTCTTCAAGGAATCCCACCAAGGCCTTGTTCGAATGGTCCAAGACCAACATGGAGTCCATAGGGATATTGAAGTGCAAGAAGGATACAAGACAAATCATCTACACCATGATCCAAACCCGTGGTGAGTCAAGCGGGCCTCCAAGTGATTGGGCCGAGTTGGATCTTTAGGCCTTAATGTTGCTTAGGGTTAGATTAACTGTGTAATAGAAGCATGGGTCGGCCCATCTAGACACCAAGATGGCCGACTGCTCCTTTAGGGTTTTAGAAACCTCTAGCCTATGAAAGGGCTTGCTTTGTAAGGGTTTTGGACACAAGTTGGATCTATAGAATTTGATTAATGTTGATTCTTCCTGTTAAGAGATATTCGAGCCTTTTCACTTGCTTTGGCAAGGGTTGTATGCAATATTGCGTATCGTCCTAGATTGTTCTACCGACCTATCCATTCGAGTAATCACCTCTGTGAAGTCATCGTTCTAACGCCTATAATTGAATCTTATCATCCCGCTTGATTCTAGGTTCCACAATCCAAGCGTTGGACCACCTCGCTAGATCCTTGGGCAAACGTGCTACGTGTCTCGAAACGAGTTGATCGAGGACCGTATCAGTGACGTGTGTATGGATCAGGGAACACGCAATGAGCTAATCCGGTACCATTAGGCCCAGTCACACGTGTACGAGCCAAGTTCTTCGAGGAATCCCTCCAAGGCCTTGTTCGAATGGTCCAAGACCAACATGGAGTCCATAGGGATATTGAAGGCCAAGAAGGATACAAGCAAATCGTATACACCATGATCCAAGCCTATGGAGAGTCAAGCGGGCCTCCAAGTGATTGGGCCGAGTAGGGTCTTTAGGCCTTAATGTTGCTTAGGGTTGCATTAACTAATTAGTAGAAGCACGGGCCGGCCCGTCCTGATACCAAGATGGCCGACTGCTCTTTTAGGGTTTTCGTAGGGTTTTAGTAACCTCTAGCCTATGAATGGGCTCGCATTATATGGGTCTTGGACACAAGTTGGATCAATAAAGTTTGGTTAATTTCGATTCTTCTTGTCAAGAGAGAGTCGAGCCTCTTTACTTGCCTTTCCAAGGGTTGTGAGCAATCTTGCGTCTCGTCCTAGATTGTTCTACCGACCACTGTGGAGTCGTCGTTCTACCCCCTTTAATCAAATCGTGTTGTCCGTTTGATTCTAGGCTCCGCAATCCAAGCGTTGGATCACCTCGCTAGATACTTGAGCAAACGTGCTATGTGTCTCGTAACGAGTTGATCAAGGACCGTATCAGTGATGTGTGCATGGATCATGGCCCACAAAATGATCCGGTCCGAGGTCTATTGGGCCTAGTCACACATGCACGATCCAAGCTCTTAAAGGAATCCCTCCAAGGCCTTGTTCAAATGGTCCAAGACCAACATGGAGTCCATAGGGATATTGAAGGCCTATAAGGAGACAAGCAAAACATCTACACCATGATCCAAGCCCATGAAGAGTCAAGCGAGCCTCCAAGTGATTGGGCCGAGTTGGGTCTTTAGGCCTTAATGTTGCTTAGGGTTAGATTAACTGCGTAATAGAAGCATGGGTCGGTCAATCTATACACCAAGATGGCCGACTGCTCCTTTAGGGTTTTAGAAACCTCTAGCCTATAAAAGGGCTTGCTTTGCAAGGGTTTTGGACACAAGTTGGATCAATACAATTTGATTAATGTCGATTCTTCTTGTTAAGAGATATTCGAGCCTTTTCACTTGCTTTGGCATGGGTTGTAAGCAATATTGCATCTCGTCCTAGATTGTTCTACCGACCTATCCATTCGAGCAATCACCTCTGTGGAGTCATCATTCTAACGCCTATAATTAAATCTTATCCTGTCGCTTGATTCCAGGTTCCTCAATCCAAGCGTTGCACCACCTCGCTAGATCCTTGGGCAAGCGTGGTACGTGTCTCGAAACGAGTTGATTAAGGATCGTATCAGTGACGTGTGTATGGATCAGGGCCCACGCAATGAGCTGATCCGAGTTCCATTGGGCCCAGTCACACGTGTACGTTCCAAGTTCTTCAAGGAATCCCTCCAAGGCCTTGTTCGAATGGTCAAAGACCAACATGGAGTCCATAGGGATATTGAAGGCCAAGAAGGATACAAACAAATCATATACACACTGATCCAATCCCGTGGAGAGTCAAGCGGGCCTCCAAGTGATTGGGCCGCGTTGGGTCTTTAGGCCTTAATGTTGCTTTGGGTTAGAATAACTGCGTAATAGAAGCATGGGTCGGCCAATCTAGACACCAAGATGGCCGACTGCTCCTTTAGGGTTTTAGAAACCTCTAGCCTATAAAAGGGCTTGCTTTGCAAGGGTTTTGGACACAAGTTGGATCAATACAATTTGATTGATGTCGATTCTTCTTGTTAAGAGATATTCGAGCCTTTTCACTTTCTTTGGCAGGGGTTGTAAGCAATATTGCGTCTCGTCCTAGATTGTTCTACCGACCTATCCATTCGAGTAATCACCTCTGTGGAGTCATCGTTCTAACACCTATAATTAAATCTTACCGTCCCGCTTGATTCTAGGTTCCGCGATCCAAGCGTTAGACCACCTCGCTAGATCCTTGGGCAACGTGCTACGTGTCTCGAAACAAGTTGATCGAGGACCGTATCAGTGACGTGTGTATGGATCAGGGCCCACGCAATGAGCTGGTCCGAGTTCCATTGGGCCCAGTCACACGTGTACGAGCCAAGTTCTTCAAGGAATCCCTCCAAGTCCTTGTTCGAATGGTCCAGGACCAGCATGGAGTCCATAGGGATATTGAATGCCAAGAAGGATACAAGCAAATCATCTACACCATGATCCAAGCCTATGGAGAGTCAAGCGGGGCTCCAAGTGATTGGGCCGAGTAGGGTCTTTACGCCATAATGTTGCTTAGGGTTGGATTAACTACATAGTAGAAGCATGGGCCGGCCCGTCTTGATACCAAGATGGCCGACTGCTCTTTTAGTGTTTTTGTAGGGTTTTAGTATCCTCTAGCCTATAAAAGGGCTTGCATTATAAGGGTTTTGGACACAAGTTGGATCAATAAAGTTTGGTTAATTTCGATTCTTCTTGTCAAGAGAGAGTCGAGCCTTTTTACTTGCCTTTGCAAGGGTTGTGAGCAATCTTGCGTCTCGTCCTAGATTGTTCTACCGACGTATCTATTAGAGTAATCACCACTGTGGAGTCGTCGTTCTACCCCCTATAATCAAATCGGGTTGTCCGTTTGATTCTAGGTTCCGCAATCCAAGCGTTGGATCACCTCGCTAGATACTTGAGCAAACGTGCTATGTTTCTCGTAACGAGTTGATCAAGGACCGTATCAGTAATGTGTGCATGGATCATGGCCCACAAAATGATCCGGTCAGAGTTCTATTGGGCCTAGTCACACATGCACGAGCCAAGCTCTTAAAGAAATCCCTCCAAGGCCTGGTTCAAACGGTCCAAGTCCAACATGGAGTCCATGGGGATATTGAAGGCCTAGAAGGAGACAAGCAAAACATCTACACCATGATCCATGCCCATGGAGAGTGAAGCGAGCCTCCAAGTGATTGGGCCGAGTAGGGTCTTTAGGCCTTAATGTTGCTTAGGGTTAGATTAACCGCGTAATAGAAGCATGGGTCGGCCAATCTAGACACCAAGATGGCCGACTGCTCCTTTAGGGTTCTAGAAACCTCTAGCCTATAAAAGGGCTTGCTTTGCAAGGGTTTTGGACACAAGTTGGATCAATACAATTTGATTAATGTCGATTCTTCTTATTAAGAGATATTCGAGCCTTTTCACTTGCTTTGGCATGGGTTGTAAGCAATATTGCGTCTCGCCCTAGATTGTTCTACCGACCTTTCCATTCGAGTAATCACCTCAGTGGAGTCATCGTTCCAACGCCTATAACGAAATCTTATCGTCCCGCTTGATTCTAGGTTCTGCAATCCAAGCGTTGGACCACCTCGCTAGATCCTTGGGCAAACGTGCAACGTGTCTCGAAACGAGTTGATCAAGGACCGTATCAGTGACGTGTGTATGGATCAGGGCCCACGCAATGAGCTGGTCGGAGTTCCATTGGGCCCAGTCACACGTGTACGAGCCAAGTTCTTCAAGGAATCCCTCCAAGGCCTTGTTCGAATGGTCCAAGACCAACATGGAGTCCATAGGGATATTGAAGGCCAAGAAGGATACAAACAAATCATATACACACTGATCCAATCCCATGGAGAGTCAAGCGGGCCTCCAAGTGATTGGGCCGAGTTGGGTCTTTAGGCCTTAATGTTGCTTTGGGTTAGAATAACTGCGTAATAGAAGCATGGGTCGGCCAATCTAGACACCAAGATGGCCGACTGCTCCTTTAGGGTTTTAGAAACCTCTAGCCTATAAAAGGGCTTGCTTTGCAAGGGTTTTGGACACAGGTTGGATCAATACAATTTGATTGATGTCGATTCTTCTTGTTAAGAGATATTCGAGCCTTTTCACTTTCTTTGGCAGGGGTTGTAAGCAATATTGCGTCTCGTCCTAGATTGTTCTACCGACCTATCCATTCGAGTAATCACCTCTGTGGAGTCATCGTTCTAGCACCTATAATTAAATCTTATCGTCCCGCTTGATTCTAGGTTCCGCGATCCAAGCGTTAGACCACCTCGCTAGATCCTTGGGCACCGTGCTACGTGTCTCGAAACAAGTTGATCGAGGACAGTATCGGTGACGTGTGTATGGATCAGGGCCCACGCAATGAGCTGGTCCGAGTTCCATTGGGCCCAGTCACACGTGTACGAGCCAAGTTCTTCAAGGAATCCCTCCAAGGCCTTGTTCGAATGGTCCAAGACCAACATGGAGTCCATAGGGATATTGAAGGCCAAGAAGGATACAAACAAATCATATACACACTGATCCAATCCCATGGAGAGTCAAGCGGGCCTCCAAGTGATTGGGCCGAGTTGGGTCTTTAGGCCTTAATGTTGCTTTGGGTTAGAATAACTGCGTACTAGAAGCATGGGTCGGCCAATCTAGACACCAAGATGGCCGACTGCTCCTTTAGGGTTTTAGAAACCTCTAGCCTATAAAAGGGCTTGCTTTGCAAGGGTTTTGGACACAAGTTGGATCAATACAATTTGATTGATGTCGATTCTTCTTGTTAAGAGATATTCGAGCCTTTTCACTTTCTTTGGCAGGGGTTGTAAGCAATATTGCGTCTCGTCCTAGATTGTTCTACCGACCTATCCATTCGAGTAATCACCTCTGTGGAGTCATCGTTCTAACACCTATAATTAAATCTTATCGTCCCGCTTGATTCTAGGTTCCGCGATCCAAGCGTTAGACCACCTCGCTAGATCCTTGGGCACCGTGCTACGTGTCTCGAAACAAGTTGATCGAGGACCGTATCGGTGACGTGTGTATGGATCAGGGCCCACGCAATGAGCTGGTCCGAGTTCCATTGGGCCCAGTCACACGTGTACGAGCCAAGTTCTTCAAGGAATCCCTCCAAGGCCTTGTTCGAGTGGTCCAAGACCAGCATGGAGTCCATAGGGATATTGAATGCCAAGAAGGATACAAGCAAATCATCTACACCATGATCCAAGCCTATGGAGGGTCAAGCGGGCCTCCAAGTGATTGGGCCGAGTAGGATCTTTAGGCCATAATGTTGCTTAGGGTTGGATTGACTGCGTAGTAGAAGCGTGGGCCGGCCCGTCTTGATACCAAGATGGCCGACTGCTCTTTTAGTGTTTTTGTAGGGTTTTAGTATCCTCTAGCCTATAAAAGGGCTTGCATTATAAGGGTTTTGGACACAAGTTGGATCAATAAAGTTTGGTTAATTTCGATTCTTCTTGTCAAGAGAGAGTCGAGCCTTTTTACTTGCCTTTGCAAGGGTTGTGAGCAATCTTGCGTCTCGTCCTAGATTGTTCTACCGACGTATCTATTAGAGTAATCACCACTGTGGAGTCGTCGTTCTACCCCCTATAATCAAATCGTGTTGTCCGTTTGATTCTAGGTTCCGCAATCCAAGCGTTGGATCACCTCGCTAGATACTTGAGCAAACGTGCTATGTTTCTCGTAACGAGTTGATCAAGGACCGTATCAGTAATGCGTGCATGGATCATGGCCCACAAAATGATTCGGTCAGAGTTCTATTGGGCCTAGTCACACATGCACGAGCCAAGCTCTTAAAGAAATCCCTCCAAGGCCTGGTTCAAACGATCCAAGACCAACATGGAGTCCATGGGGATATTGAAGGCCTAGAAGGAGACAAGCAAAACATCTACACCATGATCCATGCCCATGGAGAGTCAAGCGAGCCTCCAAGTGATTGGGCCGAGTAGGGTCTTTAGGCCTTAATGTTGCTTAGGGTTAGATTAACCGCGTAATAGAAGCATGGGTCGGCCAATCTAGACACCAAGATGGCCGACTGCTCCTTTAGGGTTCTAGAAACCTCTAGCCTATAAAAGGGCTTGCTTTGCAAGGGTTTTGGACACAAGTTGGATCAATACAATTTGATTAATGTCGATTCTTCTTATTAAGAGATATTCGAGCCTTTTCACTTGCTTTGGCATGGGTTGTAAGCAATATTGCGTCTCGCCCTAGATTGTTCTACCGACCTTTCCATTCGAGTAATCACCTCAGTGGAGTCATCGTTCCAACGCCTATAATGAAATCTTATCGTCCCGCTTGATTCTAGGTTCTGCAATCCAAGCGTTGGACCACCTCGCTAGATCCTTGGGCAAACGTGCAACGTGTCTCGAAACGAGTTGATCAAGGACCGTATCAGTGACGTGTGTATGGATCAGGGCCCACGCAATGAGCTGGTCGGAGTTCCATTGGGCCCAGTCACACGTGTACGAGCCAAGTTCTTCAAGGAATCCCTCCAAGGCCTTGTTCGAATGGTCCAAGACCAACATGGAGTCCATAGGGATATTGAAGGCCAAGAAGGATACAAACAAATCATATACACACTGATCCAATCCCATGGAGAGTCAAGCGGGCCTCCAAGTGATTGGGCCGAGTTGGGTCTTTAGGCCTTAATGTTGCTTTGGGTTAGAATAACTGCGTAATAGAAGCATGGGTCGGCCAATCTAGACACCAAGATGGCCGACTGCTCCTTTAGGGTTTTAGAAACCTCTAGCCTATAAAAGGGCTTGCTTTGCAAGGGTTTTGGACACAAGTTGGATCAATACAATTTGATTGATGTCGATTCTTCTTGTTAAGAGATATTCGAGCCTTTTCACTTTCTTTGGCAGGGGTTGTAAGCAATATTGCGTCTCGTCCTAGATTGTTCTACCGACCTATCCATTCGAGTAATCACCTCTGTGGAGTCATCGTTCTAACACCTATAATTAAATCTTATCGTCCCGCTTGATTCTAGGTTCCGCGATCCAAGCGTTAGACCACCTCGCTAGATCCTTGGGCACCGTGCTACGTGTCTCGAAACAAGTTGATCGAGGACCGTATCGGTGACGTGTGTATGGATCAGGGCCCACGCAATGAGCTGGTCCGAGTTCCATTGGGCCCAGTCACACGTGTACGAGCCAAGTTCTTCAAGGAATCCCTCCAAGGCCTTGTTCGAGTGGTCCAAGACCAGCATGGAGTCCATAGGGATATTGAATGCCAAGAAGGATACAAGCAAATCATCTACACCATGATCCAAGCCTATGGAGGGTCAAGCGGGCCTCCAAGTGATTGGGCCGAGTAGGATCTTTAGGCCATAATGTTGCTTAGGGTTGGATTGACTGCGTAGTAGAAGCGTGGGCCGGCCCGTCTTGATACCAAGATGGCCGACTGCTCTTTTAGTGTTTTTGTAGGGTTTTAGTATCCTCTAGCCTATAAAAGGGCTTGCATTATAAGGGTTTTGGACACAAGTTGGATCAATAAAGTTTGGTTAATTTCGATTCTTCTTGTCAAGAGAGAGTCGAGCCTTTTTACTTGCCTTTGCAAGGGTTGTGAGCAATCTTGCGTCTCGTCCTAGATTGTTCTACCGACGTATCTATTAGAGTAATCACCACTGTGGAGTCGTCGTTCTACCCCCTATAATCAAATCGTGTCGTCCGTTTGATTCTAGGTTCCGCAATCCAAGCGTTGGATCACCTCGCTAGATACTTGAGCAAACGTGCTATGTTTCTCGTAACGAGTTGATGAAGGACCGTATCAGTAATGCGTGCATGGATCATGGCCCACAAAATGATCCGGTCAGAGTTCTATTGGGCCTAGTCACACATGCACGAGCCAAGCTCTTAAAGAAATCCCTCCAAGGCCTGGTTCAAACGGTCCAAGACCAACATGGAGTCCATGGGGATATTGAAGGCCTAGAAGGAGACAAGCAAAACATCTACACCATGATCCATGCCCATGGAGAGTCAAGCGAGCCTCCAAGTGATTGGGCCGAGTAGGGTCTTTAGGCCTTAATGTTGCTTAGGGTTAGATTAACCGCGTAATAGAAGCATGGGTCGGCCAATCTAGACACCAAGATGGCCGACTGCTCCTTTAGGGTTCTAGAAACCTCTAGCCTATAAAAGGGCTTGCTTTGCAAGGGTTTTGGACACAAGTTGGATCAATACAATTTGATTAATGTCGATTCTTCTTATTAAGAGATATTCGTGCCTTTTCACTTGCTTTGGCATGGGTTGTAAGCAATATTGTGTCTCGCCCTAGATTGTTCTACCGACCTATCCATTCGAGTAATCACCTCAGTGGAGTCATCGTTCCAACGCCTATAATGAAATCTTATCATCCCGCTTGATTCTAGGTTCTGCAATCCAAGCGTTGGACCACCTCGCTAGATCCTTGGGCAAACGTGCAACGTGTCTCGAAACGAGTTGATCAAGGACCGTATCAGTGACGTGTGTATGGATCAGGGCCCACGCAATGAGCTGGTCGGAGTTCCATTGGGCCCAGTCACACGTGTACGAGCCAAGTTCTTCAAGGAATCCCTCCAAGGCCTTGTTCGAATGGTCCAAGACCAACATGGAGTCCATAGGGATATTGAAGGCCAAGAAGGATACAAGCAAATCATCTACACCCTGATCCAATCCCATGGAGAGTCAAGCGGGCCTCCAAGTGATTGGGCCGAGTTGGGTCTTTAGGCCTTAATGTTGCTTTGGGTTAGAATAACAGCGTAATAGAAGCATGGGTCGGCCAATCTAGACATCAAGATGGCCGACTGCTCCTTTAGGGTTTTAGAAACCTCTAGCCTATAAAAGGGCTTGCTTTGCAAGGGTTTTGGACACAAGTTGGATCAATACAATTTGATTGATGTCGATTCTTCTTGTTAAGAGATATTCGAGCCTTTTCACTTTCTTTGGCAGGGGTTGTAAGCAATATTGCGTCTCGTCCTAGATTGTTCTACCAACCTATCCATTCGAGTAATCACCTCTGTGGAGTCATCGTTCTAACACCTATAATTAAATCTTATCGTCCCGCTTGATTCTAGGTTCCGCGATCCAAGCGTTAGACCACCTCGCTAGATCCTTGGGCACCGTGCTACGTGTCTCGAAACAAGTTGATCGAGGACCGTATCGGTGACGTGTGTATGGATCAGGGCCCACGCAATGAGCTGGTCCGAGTTCCATTGGGCCCAGTCACACGTGTACGAGCCAAGTTCTTCAAGGAATCCCTCCAAGGCCTTGTTCGAGTGGTCCAAGACCAGCATGGAGTCCATAGGGATATTGAATGCCAAGAAGGATACAAGCAAATCATCTACACCATGATCCAAGCCTATGGAGGGTCAAGCGGGCCTCCAAGTGATTGGGCCGAGTAGGATCTTTAGGCCATAATGTTGCTTAGGGTTGGATTGACTGCGTAGTAGAAGCGTGGGCCGGCCCGTCTTGATACCAAGATGGCCGACTGCTCTTTTAGTGTTTTTGTAGGGTTTTAGTATCCTCTAGCCTATAAAAGGGCTTGCATTATAAGGGTTTTGGACACAAGTTGGATCAATAAAGTTTGGTTAATTTCGATTCTTCTTGTCAAGAGAGAGTCGAGCCTTTTTACTTGCCTTTGTAAGGGTTGTGAGCAATCTTGCGTCTCGTCCTAGATTGTTCTACCGACGTATCTATTAGAGTAATCACCACTGTGGAGTCGTCGTTCTACCCCCTATAATCAAATCGGGTTGTCCGTTTGATTCTAGGTTCCGCAATCCAAGCGTTGGATCACCTCGCTAGATACTTGAGCAAACGTGCTATGTTTCTCGTAACGAGTTGATCAAGGACCGTATCAGTAATGAGTGCATGGATCATGGCCCACAAAATGATCCGGTCAGAGTTCTATTGGGCCTAGTCACACATGCACGAGCCAAGCTCTTAAAGAAATCCCTCCAAGGCCTGGTTCAAACGGTCCAAGACCAACATGGAGTCCATGGGGATATTGAAGGCCTAGAAGGAGACAAGCAAAACATCTACACCATGATCCAAGCCCATGGAGAGTCAAGCGAGCCTCCAAGTGATTGGGCCGAGTAGGGTATTTAGGCCTTAATGTTGCTTAGGGTTAGATTAACCGCGTAATAGAAGCATGGGTCGGCCAATCTAGACACCAAGATGGCCGACTGCTCCTTTAGGGTTCTAGAAACCTCTAGCCTATAAAAGGGCTTGCTTTGCAAGGGTTTTGGACACAAGTTGGATCAATACAATTTGATTAATGTCGATTCTTCTTATTAAGAGATATTCGAGTCTTTTCACTTGCTTTGGCATGGGTTGTAAGCAATATTGCGTCTCGCCCTAGATTGTTCTACCGACCTTTCCATTCGAGTAATCACCTCAGTGGAGTCATCGTTCCAACGCCTATAATGAAATCTTATCGTCCCGCTTGATTCTAGGTTCTGCAATCCAAGCGTTGGACCACCTCGCTAGATCCTTGGGCAAACGTGCAACGTGTCTCGAAAAGAGTTGATCAAGGACCGTATCAGTGACGTGTGTATGGATCAGGGCCCACGCAATGAGCTGGTCGGAGTTCCATTGGGCCCAGTCACACGTGTACGAGCCAAGTTCTTCAAGGAATCCCTCCAAGGCCTTGTTCGAATGGTCCAAGACCAACATGGAGTCCATAGGGATATTGAAGGCCAAGAAGGATACAAACAAATCATATACACACTGATCCAATCCCATGGAGAGTCAAGCGGGCCTCCAAGTGATTGGGCCGAGTTGGGTCTTTAGGCCTTAATGTTGCTTTGGGTTAGAATAACTGCGTAATAGAAGCACGGGTCGGCCAATCTAGACACCAAGATGGCCGACTGCTCCTTTAGGGTTTTAGAAACCTCTAGCCTATAAAAGGGCTTGCTTTGCAAGGGTTTTGGACACAAGTTGGATCAATACAATTTGATTGATGTCGATTCTTCTTGTTAAGAGATATTCGAGCCTTTTCACTTTCTTTGGCAGGGGTTGTAAGCAATATTGCGTCTCGTCCTAGATTGTTCTACCGACCTATCCATTCGAGTAATCACCTCTGTGGAGTCATCGTTCTAACACCTATAATTAAATCTTATCGTCCCGCTTGATTCTAGGTTCCGCGATCCAAGCGTTAGACCACCTCGCTAGATCCTTGGGCACCGTGCTACGTGTCTCGAAACAAGTTGATCGAGGACCGTATCGGTGACTTGTGTATGGATCAGGGCCCACGCAATGAGCTGGTCCGAGTTCCATTGGGCCCAGTCACACGTGTACGAGCCAAGTTCTTCAAGGAATCCCTCCAAGGCCTTGTTCGAGTGGTCCAAGACCAGCATGGAGTCCATAGGGATATTGAATGCCAAGAAGGATACAAGCAAATCATCTACACCATGATCCAAGCCTATGGAGGGTCAAGCGGGCCTCCAAGTGATTGGGCCGAGTAGGATCTTTAGGCCATAATGTTGCTTAGGGTTGGATTGACTGCGTAGTAGAAGCGTGGGCCGGCCCGTCTTGATACCAAGATGGCCGACTGCTCTTTTAGTGTTTTTGTAGGGTTTTAGTATCCTCTAGCCTATAAAAGGGCTTGCATTATAAGGGTTTTGGACACAAGTTGGATCAATAAAGTTTGGTTAATTTCGATTCTTCTTGTCAAGAGAGAGTCGAGCCTTTTTACTTGCCTTTGCAAGGGTTGTGAGCAATCTTGCGTCTCGTCCTAGATTGTTCTACCGACGTATCTATTAGAGTAATCACCACTGTGGAGTCGTCGTTCTACCCCCTATAATCAAATCGTGTTGTCCGTTTGATTCTAGGTTCCGCAATCCAAGCGTTGGATCACCTCGCTAGATACTTGAGCAAACGTGCTATGTTTCTCGTAACGAGTTGATCAAGGACCGTATCAGTAATGCGTGCATGGATCATGGCCCACAAAATGATCCGGTCAGAGTTCTATTGGGCCTAGTCACACATGCACGAGCCAAGCTCTTAAAGAAATCCCTCCAAGGCCTGGTTCAAACGGTCCAAGACCAACATGGAGTCCATGGGGATATTGAAGGCCTAGAAGGAGACAAGCAAAACATCTACACCATGATCCATGCCCATGGAGAGTCAAGCGAGCCTCCAAGTGATTGGGCCGAGTAGGGTCTTTAGGCCTTAATGTTGCTTAGGGTTAGATTAACCGCGTAATAGAAGCATGGGTCGGCCAATCTAGACACCAAGATGGCCGACTGCTCCTTTAGGGTTCTAGAAACCTCTAGCCTATAAAAGGGCTTGCTTTGCAAGGGTTTTGGACACAAGTTGGATCAATACAATTTGATTAATGTCGATTCTTCTTATTAAGAGATATTCGAGCCTTTTCACTTGCTTTGGCATGGGTTGTAAGCAATATTGCGTCTCGCCCTAGATTGTTCTACCGACCTTTCCATTCGAGTAATCACCTCAGTGGAGTCATCGTTCCAACGCCTATAATGAAATCTTATCGTCCCGCTTGATTCTAGGTTCTGCAATCCAAGCGTTGGACCACCTCGCTAGATCCTTGGGCAAACGTGCAACGTGTCTCGAAAAGAGTTGATCAAGGACCGTATCAGTGACGTGTGTATGGATCAGGGCCCACGCAATGAGCTGGTCGGAGTTCCATTGGGCCCAGTCACACGTGTACGAGCCAAGTTCTTCAAGGAATCCCTCCAAGGCCTTGTTCGAATGGTCCAAGACCAACATGGAGTCCATAGGGATATTGAAGGCCAAGAAGGATACAAACAAATCATATACACACTGATCCAATCCCATGGAGAGTCAAGCGGGCCTCCAAGTGATTGGGCCGAGTTGGGTCTTTAGGCCTTAATGTTGCTTTGGGTTAGAATAACTGCGTAATAGAAGCATGGGTCGGCCAATCTAGACACCAAGATGGCCGACTGCTCCTTTAGGGTTTTAGAAACCTCTAGCCTATAAAAGGGCTTGCTTTGCAAGGGTTTTGGACACAAGTTGGATCAATACAATTTGATTGATGTCGATTCTTCTTGTTAAGAGATATTCGAGCCTTTTCACTTTCTTTGGCAGGGGTTGTAAGCAATATTGCGTCTCGTCCTAGATTGTTCTACCGACCTATCCATTCGAGTAATCACCTCTGTGGAGTCATCGTTCTAACACCTATAATTAAATCTTATCGTCCCGCTTGATTCTAGGTTCCGCGATCCAAGCGTTAGACCACCTCGCTAGATCCTTGGGCACCGTGCTACGTGTCTCGAAACAAGTTGATCGAGGACCGTATCGGTGACTTGTGTATGGATCAGGGCCCACGCAATGAGCTGGTCCGAGTTCCATTGGGCCCAGTCACACGTGTACGAGCCAAGTTCTTCAAGGAATCCCTCCAAGGCCTTGTTCGAGTGGTCCAAGACCAGCATGGAGTCCATAGGGATATTGAATGCCAAGAAGGATACAAGCAAATCATCTACACCATGATCCAAGCCTATGGAGGGTCAAGCGGGCCTCCAAGTGATTGGGCCGAGTAGGATCTTTAGGCCATAATGTTGCTTAGGGTTGGATTGACTGCGTAGTAGAAGCGTGGGCCGGCCCGTCTTGATACCAAGATGGCCGACTGCTCTTTTAGTGTTTTTGTAGGGTTTTAGTATCCTCTAGCCTATAAAAGGGCTTGCATTATAAGGGTTTTGGACACAAGTTGGATCAATAAAGTTTGGTTAATTTCGATTCTTCTTGTCAAGAGAGAGTCGAGCCTTTTTACTTGCCTTTGCAAGGGTTGTGAGCAATCTTGCGTCTCGTCCTAGATTGTTCTACCGACGTATCTATTAGAGTAATCACCACTGTGGAGTCGTCGTTCTACCCCCTATAATCAAATCGTGTTGTCCGTTTGATTCTAGGTTCCGCAATCCAAGCGTTGGATCACCTCGCTAGATACTTGAGCAAACGTGCTATGTTTCTCGTAACGAGTTGATCAAGGACCGTATCAGTAATGCGTGCATGGATCATGGCCCACAAAATGATCCGGTCAGAGTTCTATTGGGCCTAGTCACACATGCACGAGCCAAGCTCTTAAAGAAATCCCTCCATGGCCTGGTTCAAACGGTCCAAGACCAACATGGAGTCCATGGGGATATTGAAGGCCTAGAAGGAGACAAGCAAAACATCTACACCATGATCCATGCCCATGGAGAGTCAAGCGAGCCTCCAAGTGATTGGGCCGAGTAGGGTCTTTAGGCCTTAATGTTGCTTAGGGTTAGATTAACCGCGTAATAGAAGCATGGGTCGGCCAATCTAGACACCAAGATGGCCGACTGCTCCTTTAGGGTTCTAGAAACCTCTAGCCTATAAAAGGGCTTGCTTTGCAAGGGTTTTGGACACAAGTTGGATCAATACAATTTGATTGATGTCGATTCTTCTTGTTAAGAGATATTCGAGCCTTTTCACTTTCTTTGGCAGGGGTTGTAAGCAATATTGCGTCTCGTCCTAGATTGTTCTACCGACCTATCCATTCGAGTAATCACCTCTGTGGAGTCATCGTTCTAACACCTATAATTAAATCTTATCGTCCCGCTTGATTCTAGGTTCCGCGATCCAAGCGTTAGACCACCTCGCTAGATCCTTGGTCACCGTGCTACGTGTCTCGAAACAAGTTGATCGAGGACCGTATCGGTGACTTGTGTATGGATCAGGGCCCACGCAATGAGCTGGTCCGAGTTCCATTGGGCCCAGTCACACGTGTACGAGCCAAGTTCTTCAAGGAATCCCTCCAAGGCCTTGTTCGAGTGGTCCAAGACCAGCATGGAGTCCATAGGGATATTGAATGCCAAGAAGGATACAAGCAAATCATCTACACCATGATCCAAGCCTATGGAGGGTCAAGCGGGCCTCCAAGTGATTGGGCCGAGTAGGATCTTTAGGCCATAATGTTGCTTAGGGTTGGATTGACTGCGTAGTAGAAGCGTGGGCCGGCCCGTCTTGATACCAAGATGGCCGACTGCTCTTTTAGTGTTTTTGTAGGGTTTTAGTATCCTCTAGCCTATAAAAGGGCTTGCATTATAAGGGTTTTGGACACAAGTTGGATCAATAAAGTTTGGTTAATTTCGATTCTTCTTGTCAAGAGAGAGTCGAGCCTTTTTACTTGCCTTTGCAAGGGTTGTGAGCAATCTTGCGTCTCGTCCTAGATTGTTCTACCGACGTATCTATTAGAGTAATCACCACTGTGGAGTCGTCGTTCTACCCCCTATAATCAAATCGTGTTGTCCGTTTGATTCTAGGTTCCGCAATCCAAGCGTTGGATCACCTCGCTAGATACTTGAGCAAACGTGCTATGTTTCTCGTAACGAGTTGATCAAGGACCGTATCAGTAATGCGTGCATGGATCATGGCCCACAAAATGATCCGGTCAGAGTTCTATTGGGCCTAGTCACACATGCACGAGCCAAGCTCTTAAAGAAATCCCTCCAAGGCCTGGTTCAAACGGTCCAAGACCAACATGGAGTCCATGGGGATATTGAAGGCCTAGAAGGAGACAAGCAAAACATCTACACCATGATCCATGCCCATGGAGAGTCAAGCGAGCCTCCAAGTGATTGGGCCGAGTAGGGTCTTTAGGCCTTAATGTTGCTTAGGGTTAGATTAACCGCGTAATAGAAGCATGGGTCGGCCAATCTAGACACCAAGATGGCCGACTGCTCCTTTAGGGTTCTAGAAACCTCTAGCCTATAAAAGGGCTTGCTTTGCAAGGGTTTTGGACACAAGTTGGATCAATACAATTTGATTAATGTCGATTCTTCTTATTAAGAGATATTCGTGCCTTTTCACTTGCTTTGGCATGGGTTGTAAGCAATATTGTGTCTCGCCCTAGATTGTTCTACCGACCTATCCATTCGAGTAATCACCTCAGTGGAGTCATCGTTCCAACGCCTATAATGAAATCTTATCATCCCGCTTGATTCTAGGTTCTGTAATCCAAGCGTTGGACCACCTCGCTAGATCCTTGGGCAAACGTGCAACGTGTCTCGAAACGAGTTGATCAAGGACCGTATCAGTGACGTGTGTATGGATCAGGGCCCACGCAATGAGCTGGTCGGAGTTCCATTGGGCCCAGTCACACGTGTACGAGCCAAGTTCTTCAAGGAATCCCTCCAAGGCCTTGTTCGAATGGTCCAAGACCAACATGGAGTCCATAGGGATATTGAAGGCCAAGAAGGATACAAGCAAATCATCTACACCCTGATCCAATCCCATGGAGAGTCAAGCGGGCCTCCAAGTGATTGGGCCGAGTTGGGTCTTTAGGCCTTAATGTTGCTTTGGGTTAGAATAACAGCGTAATAGAAGCATGGGTCGGCCAATCTAGACATCAAGATGGCCGACTGCTCCTTTAGGGTTTTTGAAACCTCTAGCCTATAAAAGGGCTTGATTTGCAAGGGTTTTGGACACAAGTTGGATCAATACAATTTGATTGATGTCGATTCTTCTTGTTAAGAGATATTCGAGCCTTTTCACTTTCTTTGGCAGGGGTTGTAAGCAATATTGCGTCTCGTCCTAGATTGTTCTACCGACCTATCTATTCGAGTAATCACCTCTGTGGAGTCATCGTTCTAACACCTATAATTAAATCTTATCGTCCCGCTTGATTCTAGGTTCCGCGATCCAAGCGTTAGACCACCTCGCTAGATCCTTGGGCAACGTGCTACGTGTCTCGAAACAAGTTGATCGAGGACCGTATCGGTGACGTGTGTATGGATCAGGGCCCACACAATGAGCTGGTCCGAGTTGCATTGGGCCCAGTCACACGTGTACGAGCCAAGTTCATCAAGGAATCCCTCCAAGGCCTTGTTCGAATGGTCCAGGACCAGCATGGAGTCCATAGGGATATTGAATGCCAAGAAGGATACAAGCAAATCATCTACACCATGATCCAAGCCTATGGAGGGTCAAGCGGGCCTCCAAGTGATTGGTCCGAGTAGGGTCTGTAGGCCATAATGTTGCTTAGGGTTGGATTAACTACGTAGTAGAAGCATGGGCCGGCCCGTCTTGATACCAAGATGGCCGACTGCTCTTTTAGTGTTTTTGTAGGGTTTTAGTATCCTCTAGCCTATAAAAGGGCTTGCATTATAAGGGTTTTGGACACAAGTTGGATCAATAAAGTTTGGTTAATTTCGATTCTTCTTGTCAAGAGAGAGTCGAGCCTTTTTACTTGCCTTTGTAAGGGTTGTGAGCAATCTTGCGTCTCGTCCTAGATTGTTCTACCGACGTATCTATTAGAGTAATCACCACTGTAGAGTCGTCGTTCTACCCCCTATAATCAAATCGTGTTGTCCGTTTGATTCTAGGTTCCGCAATCCAAGCGTTGGATCTCCTCGCTAGATACTTGAGCAAACGTGCTATGTTTCTCGTAACGAGTTGATCAAGGACCGTATCAGTAATGTGAGCATAGATCATGGCCCACAAAATGATCCGGTCAGAGTTCTATTGGGCCTAGTCACACATGCACGAGCCAAGCTCTTAAAGAAATCCCTCCAAGGCCTGGTTCAAACGGTCCAAGACCAACATGGAGTCCATGGGGATATTGAAGGCCTAGAAGGAGACAAGCAAAACATCTACACCATGATCCATGCCCATGGAGAGTCAAGCGAGCCTCCAAGTGATTGGGCCGAGTAGGGTCTTTAGGCCTTAATGTTGCTTAGGGTTAGATTAACCGCGTAATAGAAGCATGGGTCGGCCAATCTAGACACCAAGATGGCCGACTGCTCCTTTAGGGTTCTAGAAACCTCTAGCCTATAAAAGGGCTTGCTTTGCAAGGGTTTTGGACACAAGTTGGATCAATACAATTTGATTAATGTCGATTCTTCTTATTAAGAGATATTCGAGCCTTTTCACTTGCTTTGGCATGGGTTGTAAGCAATATTGCGTCTCGCCCTAGATTGTTCTACCGACCTTTCCATTCGAGTAATCACCTCAGTGGAGTCATCGTTCCAACGCCTATAATGAAATCTTATCGTCCCGCTTGATTCTAGGTTCTGCAATCCAAGCGTTGGACCACCTCGCTAGATCCTTGGGCAAACGTGCAACGTGTCTCGAAAAGAGTTGATCAAGGACCGTATCAGTGACGTGTGTATGGATCAGGGCCCACGCAATGAGCTGGTCGGAGTTCCATTGGGCCCAGTCACACGTGTACGAGCCAAGTTCTTCAAGGAATCCCTCCAAGGCCTTGTTCGAATGGTCCAAGACCAACATGGAGTCCATAGGGATATTGAAGGCCAAGAAGGATACAAACAAATCATATACACACTGATCCAATCCCATGGAGAGTCAAGCGGGCCTCCAAGTGATTGGGCCGAGTTGGGTCTTTAGGCCTTAATGTTGCTTTGGGTTAGAATAACTGCGTAATAGAAGCATGGGTCGGCCAATCTAGACACCAAGATGGCCGACTGCTCCTTTAGGGTTTTAGAAACCTCTAGCCTATAAAAGGGCTTGCTTTGCAAGGGTTTTGGACACAAGTTGGATCAATACAATTTGATTGATGTCGATTCTTCTTGTTAAGAGATATTCGAGCCTTTTCACTTTCTTTGGCAGGGGTTGTAAGCAATATTGCGTCTCGTCCTAGATTGTTCTACCGACCTATCCATTCGAGTAATCACCTCTGTGGAGTCATCGTTCTAACACCTATAATTAAATCTTATCGTCCCGCTTGATTCTAGGTTCCGCGATCCAAGCGTTAGACCACCTCGCTAGATCCTTGGGCAACGTTCTACGTGTCTCGAAACAAGTTGATCGAGGACCGTATCGGTGACGTGTGTATGGATCAGGGCCCACGCAATGAGCTGGTCCGAGTTCCATTGGGCCCAGTCACACGTGTACGAGCCAAGTTCTTCAAGGAATCCCTCCAAGGCCTTGTTCGAGTGGTCCAAGACCAGCATGGAGTCCATAGGGATATTGAATGCCAAGAAGGATACAAGCAAATCATCTACACCATGATCCAAGCCTATGGAGGGTCAAGCGGGCCTCCAAGTGATTGGGCCGAGTAGGATCTTTAGGCCATAATGTTGCTTAGGGTTGGATTGACTGCGTAGTAGAAGCGTGGGCCGGCCCGTCTTGATACCAAGATGGCCGACTGCTCTTTTAGTGTTTTTGTAGGGTTTTAGTATCCTCTAGCCTATAAAAGGGCTTGCATTATAAGGGTTTTGGACACAAGTTGGATCAATAAAGTTTGGTTAATTTCGATTCTTCTTGTCAAGAGAGAGTCGAGCCTTTTTACTTGCCTTTGCAAGGGTTGTGAGCAATCTTGCGTCTCGTCCTAGATTGTTCTACCGACGTATCTATTAGAGTAATCACCACTGTGGAGTCGTCGTTCTACCCCCTATAATCAAATCGTGTTGTCCGTTTGATTCTAGGTTCCGCAATCCAAGCGTTGGATCACCTCGCAAGATACTTGAGCAAACGTGCTATGTTTCTCGTAACGAGTTGATCAAGGACCGTATCAGTAATGCGTGCATGGATCATGGCCCACAAAATGATCCGGTCAGAGTTCTATTGGGCCTAGTCACACATGCACGAGCCAAGCTCTTAAAGAAATCCCTCCAAGGCCTGGTTCAAACGGTCCAAGACCAACATGGAGTCCATGGGGATATTGAAGGCCTAGAAGGAGACAAGCAAAACATCTACACCATGATCCATGCCCATGGAGAGTCAAGCGAGCCTCCAAGTGATTGGGCCGAGTAGGGTCTTTAGGCCTTAATGTTGCTTAGGGTTAGATTAATCGCGTAATAGAAGCATGGGTCGGCCAATCTAGACACCAAGATGGCCGACTGCTCCTTTAGGGTTCTAGAAACCTCTAGCCTATAAAAGGGCTTGCTTTGCAAGGGTTTTGGACACAAGTTGGATCAATACAATTTGATTAATGTCGATTCTTCTTATTAAGAGATATTCGTGCCTTTTCACTTGCTTTGGCATGGGTTGTAAGCAATATTGTGTCTCGCCCTAGATTGTTCTACCGACCTATCCATTCGAGTAATCACCTCAGTGGAGTCATCGTTCCAACGCCTATAATGAAATCTTATCATCCCGCTTGATTCTAGGTTCTGCAATCCAAGCGTTGGACCACCTCGCTAGATCCTTGGGCAAACGTGCAACGTGTCTCGAAACGAGTTGATCAAGGACCGTATCAGTGACGTGTGTATGGATCAGGGCCCACGCAATGAGCTGGTCGGAGTTCCATTGGGCCCAGTCACACGTGTACGAGCCAAGTTCTTCAAGGAATCCCTCCAAGGCCTTGTTCGAATGGTCCAAGACCAACATGGAGTCCATAGGGATATTGAAGGCCAAGAAGGATACAAGCAAATCATCTACACCCTGATCCAATCCCATGGAGAGTCAAGCGGGCCTCCAAGTGATTGGGCCGAGTTGGGTCTTTAGGCCTTAATGTTGCTTTGGGTTAGAATAACAGCGTAATAGAAGCATGGGTCGGCCAATCTAGACATCAAGATGGCCGACTGCTCCTTTAGGGTTTTAGAAACCTCTAGCCTATAAAAGGGCTTGCTTTGCAAGGGTTTTGGACACAAGTTGGATCAATACAATTTGATTGATGTCGATTCTTCTTGTTAAGAGATATTCGAGCCTTTTCACTTTCTTTGGCAGGGGTTGTAAGCAATATTGCGTCTCGTCCTAGATTGTTCTACCGACCTATCCATTCGAGTAATCACCTCTGTGGAGTCATCGTTCTAACACCTATAATTAAATCTTATCGTCCCGCTTGATTCTAGGTTCCGCGATCCAAGCGTTAGACCACCTCGCTAGATCCTTGGGCAACGTTCTACGTGTCTCGAAACAAGTTGATCGAGGACCGTATCGGTGACGTGTGTATGGATCAGGGCCCACACAATGAGCTGGTCCGAGTTGCATTGGGCCCAGTCACACGTGTACGAGCCAAGTTCTTCAAGGAATCCCTCCAAGGCCTTGTTCGAATGGTCCAGGACCAGCATGGAGTCCATAGGGATATTGAATGCCAAGAAGGATACAAGCAAATCATCTACACCATGATCCAAGCCTATGGAGGGTCAAGCGGGCCTCCAAGTGATTGGTCCGAGTAGGGTCTGTAGGCCATAATGTTGCTTAGGGTTGGATTAACTACGTAGTAGAAGCATGGGCCGGCCCGTCTTGATACCAAGATGGCCGACTGCTCTTTTAGTGTTTTTGTAGGGTTTTAGTATCCTCTAGCCTATAAAAGGGCTTGCATTATAAGGGTTTTGGACACAAGTTGGATCAATAAAGTTTGGTTAATTTCGATTCTTCTTGTCAAGAGAGAGTCGAGCCTTTTTACTTGCCTTTGTAAGGGTTGTGAGCAATCTTGCGTCTCGTCCTAGATTGTTCTACCGACGTATCTATTAGAGTAATCACCACTGTGGAGTCGTCGTTCTACCCCCTATAATCAAATCGGGTTGTCCGTTTGATTCTAGGTTCCGCAATCCAAGCGTTGGATCACCTCGCTAGATACTTGAGCAAACGTGCTATGTTTCTCGTAACGAGTTGATCAAGGACCGTATCAGTAATGAGTGCATGGATCATGGCCCACAAAATGATCCGGTCAGAGTTCTATTGGGCCTAGTCACACATGCACGAGCCAAGCTCTTAAAGAAATCCCTCCAAGGCCTGGTTCAAACGGTCCAAGACCAACATGGAGTCCATGGGGATATTGAAGGCCTAGAAGGAGACAAGCAAAACATCTACACCATGATCCATGCCCATGGAGAGTCAAGCGAGCCTCCAAGTGATTGGGCCGAGTAGGGTCTTTAGGCCTTAATGTTGCTTAGGGTTAGATTAACTACGTAATAGAGGCATGGGTCGGCCAATCTAGACACCAAGATGGCCGACTGCTCCTTTAGGGTTTTAGAAACCTCTAGCCTATAAAAGGGCTTGCTTTGCAAGGGTTTTGGACACAAGTTGGATCAATACAATTTGATTGATGTCGATTCTTCTTGTTAAGAGATATTCGAGCCTTTTCACTTTCTTTGGCAGGGGTTGTAAGCAATATTGCGTCTCGTCCTAGATTGTTCTACCGACCTATCCATTCGAGTAATCACCTCTGTGGAGTCATCGTTCTAACACCTATAATTAAATCTTATCGTCCCGCTTGATTCTAGGTTCCGCGATCCAAGCGTTAGACCACCTCGCTAGATCCTTGGGCAACGTGCTACGTGTCTCGAAACAAGTTGATCGAGGACCGTATCGGTGACGTGTGTATGGATCAGGGCCCACACAATGAGCTGGTCCGAGTTGCATTGGGCCCAGTCACACGTGTACGAGCCAAGTTCTTCAAGGAATCCCTCCAAGGCCTTGTTCGAATGGTCCAGGACCAGCATGGAGTCCATAGGGATATTGAATGCCAAGAAGGATACAAGCAAATCATCTACACCATGATCCAAGCCTATGGAGGGTCAAGCGGGCCTCCAAGTGATTGGTCCGAGTAGGGTCTGTAGGCCATAATGTTGCTTAGGGTTGGATTAACTACGTAGTAGAAGCATGGGCTGGCCCGTCTTGATACCAAGATGGCCGACTGCTCTTTTAGTGTTTTTGTAGGGTTTTAGTATCCTCTAGCCTATAAAAGGGCTTGCATTATAAGGGTTTTGGACACAAGTTGGATCAATAAAGTTTGGTTAATTTCGATTCTTCTTGTCAAGAGAGAGTCGAGCCTTTTTACTTGCCTTTGCAAGGGTTGTGAGCAATCTTGCGTCTCGTCCTAGATTGTTCTACCGACGTATCTATTAGAGTAATCACCACTGTGGAGTCGTCGTTCCACCCCCTATAATCAAATCGGGTTGTCCGTTTGATTCTAGGTTCCGCAATCCAAGCGTTGGATCACCTCGCTAGATACTTGAGCAAACGTGCTATGTTTCTCGTAACGAGTTGATCAAGGACCGTATCAGTAATGTGAGCATAGATCATGGCCCACAAAATGATCCGGTCAGAGTTCTATTGGGCCTAATCACACATGCACGAGCCAAGCTCTTAAAGAAATCCCTCCAAGGCCTGGTTCAAACGGTCCAAGACCAACATGGAGTCCATGGGGATATTGAAGGCCTAGAAGGAGACAAGCAAAACATCTACACCATGATCCATGCCCATGGAGAGTCAAGCGAGCCTCCAAGTGATTGGGCCGAGTAGGGTCTTTAGGCATTAATGTTGCTTAGGGTTAGATTAACTGCGTAATAGAGGCATGGGTCGGCCAATCTAGACACCAAGATGGCCGACTGCTCCTTTAGGGTTTTAGAATCCTCTAGCCTATAAAAGGGCTTGCTTTGCAAGGGTTTTGGACACAAGTTGGATCAATACAATTTGATTGATGTCGATTCTTCTTGTTAAGAGATATTCGAGCCTTTTCACTTTCTTTGGCAGGGGTTGTAAGCAATATTGCGTCTCGTCCTAGATTGTTCTACCGACCTATCCATTCGAGTAATCACCTCTGTGGAGTCATCGTTCTAACACCTATAATTAAATCTTATCGTCCCGCTTGATTCTAGGTTCCGCGATCCAAGCGTTAGACCACCTCGCTAGATCCTTGGGCAACGTGCTACGTGTCTCGAAACAAGTTGATCGAGGACCGTATCGGTGACGTGTGTATGGATCAGGGCCCACACAATGAGCTGGTCCGAGTTGCATTGGGCCCAGTCACACGTGTACGAGCCAAGTTCTTCAAGGAATCCCTCCAAGGCCTTGTTCGAATGGTCCAGGACCAGCATGGAGTCCATAGGGATATTGAATGCCAAGAAGGATACAAGCAAATCATCTACACCATGATCCAAGCCTATGGAAGGTCAAGCGGGCCTCCAAGTGATTGGTCCGAGTAGGGTCTGTAGGCCATAATGTTGCTTAGGGTTGGATTAACTACGTAGTAGAAGCATGGGCTGGCCCGTCTTGATACCAAGATGGCCGACTGCTCTTTTAGTGTTTTTGTAGGGTTTTAGTATCCTCTAGCCTATAAAAGGGCTTGCATTATAAGGGTTTTGGACACAAGTTGGATCAATAAAGTTTGGTTAATTTCGATTCTTCTTGTCAAGAGAGAGTCGAGCCTTTTTACTTGCCTTTGCAAGGGTTGTGAGCAATCTTGCGTCTCGTCCTAGATTGTTCTACCGACGTATCTATTAGAGTAATCACCACTGTGGAGTCGTCGTTCCACCCCCTATAATCAAATCGGGTTGTCCGTTTGATTCTAGGTTCCGCAATCCAAGCGTTGGATCACCTCGCTAGATACTTGAGCAAACGTGCTATGTTTCTCGTAACGAGTTGATCAAGGACCGTATCAGTAATGTGAGCATAGATCATGGCCCACAAAATGATCCGGTCAGAGTTCTATTGGGCCTAATCACACATGCACGAGCCAAGCTCTTAAAGAAATCCCTCCAAGGCCTGGTTCAAACGGTCCAAGACCAACATGGAGTCCATGGGGATATTGAAGGCCTAGAAGGAGACAAGCAAAACATCTACACCATGATCCATGCCCATGGAGAGTCAAGCGAGCCTCCAAGTGATTGGGCCGAGTAGGGTCTTTAGGCATTAATGTTGCTTAGGGTTAGATTAACTGCGTAATAGAGGCATGGGTCGGCCAATCTAGACACCAAGATGGCCGACTGCTCCTTTAGGGTTTTAGAATCCTCTAGCCTATAAAAGGGCTTGCTTTGCAAGGGTTTTGGACACAAGTTGGATCAATACAATTTGATTGATGTCGATTCTTCTTGTTAAGAGATATTCGAGCCTTTTCACTTTCTTTGGCAGGGGTTGTAAGCAATATTGCGTCTCGTCCTAGATTGTTCTACCGACCTATCCATTCGAGTAATCACCTCTGTGGAGTCATCGTTCTAACACCTATAATTAAATCTTATCGTCCCGCTTGATTCTAGGTTCCGCGATCCAAGCGTTAGACCACCTCGCTAGATCCTTGGGCAACGTGCTACGTGTCTCGAAACAAGTTGATCGAGGACCGTATCGGTGACGTGTGTATGGATCAGGGCCCACACAATGAGCTGGTCCGAGTTCCATTGGGCCCAGTCACACGTGTACGAGCCAAGTTCTTCAAGGAATCCGTCCAAGGCCTTGTTCGAATGGTCCAGGACCAGCATGGAGTCCATAGGGATATTGAATGCCAAGAAGGATACAAGCAAATCATCTACACCATGATCCAAGCCTATGGAGGGTCAAGCGGGCCTCCAAGTGATTGGTCCGAGTAGGGTCTGTAGGCCATAATGTTGCTTAGGGTTGGATTAACTACGTAGTAGAAGCATGGGCCGGCCCGTCTTGATACCAAGATGGCCGACTGCTCTTTTAGTGTTTTTGTAGGGTTTTAGTATCCTCTAGCCTATAAAAGGGCTTGCATTATAAGGGTTTTGGACACAAGTTGGATCAATAAAGTTTGGTTAATTTCGATTCTTCTTGTCAAGAGAGAGTCGAGCCTTTTTACTTGCCTTTGTAAGGGTTGTGAGCAATCTTGCGTGTCGTCCTAGATTGTTCTACCGACGTATCTATTAGAGTAATCACCACTGTGGAGTCGTCGTTCTACCCCCTATAATCAAATCGTGTTGTCCGTTTGATTCTAGGTTCCGCAATCCAAGCGTTGGATCACCTCGCTAGATACTTGAGCAAACGTGCTATGTTTCTCGTAACGAGTTGATCAAGGACCGTATCAGTAATGTGAGCATAGATCATGGCCCACAAAATGATCCGGTCAGAGTTCTATTGGGCCTAGTCACACATGCACGAGCCAAGCTCTTAAAGAAATCCCTCCAAGGCCTGGTTCAAACGGTCCAAGACCAACATGGAGTCCATGGGGATATTGAAGGCCTAGAAGGAGACAAGCAAAACATCTACACCATGATCCATGCCCATGGAGAGTCAAGCGAGCCTCCAAGTGATTGGGCCGAGTAGGGTCTTTAGGCATTAATGTTGCTTAGGGTTAGATTAACTGCGTAATAGAGGCATGGGTCGGCCAATCTAGACACCAAGATGGCCGACTGCTCCTTTAGGGTTTTAGAAACCTCTAGCCTATAAAAGGGCTTGCTTTGCAAGGGTTTTGGACACAAGTTGGATCAATACAATTTGATTGATGTCGATTCTTCTTGTTAAGAGATATTCGAGCCTTTTCACTTTCTTTGGCAGGGGTTGTAAGCAATATTGCGTCTCGTCCTAGATTGTTCTACCGACCTATCCATTCGAGTAATCACCTCTGTGGAGTCATCGTTCTAACACCTATAATTAAATCTTATCGTCCCGCTTGATTCTAGGTTCCGCGATCCAAGCGTTAGACCACCTCGCTAGATCCTTGGGCAACGTGCTACGTGTCTCGAAACAAGTTGATCGAGGACCGTATCGGTGACGTGTGTATGGATCAGGGCCCACACAATGAGCTGGTCCGAGTTCCATTGGGCCCAGTCACACGTGTACGAGCCAAGTTCTTCAAGGAATCCCTCCAAGGCCTTGTTCGAATGGTCCAGGACCAGCATGGAGTCCATAGGGATATTGAATGCCAAGAAGGATACAAGCAAATCATCTACACCATGATCCAAGCCTATGGAGGGTCAAGCGGGCCTCCAAGTGATTGGTCCGAGTAGGGTCTGTAGGCCATAATGTTGCTTAGGGTTGGATTAACTACGTAGTAGAAGCATGGGCCGGCCCGTCTTGATACCAAGATGGCCGACTGCTCTTTTAGTGTTTTTGTAGGGTTTTAGTATCCTCTAGCCTATAAAAGGGCTTGCATTATAAGGGTTTTGGACACAAGTTGGATCAATAAAGTTTGGTTAATTTCGATTCTTCTTGTCAAGAGAGAGTCGAGCCTTTTTACTTGCCTTTGTAAGGGTTGTGAGCAATCTTGCGTCTCGTCCTAGATTGTTCTACCGACGTATCTATTAGAGTAATCACCACTGTGGAGTCGTCGTTCTACCCCCTATAATCAAATCGTGTTGTCCGTTTTATTCTAGGTTCCGCAATCCAAGCGTTGGATCACCTCGTTAGATACTTGAGCAAACGTGCTATGTTTCTCGTAACGAGTTGATCAAGGACCGTATCAGTAATGTGAGCATAGATCATGGCCCACAAAATGATCCGGTCAGAGTTCTATTGGGCCTAGTCACACATGCACGAGCCAAGCTCTTAAAGAAATCCCTCCAAGGCCTGGTTCAAACGGTCCAAGACCAACATGGAGTCCATGGGGATATTGAAGGCCTAGAAGGAGACAAGCAAAACATCTACACCATGATCCATGCCCATGGAGAGTCAAGCGAGCCTCCAAGTGATTGGGCCGAGTAGGGTCTTTAGGCCTTAATGTTGCTTAGGGTTAGATTAACTGCGTAATAGAGGCATGGGTCGGCCAATCTAGACACCAAGATGGCCGACTGCTCCTTTAGGGTTTTAGAAACCTCTAGCCTATAAAAGGGCTTGCTTTGCAAGGGTTTTGGACACAAGTCGGATCAATACAATTTGATTAATGTCGATTCTTCTTATTAAGAGATATTCGAGCCTTTTCACTTGCTTTGGCATGGGTTGTAAGCAATATTGTGTCTCGCCCTAGATTGTTCTAACGACCTATCCATTCGAGTAATCACCTCAGTGGAGTCATCGTTCCAACGCCTATAATGAAATCTTATCGTCCCGCTTGATTCTAGGTTCTGCAATCCAAGCGTTGGACAACCTCGCTAGATCCTTGGGCAAACGTGCAACGTGTCTCGAAACGAGTTGATCAAGGACCGTATCAGTGACGTGTGTATGGATCAAGGCCCACGCAATGAGCTGGTCGGAGTTCCATTGGGCCCAGTCACACGTGTACGAGCCAAGTTCTTCAAGGAATCCCTCCAAGGCCTTGTTCGAATGGTCCAAGACCAACATGGAGTCCATAGGGATATTGAAGGCCAAGAAGGATACAAGCAAATCATCTACACCCTGATCCAATCCCATGGAGAGTCAAGCGGGCCTCCAAGTGATTGGGCCGAGTTGGGTCTTTAGGCCTTAATGTTGCTTTGGGTTAGAATAACAGCGTAATAGAAGCTTGGGTCGGCCAATCTAGACACCAAGATGGCCGACTGCTCCTTTAGGGTTTTAGAAACATCTAGCCTATAAAAGGGCTTGCTTTGCAAGGGTTTTGGACACAAGTTGGATCAATACAATTTGATTGATGTCGATTCTTCTTGTTAAGAGATATTCGAGCCTTTTCACTTTTTTTGGCAGGGGTTGTAAGCAATATTGCGTCTCGTCCTAGATTGTTCTACCGACCTATCCATTCGAGTAATCACCTCTGTGGAGTCATCGTTCTAACACCTATAATTAAATCTTATCGTCCCGCTTGATTCTAGGTTCCGCGATCCAAGCGTTAGACCACCTCGCTAGATCCTTGGGCAACGTGCTACGTGTCTCGAAACAAGTTGATCGAGGACCGTATCGGTGACGTGTGTATGGATCAGGGCCCACACAATGAGCTGGTCCGAGTTCCATTGGGCCCAGTCACACGTGTGCGAGCCAAGTTCTTCAAGGAATCCCTCCAAGGCCTTGTTCGAGTGGTCCAAGACCAGCATGGAGTCCATAGGGATATTGAATGCCAAGAAGGATACAAGCAAATCATCTACACCATGATCCAAGCCTATGGAGAGTCAAGCGGGGCTCCAAGTGATTGGGCCGAGTAGGGTCTTTAGGCCATAATGTTGCTTAGGGTTGGATTAACTACGTAGTAGAAGCATGGGCCGGCCCGTCTTGATACCAAGATGGCCGACTGCTCTTTTCGTGTTTTTGTAGGGTTTTAGTATCCTCTAGCCTATAAAAGGGCTTGCATTATAAGGGTTTTGGACACAAGTTGGATCAATAAAGTTTGGTTAATTTCGATTCTTCTTGTCAAGAGAGAGTCGAGCCTTTTTACTTGCCTTTGCAAGGGTTGTGAGCAATCTTGCGTCTCGTCCTAGATTGTTCTACCGACGTATCTATTAGAGTAATCACCACTGTGGAGTCGTCGTTCTACCCCCTATAATCAAATCGTGTTGTCCGTTTGATTCTAGGTTTCGCAATCCAAGCGTTGGATCACCTCGCTAGATACTTGAGCAAACGTGCTATGTTTCTCGTAACGAGTTGATCAAGGACCGTATCAGTAATGTGAGCATAGATCATGGCCCACAAAATGATCCGGTCAGAGTTCTATTGGGCCTAGTCACACATGCACGAGCCAAGCTCTTAAAGAAATCCCTCCAAGGCCTGGTTCAAACGGTCCAAGACCAACATGGAGTCCATGGGGATATTGAAGGCCTAGAAGGAGACAAGCAAAACATCTACACCATGATCCATGCCCATGGAGAGTCAAGCGAGCCTCCAAGTGATTGGGCCGAGTAGGGTCTTTAGGCCTTAATGTTGCTTAGGGTTAGATTAACTGCGTAATAGATGCATGGGTCGGCCAATCTAGACACCAAGATGGCCGACTGCTCCTTTAGGATTTTAGAAACCTCTAGCCTATAAAAGGGCTTGCTTTGCAAGGGTTTTGGACACAAGTTGGATCAATACAATTTGATTAATGTCGATTCTTCTTATTAAGAGATATTCGAGCCTTTTCACTTGCTTTGGCATGGGTTGTAAGCAATATTGTGTCTCGCCCTAGATTGTTCTACCGACCTATCCATTCGAGTAATCACCTCAGTGGAGTCATCGTTCCAAGGCCTATAATGAAATCTTATCGTCCCGCTTGATTCTAGGTTCTGCAATCCAAGCGTTGGACAACCTCGCTAGATCCTTGGGCAAACGTGCAACGTGTCTCGAAACGAGTTGATCAAGGACCGTATCAGGGACGTGTGTATGGATCAGGGCCCACGCAATGAGCTGGTCGGAGTTCCATTGGGCCCAGTCACACGTGTACGAGCCAAGTTCTTCAAGGAATCCCTCCAAGGCCTTGTTCGAATGGTCCAAGACCAACATGGAGTCCATAGGGATATTGAAGGCCAAGAAGGATACAAGCAAATCATCTACACCCTGATCCAATCCCATGGAGAGTCAAGCGGGCCTCCAAGTGATTGGGCCGAGTAGGGTCTTTTGGCCTTAATGTTGCTTATAGTTAGAGTAACTGCGTAATAGAAGCACTGATCGGCCAATCTAGATACCAAGATGGCCGACTGCTCCTTTAGGGTTTTAGAAACCCCTAGACTATAAAAGGGCTTGCTTTGAAAGGGTTTTGGACACAAGTTGGATCAATACAATTTGATTAATGTCAATTCTTCTTGTTAAGAGATATTCGAGCCTTCTCACTTGCTTCGGCAAGGGTTGTAAGCAATATTGCGTCCCGTGCAAGATTTTTCTACCGACCTATCCATTCGAGTAATCACCTCTGTGGAGTCATCGTTCCGACGCCTATAATTAAATCTTATCGTCCCGCTTGATTCTAGGTTCTGCAATCCAAGCGTTGGACCACCTCGCTAGATCCTTGGGCAAACGTGCAACGTGTCTCGAAACGAGTTGATCAAGGACCGTATCAGTGACGTGTGTATGGATCAGGGCCCACGCAATGAGCTGGTCGGAGTTCCATTGGGCCCAGTCACACGTGTACGAGCCAAGTTCTTCAAGGAATCCCTCCAAGGCCTTGTTCGAATGGTCCAAGACCAACATGGAGTCCATAGGGATATTGAAGGCCAAGAAGGATACAAGCAAATCATCTACACCCTGATCCAATCCCATGGAGAGTCAAGCGGGCCTCCAAGTGATTGGGCCGAGTAGGGTCTTTAGGCCTGAATGTTGCTTAGAGTTAGATTAACTGCGTAATAGAAGCATGGATCGGCCAATCTAGACACCAAGATGGCCGACTGCTCCTTTAGGGTTTTAGAAACCCCTAGACTATAAAAGGGCTTGCTTTGAAAGGGTTTTGGACACAAGTTGGATCAATACAATTTGATTAATGTCAATTCTTCTTGTTAAGAGATATTCGAGCCTTTTCACTTGTTTTGGCAAGGGTTGTAAGCAATATTGCGTCCCGTCCTAGATTTTTCTACGGACCTATCTATTCGAGTAATCACCTTTGTGGAGTCATCGTTCCAACGCCTATAATTAAATCTTATCGTCCCGCTTGATTCTAGGTTCCGCAATCCAGGCGTTGGACCACCTCGCTAGATCCTTGGGCAAGCGTGCTACATGTCTCGAAACGAGTTGATGGAGGACCGTATCAGTGACGTGTGTATGGATCTGGGCCCACGCAATGAGCTGGTCCGAGTTCCATTGGGCCCAATCACACGTGTACGATCCAAGTTCTTCAAGGAATCCCACCAAGGCCTTGTTCGAATGGTCCAAGACCAACATGGAGTCCATAGGGTTATTGAAGTGCAAGAAGGATACAAGACAAATCATCTACACCATGATCCAAACCCGTGGTGAGTCAAGCGGGCCTCCAAGTGATTGGGCCGAGTTGGATCTTTAGGCCTTAATGTTGCTTAGGGTTAGATTAACTGCGTAATAGAAGCATGGGTCGGCCCATCTAGACACCAAGATGGCCGACTGCTCCTTTAGGGTTTTAGAAACCTCTAGCCTATGAAAGGGCTTGCTTTGTAAGGGTTTTGGACACAAGTTGGATCTATAGAATTTGATTAATGTTGATTCTTCCTGTTAAGAGATATTCGAGCCTTTTCACTTGCTTTGGCAAGGGTTGTATGCAATATTGCGTATCGTCCTCGATTGTTCTACCGACCTATCCATTCGAGTAATCACCTCTGTGAAGTCATCGTTCTAACGCCTATAATTGAATCTTATCATCCCGCTTGATTCTAGGTTCCACAATCCAAGCGTTGGACCACCTCGCTAGATCCTTGGGCAAACGTGCTACGTGTCTCGAAACGAGTTGATCGAGGACCGTATCAGTGACGTGTGTATGGATAAGGGAACACGCAATGAGCTAATCCGGTACCATTAGGCCCAGTCACACGTGTACGAGCCAAGTTCTTCGAGGAATCCCTCCAAGGCCTTGTTCGAATGGTCCAAGACCAACATGGAGTCCATAGGGATATTGAAGGCCAAGAAGGATACAAGCAAATCGTATACACCATGATCCAAGCCTATGGAGAGTCAAGCGGGCCTCCAAGTGATTGGGCCGAGTAGGGTCTTTAGGCCTTAATGTTGCTTAGGGTTGCATTAACTAATTAGTAGAAGCACGGGCCGGCCCGTCCTGATACCAAGATGGCCGACTGCTCTTTTAGGGTTTTCGTAGGGTTTTAGTAACCTCTAGCCTATGAATGGGCTCGCATTATATGGGTCTTGGACACAAGTTGGATCAATAAAGTTTGGTTAATTTTGATTCTTCTTGTCAAGAGAGAGTCGAGCCTTTTTACTTGCCTTTCCAAGGGTTGTGAGCAATCTTGCGTCTCGTCCTAGATTGTTCTACCGACCACTGTGGAGTCGTCGTTCTACCCCCTTTAATCAAATCGTGTTGTCCGTTTGATTCTAGGCTCCGCAATCCAAGCGTTGGATCACCTCGCTAGATACTTGAGCAAACGTGCTATGTGTCTCGTAACGAGTTGATCAAGGACCGTATCAGTGATGTGTGCATGGATCATGGCCCACAAAATGATCCGGTCCGAGGTCTATTGGGCCTAGTCACACATGCACGATCCAAACTCTTAAAGGAATCCCTCCAAGGCCTTGTTCAAATGGTCCAAGACCAACATGGAGTCCATAGGGATATTGAAGGCCTATAAGGAGACAAGCAAAACATCTACACCATGATCCAAGCCCATGAAGAGTCAAGCGAGCCTCCAAGTGATTGGGCAGAGTTGGGTCTTTAGGCCTTAATGTTGCTTAGGGTTAGATTAACTGCGTAATAGAAGCATGGGTCGGTCAATCTACACACCAAGATGGCCGACTGCTCCTTTAGGGTTTTAGAAACCTCTAGCCTATAAAAGGGCTTGCTTTGCAAGGGTTTTGGACACAAGTTGGATCAATACAATTTGATTAATATCGATTCTTCTTGTTAAGAGATATTCGAGCCTTTTCACTTGCTTTGGCATGGGTTGTAAGCAATATTGCATCTCGTCCTAGATTGTTCTACCGACCTATCCATTCGAGTAATCACCTCTGTGGAGTCATCATTCTAACGCCTATAATTAAATCTTATCCTGTCGCTTGATTCCAGGTTCCTCAATCCAAGCGTTGCACCACCTCGCTAGATCCTTGGGCAAGCGTGGTACGTGTCTCGAAACGAGTTGATTAAGGATCGTATCAGTGACGTGTGTATGGATCAGGGCCCACGCAATGAGCTGATCCGAGTTCCATTGGGCCCAGTCACACGTGTACGTTCCAAGTTCTTCAAGGAATCCCACCAAGGCCTTGTTCGAATGGTCAAAGACCAACATGGAGTCCATAGGGATATTGAAGGCCAAGAAGGATACAAACAAATCATATACACACTGATCCAATCCCGTGGAGAGTCAAGCGGGCCTCCAAGTGATTGGGCCGCGTTGGGTCTTTAGGCCTTAATGTTGCTTTGGGTTAGAATAACTGCGTAATAGAAGCATGGGTCGGCCAATCTAGACACCAAGATGGCCGACTGCTCCTTTAGGGTTTTAGAAATCTCTAGCCTATAAAAGGGCTTGCTTTGCAAGGGTTTTGGACACAAGTTGGATCAATACAATTTGATTGATGTCGATTCTTCTTGTTAAGAGATATTCGAGCCTTTTCACTTTCTTTGGCAGGGGTTGTAAGCAATATTGCGTCTCGTCCTAGATTGTTCTACCGACCTATCCATTCGAGTAATCACCTCTGTGGAGTCATCGTTCTAACACCTATAATTAAATCTTACCGTCCCGCTTGATTCTAGGTTCCGCGATCCAAGCGTTAGACCACCTCGCTAGATCCTTGGGCAACGTGCTACGTGTCTCGAAACAAGTTGATCGAGGACCGTATCAGTGACGTGTGTATGGATCAGGGCCCACGCAATGAGCTGGTCCGAGTTCCATTGGGCCCAGTCACACGTGTACGAGCCAAGTTCTTCAAGGAATCCCTCCAAGTCCTTGTTCGAATGGTCCAGGACCAGCATGGAGTCCATAGGGATATTGAATGCCAAGAAGGATACAAGCAAATCATCTACACCATGATCCAAGCCAATGGAGAGTCAAGCGGGGCTCCAAGTGATTGGGCCGAGTAGGGTCTTTAGGCCATAATGTTGCTTAGGGTTGGATTAACTACATAGTAGAAGCATGGGCCGGCCCGTCTTGATACCAAGATGGCCGACTGCTCTTTTAGTGTTTTTGTAGGGTTTTAGTATCCTCTAGCCTATAAAAGGGCTTGCATTATAAGGGTTTTGGACACAAGTTGGATCAATAAAGTTTGGTTAATTTCGATTCTTCTTGTCAAGAGAGAGTCGAGCCTTTTTACTTGCCTTTGCAAGGGTTGTGAGCAATCTTGCGTCTCGTCCTAGATTGTTCTACCGACGTATCTATTAGAGTAATCACCACTGTGCAGTCGTCGTTCTACCCCCTATAATCAAATCGGGTTGTCCGTTTGATTCTAGGTTCCGCAATCCAAGCGTTGGATCACCTCGCTAGATACTTGAGCAAACGTGCTATGTTTCTCGTAACGAGTTGATCAAGGACCGAATCAGTAATGTGTGCATGGATCATGGCCCACAAAATGATCCGGTCAGAGTTCTATTGGGCCTAGTCACACATGCACGAGCCAAGCTCTTAAAGAAATCCCTCCAAGGCCTGGTTCAAACGGTCCAAGACCAACATGGAGTCCATGGGGATATTGAAGGCCTAGAAGGAGACAAGCAAAACATCTACACCATGATCCATGCCCATGGAGAGTCAAGCGAGCCTCCAAGTGATTGGGCCGAGTAGGGTCTTTAGGCCTTAATGTTGCTTAGGGTTAGATTAACCGCGTAATAGAAGCATGGGTCGGCCAATCTAGACACCAAGATGGCCGACTGCTCCTTTAGGGTTCATGAAACCTCTAGCCTATAAAAGGGCTTGCTTTGCAAGGGTTTTGGACACAAGTTGGATCAATACAATTTGATTAATGTCGATTCTTCTTATTAAGAGATATTCGAGCCTTTTCACTTGCTTTGGCATGGGTTGTAAGCAATATTGCGTCTCGCCCTAGATTGTTCTACCGACCTTTCCATTCGAGTAATCACCTCAGTGGAGTCATCGTTCCAACGCCTATAATGAAATCTTATCGTCCCGCTTGATTCTAGGTTCTGCAATCCAAGCGTTGGACAACCTCGCTAGATCCTTGGGCAAACGTGCAACGTGTCTCGAAACGAGTTGATCAAGGACCGTATCAGGGACGTGTGTATGGATCAGGGCCCACGCAATGAGCTGGTCGGAGTTCCATTGGGCCCAGTCACACGTGTACGAGCCAAGTTCTTCAAGGAATCCCTCCAAGGCCTTGTTCGAATGGTCCAAGACCAACATGGAGTCCATAGGGATATTGAAGGCCAAGAAGGATACAAGCAAATCATCTACACCCTGATCCAATCCCATGGAGAGTCAAGCGGGCCTCCAAGTGATTGGGCCGAGTAGGATCTTTTGGCCTTAATGTTGCTTAGAGTTAGATTAACTGCGTAATAGAAGCATGGATCGGCCAATCTAGACACCAAGATGGCCGACTGCTCCTTTAGGGTTTTAGAAACCCCTAGACTATAAAAGGGCTTGCTTTGAAAGGGTTTTGGACACAAGTTGGATCAATACAATTTGATTAATGTCAATTCTTCTTGTTAAGAGATATTCGAGCCTTTTCACTTGCTTCGGCAAGGGTTGTAAGCAATATTGCGTCCCGTGCAAGATTTTTCTACCGACCTATCCATTCGAGTAATCACCTCTGTGGAGTCATCGTTCCGACGCCTATAATTAAATCTTATCGTCCCGCTTGATTCTAGGTTCTGCAATCCAAGCGTTGGACCACCTCGCTAGATCCTTGGGAAACGTGCAACGTGTCTCGAAACGAGTTGATCAAGGACCGTATCAGTGACGTGTGTATGGATCAGGGCCCACGCAATGAGCTGATCCGAGTTCCATTGGGCCCAGTCACACGTGTACGTTCCAAGTTCTTCAAGGAATCCCACCAAGGCCTTGTTCGAATGGTCAAAGACCAACATGGAGTCCATAGGGATATTGAAGGCCAAGAAGGATACAAACAAATCATATACACACTGATCCAATCCCGTGGAGAGTCAAGCGGGCCTCCAAGTGATTGGGCCGCGTTGGGTCTTTAGGCCTTAATGTTGCTTTGGGTTAGAATAACTGCGTAATAGAAGCATGGGTCGGCCAATCTAGACACCAAGATGGCCGACTGCTCCTTTAGGGTTTTAGAAATCTCTAGCCTATAAAAGGGCTTGCTTTGCAAGGGTTTTGGACACAAGTTGGATCAATACAATTTGATTGATGTCGATTCTTCTTGTTAAGAGATATTCGAGCCTTTTCACTTTCTTTGGCAGGGGTTGTAAGCAATATTGCGTCTCGTCCTAGATTGTTCTACCGACCTATCCATTCGAGTAATCACCTCTGTGGAGTCATCGTTCTAACACCTATAATTAAATCTTACCGTCCCGCTTGATTCTAGGTTCCGCGATCCAAGCGTTAGACCACCTCGCTAGATCCTTGGGCAACGTGCTACGTGTCTCGAAACAAGTTGATCGAGGACCGTATCAGTGACGTGTGTATGGATCAGGGCCCACGCAATGAGCTGGTCCGAGTTCCATTGGGCCCAGTCACACGTGTACGAGCCAAGTTCTTCAAGGAATCCCTCCAAGTCCTTGTTCGAATGGTCCAGGACCAGCATGGAGTCCATAGGGATATTGAATGCCAAGAAGGATACAAGCAAATCATCTACACCATGATCCAAGCCAATGGAGAGTCAAGCGGGGCTCCAAGTGATTGGGCCGAGTAGGGTCTTTAGGCCATAATGTTGCTTAGGGTTGGATTAACTACATAGTAGAAGCATGGGCCGGCCCGTCTTGATACCAAGATGGCCGACTGCTCTTTTAGTGTTTTTGTAGGGTTTTAGTATCCTCTAGCCTATAAAAGGGCTTGCATTATAAGGGTTTTGGACACAAGTTGGATCAATAAAGTTTGGTTAATTTCGATTCTTCTTGTCAAGAGAGAGTCGAGCCTTTTTACTTGCCTTTGCAAGGGTTGTGAGCAATCTTGCGTCTCGTCCTAGATTGTTCTACCGACGTATCTATTAGAGTAATCACCACTGTGCAGTCGTCGTTCTACCCCCTATAATCAAATCGGGTTGTCCGTTTGATTCTAGGTTCCGCAATCCAAGCGTTGGATCACCTCGCTAGATACTTGAGCAAACGTGCTATGTTTCTCGTAACGAGTTGATCAAGGACCGAATCAGTAATGTGTGCATGGATCATGGCCCACAAAATGATCCGGTCAGAGTTCTATTGGGCCTAGTCACACATGCACGAGCCAAGCTCTTAAAGAAATCCCTCCAAGGCCTGGTTCAAACGGTCCAAGACCAACATGGAGTCCATGGGGATATTGAAGGCCTAGAAGGAGACAAGCAAAACATCTACACCATGATCCATGCCCATGGAGAGTCAAGCGAGCCTCCAAGTGATTGGGCCGAGTAGGGTCTTTAGGCCTTAATGTTGCTTAGGGTTAGATTAACCGCGTAATAGAAGCATGGGTCGGCCAATCTAGACACCAAGATGGCCGACTGCTCCTTTAGGGTTCATGAAACCTCTAGCCTATAAAAGGGCTTGCTTTGCAAGGGTTTTGGACACAAGTTGGATCAATACAATTTGATTAATGTCGATTCTTCTTATTAAGAGATATTCGAGCCTTTTCACTTGCTTTGGCATGGGTTGTAAGCAATATTGCGTCTCGCCCTAGATTGTTCTACCGACCTTTCCATTCGAGTAATCACCTCAGTGGAGTCATCGTTCCAACGCCTATAATGAAATCTTATCGTCCCGCTTGATTCTAGGTTCTGCAATCCAAGCGTTGGACAACCTCGCTAGATCCTTGGGCAAACGTGCAACGTGTCTCGAAACGAGTTGATCAAGGACCGTATCAGGGACGTGTGTATGGATCAGGGCCCACGCAATGAGCTGGTCGGAGTTCCATTGGGCCCAGTCACACGTGTACGAGCCAAGTTCTTCAAGGAATCCCTCCAAGGCCTTGTTCGAATGGTCCAAGACCAACATGGAGTCCATAGGGATATTGAAGGCCAAGAAGGATACAAGCAAATCATCTACACCCTGATCCAATCCCATGGAGAGTCAAGCGGGCCTCCAAGTGATTGGGCCGAGTAGGATCTTTTGGCCTTAATGTTGCTTAGAGTTAGATTAACTGCGTAATAGAAGCATGGATCGGCCAATCTAGACACCAAGATGGCCGACTGCTCCTTTAGGGTTTTAGAAACCCCTAGACTATAAAAGGGCTTGCTTTGAAAGGGTTTTGGACACAAGTTGGATCAATACAATTTGATTAATGTCAATTCTTCTTGTTAAGAGATATTCGAGCCTTTTCACTTGCTTCGGCAAGGGTTGTAAGCAATATTGCGTCCCGTGCAAGATTTTTCTACCGACCTATCCATTCGAGTAATCACCTCTGTGGAGTCATCGTTCCGACGCCTATAATTAAATCTTATCGTCCCGCTTGATTCTAGGTTCTGCAATCCAAGCGTTGGACCACCTCGCTAGATCCTTGGGAAACGTGCAACGTGTCTCGAAACGAGTTGATCAAGGACCGTATCAGTGACGTGTGTATGGATCAGGGCCCACGCAATGAGCTGGTCGGAGTTCCATTGGGCCCAGTCACACGTGTACGAGCCAAGTTCTTCAAGGAATCCCTCCAAGGCCTTGTTCGAATGGTCCAAGACCAACATGGAGTCCATAGGGATATTGAAGGCCAAGAAGGATACAAGCAAATCATCTACACCCTGATCCAATCCCATGGAGAGTCAAGCGGGCCTCCAAGTGATTGGGCCGAGTAGGATCTTTTGGCCTTAATGTTGCTTAGAGTTAGATTAACTGCGTAATAGAAGCATGGATCGGCCAATCTAGACACCAAGATGGCCGACTGCTCCTTTAGGGTTTTAGAAACCCCTAGACTATAAAAGGGCTTGCTTTGAAAGGGTTTTGGACACAAGTTGGATCAATACAATTTGATTAATGTCAATTCTTCTTGTTAAGAGATATTCGAGCCTTTTCACTTGCTTCGGCAAGGGTTGTAAGCAATATTGCGTCCCGTGCAAGATTTTTCTACCGACCTATCCATTCGAGTAATCACCTCTGTGGAGTCATCGTTCCGACGCCTATAATTAAATCTTATCGTCCCGCTTGATTCTAGGTTCTGCAATCCAAGCGTTGGACCACCTCGCTAGATCCTTGGGAAACGTGCAACGTGTCTCGAAACGAGTTGATCAAGGACCGTATCAGTGACGTGTGTATGGATCAGGGCCCACGCAATGAGCTGGTCGGAGTTCCATTGGGCCCAGTCACACGTGTACGAGCCAAGTTCTTCAAGGAATCCCTCCAAGGCCTTGTTCGAATGGTCCAAGACCAACATGGAGTCCATAGGGATATTGAAGGCCAAGAAGGATACAAGCAAATCATCTACACCCTGATCCAATCCCATGGAGAGTCAAGCGGGCCTCCAAGTGATTGGGCCGAGTAGGGTCTTTAGGCCTTAATGTTGCTTAGAGTTAGATTAACTGCGCAATAGAAGCATGGATCGGCCAATCTAGACACCAAGATGGCCGACTGCTCCTTTAGGGTTTTAGAAACCCCTAGACTATAAAAGGGCTTGCTTTGAAAGGGTTTTGGACACAAGTTGGATCAATACAATTTGATTAATGTCAATTCTTCTTGTTAAGAGATATTCGAGCCTTTTCACTTGCTTTGGCAAGGGTTGTAAGCAATATTGCGTCCCGTCCTAGATTTTTCTACGGACCTATCTATTCGAGTAATCACCTTTGTGGAGTCATCGTTCCAACGCCTATAATTAAATCTTATCGTCCCGCTTGATTCTAGGTTCCGCAATCCAGGCGTTGGACCACCTCGCTAGATCCTTGGGCAAGCGTGCTACATGTCTCGAAACGAGTTGATGGAGGACCGTATCAGTGACGTGTGTATGGATCTGGGCCCACGCAATGAGCTGGTCCGAGTTCCATTGGGCCCAGTCACACGTGTACGTTCCAAGTTCTTCAAGGAATCCCACCAAGGCCTTGTTCGAATGGTCCAAGACCAACATGGAGTCCATAGGGTTATTGAAGTGCAAGAAGGATACAAGACAAATCATCTACACCATGATCCAAACCCGTGGTGAGTCAAGCGGGCCTCCAAGTGATTGGGCCGAGTTGGATCTTTAGGCCTTAATGTTGCTTAGGGTTAGATTAACTGCGTAATAGAAGCATGGGTCGGCCCATCTAGACACCAAGATGGCCGACTGCTCCTTTAGGGTTTTAGAAACCTCTAGCCTATGAAAGGGCTTGCTTTGTAAGGGTTTTGGACACAAGTTGGATCTATAGAATTTGATTAATGTTGATTCTTCCTGTTAAGAGATATTCGAGCCTTTTCACTTGCTTTGGCAAGGGTTGTATGCAATATTGCGTATCGTCCTAGATTGTTCTACCGACCTATCCATTCGAGTAATCACCTCTGTGAAGTCATCGTTCTAACGCCTATAATTGAATCTTATCATCCCGCTTGATTCTAGGTTCCACAATCCAAGCGTTGGACCACCTCGCTAGATCCTTGGGCAAACGTGCTACGTGTCTCGAAACGAGTTGATCGAGGACCGTATCAGTGACGTGTGTATGGATCAGGGAACACGCAATGAGCTAATCCGGTACCATTAGGCCCAGTCACACGTGTACGAGCCAAGTTCTTCGAGGAATCCCTCCAAGGCCTTGTTCGAATGGTCCAAGACCAACATGGATTTCATAGGGATATTGAAGGCCAAGAAGGATACAAGCAAATCGTATACACCATGATCCAAGCCTATGGAGAGTCAAGCGGGCCTCCAAGTGATTGGGCCGAGTAGGGTCTTTAGGCCTTAATGTTGCTTAGGGTTGCATTAACTAATTAGTAGAAGCACGGGCCGGCCCGTCCTGATACCAAGATGGCCGACTGCTCTTTTAGGGTTTTCGTAGGGTTTTAGTAACCTCTAGCCTATGAATGGGCTTGCATTATATGGGTCTTGGACACAAGTTGGATCAATAAAGTTTGGTTAATTTCGATTCTTCTTGTCAAGAGAGAGTCGAGCCTTTTTACTTGCCTTTCCAAGGGTTGTGAGCAATCTTGCGTCTCGTCCTAGATTGTTCTACCGACCACTGTGGAGTCGTCGTTCTACCCCCTTTAATCAAATCGTGTTGTCCGTTTGATTCTAGGTTCCGCAATCCAAGCGTTGGATCACCTCGCTAGATACTTGAGCAAACGTGCTATGTGTCTCGTAACGAGTTGATCAAGGACCGTATCAGTGATGTGTGCATGGATCATGGTCCACAAAATGATCCGGTCCGAGGTCTATTGGGCCTAGTCACACATGCACGATCCAAGCTCTTAAAGGAATCCCTCCAAGGCCTTGTTCAAATGGTCCAAGACCAACATGGAGTCCATAGGGATATTGAAGGCCTATAAGGAGACAAGCAAAACATCTACACCATGATCCAAGCCCATGAAGAGTCAAGCGAGCCTCCAAGTGATTGGGCCGAGTTGGGTCTTTAGGCCTTAATGTTGCTTAGGGTTAGATTAACTGCGTAATAGAAGCATGGGTCGGTCAATCTATACACCAAGATGGCCGACTGCTCCTTTAGGGTTTTAGAAACCTCTAGCCTATAAAAGGGCTTGCTTTGCAAGGGTTTTGGACACAAGTTGGATCAATACAATTTGATTAATGTCGATTCTTCTTGTTAAGAGATATTCGAGCCTTTTCACTTGCTTTGGCATGGGTTGTAAGCAATATTGCATCTCGTCCTAGATTGTTCTACCGACCTATCCATTCGAGTAATCACCTCTGTGGAGTCATCATTCTAACGCCTATAATTAAATCTTATCCTGTCGCTTGATTCCAGGTTCCTCAATCCAAGCGTTGGACCACCTCGCTAGATCCTTGGGCAAGCGTGGTACGTGTCTCGAAACGAGTTGATTAAGGATCGTATCAGTGACGTGTGTATGGATCAGGGCCCACGCAATGAGCTGATCCGAGTTCCATTGGGCCCAGTCACACGTGTACGTTCCAAGTTCTTCAAGGAATCCCTCCAAGGCCTTGTTCGAATGGTCAAAGACCAACATGGAGTCCATAGGGATATTGAAGGCCAAGAAGGATACAAACAAATCATATACACACTGATCCAATCCCGTGGAGAGTCAAGCGGGCCTCCAAGTGATTGGGCCGCGTTGGGTCTTTAGGCCTTAATGTTGCTTTGGGTTAGAATAACTGCGTAATAGAAGCATGGGTCGGCCAATCTAGACACCAAGATGGCCGACTGCTCCTTTAGGGTTTTAGAAACCTCTAGCCTATAAAAGGGCTTGCTTTGCAAGGGTTTTGGACACAAGTTGGATCAATACAATTTGATTGATGTCGATTCTTCTTGTTAAGAGATATTCGAGCCTTTTCACTTTCTTTGGCAGGGGTTGTAAGCAATATTGCGTCTCGTCCTAGATTGTTCTACCGACCTATCCATTCGAGTAATCACCTCTGTGGAGTCATCGTTCTAACACCAATAATTAAATCTTACCGTCCCGCTTGATTCTAGGTTCCGCGACCCAAGCGTTAGACCACCTCGCTAGATCCTTGGGCAACGTGCTACGTGTCTCGAAACAAGTTGATCGAGGACCGTATCGGTGACGTGTGTATGGATCAGGGCCCACGCAATGAGTTGGTCGGAGTTCCATTGGGCCCAGTCACACGTGTACGAGCCAAGTTCTTCAAGGAATCCCTCCAAGGCCTTGTTCGAATGGTCCAAGACCAGCATGGAGTCCATAGGGATATTGAATGCCAAGAAGGATACAAGCAAATCATCTACACCATGATCCAAGCCTATGGAGAGTCAAGCGGGCCTCCAAGTAATTGGGCCGAGTAGGGTCTTTAGGCCTTAATGTTGCTTAGGGTTGCATTAACTAATTAGTAGAAGCACGGGCCGGCCCGTCCTGATACCAAGATGGCCGACTGCTCTTTTAGGGTTTTCGTAGGGTTTTAGTAACCTCTAGCCTATGAATGGGCTTGCATTATATGGGTCTTGGACACAAGTTGGATCAATAAAGTTTGGTTAATTTCGATTCTTCTTGTCAAGAGAGAGTCGAGCCTTTTTACTTGCCTTTCCAAGGGTTGTGAGCAATCTTGCGTCTCGTCCTAGATTGTTCTACCGACCACTGTGGAGTCGTCGTTCTACCCCCTTTAATCAAATCGTGTTGTCCGTTTGATTCTAGGTTCCGCAATCCAAGCGTTGGATCACCTCGCTAGATACTTGAGCAAACGTGCTATGTGTCTCGTAACGAGTTGATCAAGGACCGTATCAGTGATGTGTGCATGGATCATGGTCCACAAAATGATCCGGTCCGAGGTCTATTGGGCCTAGTCACACATGCACGATCCAAGCTCTTAAAGGAATCCCTCCAAGGCCTTGTTCAAATGGTCCAAGACCAACATGGAGTCCATAGGGATATTGAAGGCCTATAAGGAGACAAGCAAAACATCTACACCATGATCCAAGCCCATGAAGAGTCAAGCGAGCCTCCAAGTGATTGGGCCGAGTTGGGTCTTTAGGCCTTAATGTTGCTTAGGGTTAGATTAACTGCGTAATAGAAGCATGGGTCGGTCAATCTATACACCAAGATGGCCGACTGCTCCTTTAGGGTTTTAGAAACCTCTAGCCTATAAAAGGGCTTGCTTTGCAAGGGTTTTGGACACAAGTTGGATCAATACAATTTGATTAATGTCGATTCTTCTTGTTAAGAGATATTCGAGCCTTTTCACTTGCTTTGGCATGGGTTGTAAGCAATATTGCATCTCGTCCTAGATTGTTCTGCCGACCTATCCATTCGAGTAATCACCTCTGTGGAGTCATCATTCTAACGCCTATAATTAAATCTTATCCTGTCGCTTGATTCCAGGTTCCTCAATCCAAGCGTTGGACCACCTCGCTAGATCCTTGGGCAAGCGTGGTACGTGTCTCGAAACGAGTTGATTAAGGATCGTATCAGTGACGTGTGTATGGATCAGGGCCCACGCAATGAGCTGATCCGAGTTCCATTGGGCCCAGTCACACGTGTACGTTCCAAGTTCTTCAAGGAATCCCTCCAAGGCCTTGTTCGAATGGTCAAAGACCAACATGGAGTCCATAGGGATATTGAAGGCCAAGAAGGATACAAACAAATCATATACACACTGATCCAATCCCGTGGAGAGTCAAGCGGGCCTCCAAGTGATTGGGCCGCGTTGGGTCTTTAGGCCTTAATGTTGCTTTGGGTTAGAATAACTGCGTAATAGAAGCATGGGTCGGCCAATCTAGACACCAAGATGGCCGACTGCTCCTTTAGGGTTTTAGAAACCTCTAGCCTATAAAAGGGCTTGCTTTGCAAGGGTTTTGGACACAAGTTGGATCAATACAATTTGATTGATGTCGATTCTTCTTGTTAAGAGATATTCGAGCCTTTTCACTTTCTTTGGCAGGGGTTGTAAGCAATATTGCGTCTCGTCCTAGATTGTTCTACCGACCTATCCATTCGAGTAATCACCTCTGTGGAGTCATCGTTCTAACACCAATAATTAAATCTTATCGTCCCGCTTGATTCTAGGTTCCGCGACCCAAGCGTTAGACCACCTCGCTAGATCCTTGGGCAACGTGCTACGTGTCTCGAAACAAGTTGATCGAGGACCGTATCGGTGACGTGTGTATGGATCAGGGCCCACGCAATGAGTTGGTCGGAGTTCCATTGGGCCCAGTCACACGTGTACGAGCCAAGTTCTTCAAGGAATCCCTCCAAGGCCTTGTTCGAATGGTCCAAGACCAGCATGGAGTCCATAGGGATATTGAATGCCAAGAAGGATACAAGCAAATCATCTACACCATGATCCAAGCCTATGGAGAGTCAAGCGGGCCTCCAAGTAATTGGGCCGAGTAGGGTCTTTAGGCCTTAATGTTGCTTAGGGTTGCATTAACTAATTAGTAGAAGCACGGGCCGGCCCGTCCTGATACCAAGATGGCCGACTGCTCTTTTAGGGTTTTCGTAGGGTTTTAGTAACCTCTAGCCTATGAATGGGCTTGCATTATATGGGTCTTGGACACAAGTTGGATCAATAAAGTTTGGTTAATTTCGATTCTTCTTGTCAAGAGAGAGTCGAGCCTTTTTACTTGCCTTTCCAAGGGTTGTGAGCAATCTTGCGTCTCGTCCTAGATTGTTCTACCGACCACTGTGGAGTCGTCGTTCTACCCCCTTTAATCAAATCGTGTTGTCCGTTTGATTCTAGGTTCCGCAATCCAAGCGTTGGATCACCTCGCTAGATACTTGAGCAAACGTGCTATGTGTCTCGTAACGAGTTGATCAAGGACCGTATCAGTGATGTGTGCATGGATCATGGTCCACAAAATGATCCGGTCCGAGGTCTATTGGGCCTAGTCACACATGCACGATCCAAGCTCTTAAAGGAATCCCTCCAAGGCCTTGTTCAAATGGTCCAAGACCAACATGGAGTCCATAGGGATATTGAAGGCCTATAAGGAGACAAGCAAAACATCTACACCATGATCCAAGCCCATGAAGAGTCAAGCGAGCCTCCAAGTGATTGGGCCGAGTTGGGTCTTTAGGCCTTAATGTTGCTTAGGGTTAGATTAACTGCGTAATAGAAGCATGGGTCGGTCAATCTATACACCAAGATGGCCGACTGCTCCTTTAGGGTTTTAGAAACCTCTAGCCTATAAAAGGGCTTGCTTTGCAAGGGTTTTGGACACAAGTTGGATCAATACAATTTGATTAATGTCGATTCTTCTTGTTAAGAGATATTCGAGCCTTTTCACTTGCTTTGGCATGGGTTGTAAGCAATATTGCATCTCGTCCTAGATTGTTCTACCGACCTATCCATTCGAGTAATCACCTCTGTGGAGTCATCATTCTAACGCCTATAATTAAATCTTATCCTGTCGCTTGATTCCAGGTTCCTCAATCCAAGCGTTGGACCACCTCGCTAGATCCTTGGGCAAGCGTGGTACGTGTCTCGAAACGAGTTGATTAAGGATCGTATCAGTGACGTGTGTATGGATCAGGGCCCACGCAATGAGCTGATCCGAGTTCCATTGGGCCCAGTCACACGTGTACGTTCCAAGTTCTTCAAGGAATCCCTCCAAGGCCTTGTTCGAATGGTCAAAGACCAACATGGAGTCCATAGGGATATTGAAGGCCAAGAAGGATACAAACAAATCATATACACACTGATCCAATCCCGTGGAGAGTCAAGCGGGCCTCCAAGTGATTGGGCCGCGTTGGGTCTTTAGGCCTTAATGTTGCTTTGGGTTAGAATAACTGCGTAATAGAAGCATGGGTCGGCCAATCTAGACCCCAAGATGGCCGACTGCTCCTTTAGGGTTTTAGAAACCTCTAGCCTATAAAAGGGCTTGCTTTGCAAGGGTTTTGGACACAAGTTGGATCAATACAATTTGATTGATGTCGATTCTTCTTGTTAAGAGATATTCGAGCCTTTTCACTTTCTTTGGCAGGGGTTGTAAGCAATATTGCGTCTCGTCCTAGATTGTTCTACCGACCTATCCATTCGAGTAATCACCTCTGTGGAGTCATCGTTCTAACACCAATAATTAAATCTTATCGTCCCGCTTGATTCTAGGTTCCGCGACCCAAGCGTTAGACCACCTCGCTAGATCCTTGGGCAACGTGCTACGTGTCTCGAAACAAGTTGATCGAGGACCGTATCGGTGACGTGTGTATGGATCAGGGCCCACGCAATGAGCTAATCCGGTACCATTAGGCCCAGTCACACGTGTACGAGCCAAGTTCTTCGAGGAATCCCTCCAAGGCCTTGTTCGAATGGTCCAAGACCAACATGGAGTCCATAGGGATATTGAAGGCCAAGAAGGATACAAGCAAATCGTATACACCATGATCCAAGCCTATGGAGAGTCAAGCGGGCCTCCAAGTGATTGGGCCGAGTAGGGTCTTTAGGCCTTAATGTTGCTTAGGGTTGCATTAACTAATTAGTAGAAGCATGGGCCGGCCCGTCTTGATACCAAGATGGCCGACTGCTCTTTTATGGTTTTCGTAGGGTTTTAGTAACCTCTAGCCTATAAATGGGCTTGCATTATAAGGGTCTTGGACACAAGTTGGATCAATAAAGTTTGGTTAATTTCGATTCTTCTTGTCAAGAGAGAGTCGAGCCTTTTTACTTGCCTTTCCAAGGGTTGTGAGCAATCTTGCGTCTCGTCCTAGATTGTTCTACCGACCACTGTGGAGTCGTCGTTCTACCCCCTTTAACCAAATCGTGTTGTCCGTTTGATTCTAGGTTCCGCAATCCAAGAGTTGGATCACCTCGCTACATACTTGAGCAAACGTGCTATGTGTCTCGTAACGAGTTGATCAAGGACCGTATCAGTGATGTGTGCATGGATCATGGCCCACAAAATGATCCGGTCCGAGGTCTATTGGGCCTAGTCACACATGCACGAGCCAAGCTCTTAAAGAAATCCCTCCAAGGCCTTGTTCAAATGGTCCAAGACCAACATGGAGTCCATAGGGATATTGAAGGCCTATAAGGAGACAAGCAAAACATTTACACCATGATACAAGCCCATGGAGAGTCAAGCGAGCCTCCAAGTGATTGGCCCGAGTTGGGTCTTTAGGCCTTAATGTTGCTTAGGGTTAGATTAACTGCGTAATAGAAGCATGGGTCGGTCAATCAATACACCAAGATGGCCGACTGCTCCTTCAGGGTTTTAGAAACCTCTAGCCTATAAAAGGGCTTGCTTTGCAAGAGTTTTGGACACAAGTTCGATCAATACAATTTGATTAATGTCGATTCTTCTTGTTAAGAGATATTCGAGCCTTTTCACTTGCTTTGGCATGGGTTGTAAGCAATATTGCGTCTCGCCCTAGATTGTTCTACCGACCTATCCATTCGAGTAATCACCTCTGTGGAGTCATCGTTCTAACGCCTATAATTAAATCTTCTCGTCCCGCTTGATTCTAGGTTCTGCAATCCAAGCGTTGGACCACCTCGCTAGATCCTTGGGTAAGCGTGCTACGTGTCTCGAAACAAGTTGATCGAGTACCGTATCGGTGACGTGTGTATGGATCAAGGCCCACGCAATGAGCTGATCCGAGTTCCATTGGGCCCAGTCACACGTGTACTAGCCAAGTTCTTCAAGGAATCCCTCCAAGGCCTTGTTCGAATGGTCCAAGACCAGCATGGAGTCCATTGGGATATTGAATGCCAAGAAGGATACAAGCAAATCATCTACACCATGATCCAAGCCTGTGGAGAGTCAAGCGGGGCTCCAAGTGATTGGGCCGAGTAGGGTCTTTAGGCCATAATGTTGCTTAGGGTTGGATTAACTACGTTGTAGAAGCATGGGCCGGCCCGTCTTGATACCAAGATGGCCGACTGCACTTTTAGTGTTTTTTGTAGGGTTTTAGTAACCTCTAGCCTATAAAAGGGCTTGCATTATATGGGTTTTGGACACAAGTTGGATCAAAAAAGTTTGGTTAATTTCGTTTCTTCTTGTCAAGAGAGAGTCGAGCCTTTTTACTTGCCTTTGCAAGGGTTGTGAGCAATCTTGCGTCTCGTCCTAGATTGTTCTACCGACGTATCTATTAGAGTAATCACCACTGTGGAGTCGTCGTTCTACCCCCTATAATCAAATCGTGTTGTCCGTTTGATTCTAGGTTCCGCAATCCAAGCGTTGGATCACCTCGCTAGATACTTGAGCAAACGTGCTATGTTTCTCGTAACGAGTTGATCAAGGACCGTATCAGTAATGTGTGCATGCATCATGGCCCACAAAATGATCTGGTCAGAGTTCTATTGGGCCTAGTCACACATGCACGAGCCAAGCTCTTAAAGAAATCCCTCCAAGGCCTGGTTCAAACGGTCCAAGACCAACATGGAGTCCATGGGGATATTGAAGGCCTAGAAGGAGACAAGCAAAACATCTACACCATGATCCATGCCCATGGAGAGTCAAGCGAGCCTCCAAGTGATTGGGCCGAGTAGGGTCTTTAGGCCTTAATGTTGCTTAGGGTTAGATTAACTGCGTAATAGAAGCATGGGTCGGACAATCTAGACACCAAGATGGCCGACTGCTCCTTTAGGGTTTTAGAAACCTCTAGCCTATAAAAGGGCTTGCTTTGCAAGGGTTTTGGACACAAGTTGGATCAATACAATTTGATTAATGTCAATTCTTCTTATTAAGAGATATTCGAGCCTTTGCACTTGCTTTGGCATGGGTTGTAAGCAATATTGCGTCTCGCCCTAGATTGTTCTACCGACCTATCCATTCGAGTAATCACCTCTGTGGAGTCATCGTTCCAACGCCTATAATGAAATCTTATCGTCCCGCTTGATTCTAGGTTCTGCAATCCAAGCGTTGGACCACCTCGCTAGATCCTAGGGCAAACGTGCAATGTGTCTCGAAACGAGTTGATCAAGGACCGTATCAGTGACGTGTGTATGGATCAGGGCCCACGCAATGAGCTGGTCGGAGTTCAATTGGGCCCAGTCACACGTGCACGAGCCAAGTTCTTCAAGGAATCCCTCCAAGGCCTTGTTCGAATGGTACAAGACCAACATGGAGTCCATAGGGATATTGAAGGCCAAGAAGGATACAAGCAAATCATCTACACCCTGATCCAATCCCATGGAGAGTCAAGCGGGCCTCCAAGTGATTGGGCCGAGTAGGGTCTTTTGGCCTTAATGTTGCTTAGAGTTAGATTAACTGCGTAATAGAAGCATGGATCGGCCAATCTAGACACCAAGATGGCCGACTGCTCCTTTAGGGTTTTAGAAACCCCTAGACTATAAAAGGGCTTGCTTTGAAAGGGTTTTGGACACAAGTTGGATCTGATACGAACGTCGCCAACCTTGTGACGAAACCCGTAAAAGATTAGCTTCAGGATCGACAAGAGGACACCAAGTTTGAAGCGGATGACCTCAACCCGTTAATCACGTGGTTAACGAACCTTGGTATAATGGTAGAAGACGCCACAACCTAGTGCGATTCTAGATTGATAAGTCACGAACACCTAGAGAAATTCTAAGGTATTCAAGAAGCCTTGGAGAAACCAAGAAAACTCTCAAAATCTGATTTATTGATTGAATGCCTAAACCATTGGAAGTGTGGGCTATTTATAGCCTTACATAGAGATGAACAACTAAATGTGGAACTAGTCTAGAGTTGTGGTCTTGACTAAGACTAACAATTGTAGGCTTGACTATTCCATAAGACTAAGAATTGTGGGCTTGACCAAACCTTATGAGGTCATCCCTTAGGTAAACAACCTTATGAGGTCATTGCTTAGGTAAATAACCTTATGAGATCATCGCTTAGGTAAATAAAGCAAGGCTATGGACCATTAAGCCCTTATTACAATGACTTAACTAAAACAGCAAATGTGACTAGAGAAGGGTCACACATGGTTCTCTTTGGCGTGCACTACATGGATGACTTTCATTCCTTCATGCTCAAGCCCCTCAATGACCTTGGGGACAATTTCTTGGCCTTGTATCTCATGAACAAGTCCTTGGAGTTCCTTCCTCATCTTGTTAGCTCGTGCTCGAGTTACGGGTCCTAGGGGAACTCGAATAGTTCGCACTGGTGTCTCTTGGTTCGTATCATCCCCCTCCTCTTCAAAAGGATTTGTCCTCAAATCAGCTTCATCGTCTGCAAGAAAAGGAGATAGATCAGAGACATTGAATGTAGCGCTCACATTGTACTCACCGGGTAGGTCCAGTTTGTAAGCATTGTCATTGATGCGCTTGATGACTTGGAACGGCCCATCTCCTCGGGGAAGTAATTTATTGCGCCTTTGGACTGGGAACCTTTCCTTGCGTAGATGTAACCACACCCAGTCACCAGGTTCAAACACAACGCGTTGGCGTCCCTTGTTAACCCGTTGAGCAACTTGGTCCATCCTTCGCTCAATGTTTAGGCGTACCTGCTCGTGTAATTTCTTGACAAAATCTGCTCGTTTAGCACCATCCATGTTAATGTGCTCAGAAGAAGGTAAAGGTGATAAGTCTAGTGGTGTTAAAGGATTAAAACCATAGACTATTTCAAATGGTGAAAAATGAGTAGAACTATGCACCGTGCGATTGTATGCAAACTCAACATGGGGTAAACACTCTTCCCAGGTTCTAATGTTTTTTCTAATGATGGCACGCAAGAGTGTAGATAGTGTACGATTGACAACCTCAGTTTGGCCATCAGTTTGTGGGTGACTAGTAGTAGAAAATAGCAATTTGGTACCCAATTTTCCCCACAAAGTTTTCCAAAAGTAACTCAAAAATTTGACATCCCTATCAGAGACAATTGTCCTAGGCATGCCATGCAATCTAATGATTTCTTTGAAAAACAAATCAGCAATGTGCGATGCATCATCTGTTTTGTGACATGGTATAAAATGTGCCATTTTTGAAAATCTGTCAACAATAACAAAGATGCTATCATTTCCCCTCTTTGACCTAGGCAACCCTAAAACAAAATCCATGGAAATGTCGGTCCAAGGTTCCTTAGGTACAGGTAAAGGACTATAAAGGCCATAGGGTTGAAGTTTAGACTTAGCTTTGTGGCAAGTAATGCATTTAGCCACCATTCGCTCCACATCTCGTTTCATCCTTGGCCAATGGAAGTGCTCTTGAAGGATAGCTAAGGTTTTAGCTACGCCAAAGTGTCCCATCAAGCCACCTCCGTGTGCTTCCCTAACAAGTAAAGAGCGAATAGAGCAGTTAGGTATACATAGTCGATTGAGGTAGAAAAGAAATCCATCAAGGATGTAGAATTTACCTTGAGTTGCTGAACCACAAGAGTCATAAATACCTGAGAAATCTGGGTCATTGGTGTATAACTCTTTGACTAATTCAAATCCTAACAACCTTGCATCAAGTTGAGTGAGCAAAGAGTACCGACGTGATAATGCATCAGCAACAACATTAGTTTTCCCCACTTTGTACTTAATCACATAAGGGAAGGTTTCAATAAATGCAATCCACCTAACATGACGCTTATTCAACTTGTGTTGTGACTTAATGTGCTTAAGCGACTCATGGTCAGTGTGTATGACAAATTCCCTTGGTCTCAAGTAATGTTGCCAAGTTTCTAAAGCACGGATTAAGGAGTACAACTCCTTATCATAAGTGGAATAGTTCAAAGCTGCCCCATTGAGTTTTTCACTAAAGTATGCAATTGGTTTGCCCTCTTGCATTAGGACAGCTCCAATACCCACCCCAGATGCATCACACTCTATTTCAAACATCTTGTCAAAGCATGGTAATGCAAGTAGTGGTGCATGTGTGAGTTGATGTTTAAGCATTTGGAAAGCACGTACTTGAGCATCTCTCCACACAAATGGCTCATTTTTCTTAATTACAGCAGTTAGAGGTGCAGCAATGGTACTAAAATCTTTAACAAATCGTCTATAAAAACTAGCAAGACCATGGAAGCTACGTACCTCACCCACCGTGCTTGGAGTAGGCCATTCTCGAATTGCTTTAACCTTCTCCTCGTCCACTTTGATTCCCTGTTTACTCACAACAAAGCCTAGGAAGACAAGTTGATCAGTACAAAAGGAGCACTTCTTAAGGTTAGCATAGAGCTTTTCCCTTCGAAGTACATCAAGAACAAGCTTCACATGTTCAACATGCTCATCTAAGCTCCTACTATAAATCAGGATATCGTCAAAATATACAACTACAAATTTTCCAAGGAATGGACGAAGTACGTGGTTCATCAACCTCATGAACGTACTAGGTGCATTAGTTAGTCCAAATGGCATAACTAACCACTCGTACAAGCCATGTTTGGTTTTAAAGGCCGTTTTCCATTCATCCCCCTCTTTCATCCTAATTTGATGATAACCGCTTTTTAGATCAATTTTAGTGAAAATCACAGCACCATATAGCTCATCTAACATATCATCAAGTCTAGGAATAGGGTGACGATATTTTACCGTTATTGCATTAACGGCCCTACAGTCAGTGCACATTCGCCAACTTCCATCCTTTTTAGGCACCAAGATGACGGGAACCGCACATGGGCTCAAGCTTTCTCGTGCCCATCCCTTTGTTAGAAGCTCTTCGATTTGGCGTTGGAGCTCCTTTGTCTCATCTGGACCCATTTTGTAGGCTGGTCTGTTAGGAAGTGGGGCACCTGGAACCAAGTCAATTTGATGCTCAATTCCCCTTATTGGTGGTAGTCCATTTGGAATCTCATCGGGAAAGACATCCTCATAATCCTGCAAAAGAGAGACAATACTAGATGGTAGAGTGTTAGTAAGATCACTTGTAACAACCAACACCTCTTTGCACAAAAGTACAAAGATGGGTGTATTAACACTCAAAGCTTTTCTTACTACATTGGCTTTTATCAATAGACTTTGCCTTTTCTCTCTCTTTTCAATTTTGGCCGGCTCACTATATGTCTTTTTCCTCTCAATTTTCTCGGCCTTATCATTTCCTGTTGAGCTCTCGATTTTTTCTATTTTTTTCTTCTCATTCTCAAGCTCGCTCTCCTTGTTCAGGCTTTCTTGATCTTCACGAACTTGGATAGGAGTGAGTGGCACAAGCACAATCCTCTTCTCGCCTTGCTTGAAGGAGTATTTATTGGTAATGCCATCGAATGTAACTCCCTTGTCGAATTGCCATGGTCTCCCCAATAGTATGTGACATGCTTGCATAGGGACCACGTCGCATAACACCACGTCCTCATACTTTCCAATTCGGAAAGGTACTTGGACTTGCTTGGTCACACGAACATCCCCACTATCATTCAACCATTGCAAACGATAAGGTGTTGGATGTCGTAGAGTGGGTAGTGCTAGTTTCTCCACCATCAAGGCACTAGCGACGTTAGCACAACTACCTCCATCTATGATCAAACTACATACCTTGCCTTTGATATAGCAACGGGTGTAGAAAATGTTCTCCCTTTGTGCATGGTCGGCAGCTTTCACTTGGGTTGCTAAGGCTCGTCTGACAACGAGTCCAACTCGTTCATCGACGGGTAATGCTTCCTCTTCTTCCTCTTCTTCCTCAAGGGATGGCAACTCCTCCTTCTCATCCTCATCATCGGTGAAAAACTCACCATTGGGTAAGATGATCATAGTGCGTTGGTTCGGGCATTGGCTAGCAATATGCCCTCGGCCTTGGCATTTGAAGCATCTAGTATCTCGATTTCGCCCCATGCTCGACTCAATGGCAGTCTTTGGTGTTGCCGTAGACTCCCACTTAGTCATATCCGGCCTTGGTCTTGAAGGGATGGAATTACTCGGCCCTTTATCCTCTTTCTTTGGTGGTGTAGTTCGGAGATAAGAGGGTGAAAAGTTGGAGTAACTCCGAGTCGAACCCCTCCTCTTAATCCTCCTTTCAATCTTGATGGCCTTTTCCACCAAATCCCCAAGTTCCACATAGTGGTGTAACTCTACTTGGTCAGCGATTTCGGGCCTTAGTCCGTTCAAGAAGCGTGCCATTGTTGCTTCTCGATCCTCCATGATGTCTGCCCGTAGCATGAGTATTTCCATTTCTTTGTGATAGTCCTCGACACTTCGTGCTCCTTGGTTGAGGCTTTGAAGCTTTTGGTACAAGTCACGGTAGTAGTGACTAGGTACGAAACGCTTCCTCATTAGTCGTCTTAGCTCTGTCCAAGTTTGTATGGTAGGTTCACGACTCCTCCTTCGACTAGTGGAGAGTTGATCCCACCACACAACGGCGTAGTCGGTGAATTCGACCACGGCCAACTTGACCTTTTGCTCTTCCGAGTAAGTATTGCAGTCGAAAACAAGTTCAATCCGCTTCTCCCACTCTAAGTAGGCATCAGGGTCTGATCGTCCTTGGAAAGGCGGAATTTTCATCTTTATGCCCGGAATGTGGTCATTTGAAGGCCTAGCATCACGCTTGGACCTACTTTGCTTATGCTCATAGTTGTTGTCTGAGTTAGAGTCGCTAGACTCATGTGCATAAGCCTTTCCACGGCTGCCTTTGGAGCTTCCATGAGACAACTCTAAGCTGTCAATGCGTTGGTGCATCAGTTCAAGTTTTTGGTCCATCATGCGTCCCAATTCGCCTTTGATTGCTTCTGTGAAAAGTTTAAGATCAAAAGCTTGGGAGCTTGCTCCCCCCTCGTTAGCCATGGTAGGGTAAAAAAAAAAAAATAATAATAATGGAAAGAAGCAAAGTTTATCTCGCACACTTCCTCACGTGTTTACTCTCGCTCTCGTGTTTGAACACTCTAAGAACTCACCAAGGTATTTTCAAGGCTCCTCGGTCAACTCCTCGAAGAAGTTAGAACTCCTTCTAGTGTGGATCGACTTACCAACCAGGGTCACAAGATTGTAGCACTTTGAACGAAAAAAGAACAAAAGATGAAGGGACTGACCACGACTCAATGAATGACTCAAAGTTGAATTTTAAGGATCCTAGACAAAAACTCTACCCAAAACTGGAATTTTGAGCTGCTGGTTGCTGCATTTCTGGGCAGTGTTTTGGTAGATAAATGGACACTTAGAGGATTCAGAATGACACTTAAAACTAACCTAATGATGCACGAAAATTTCCAGAATTAATGATTGGACAGAAATTCCCCAATGGTTGCAAAGATGGAATCCGAATGGAAGATGAATTTGTGTTGTGGTAGGACTGTTTTGGAAACCCAAGGCTGACTTTTCTTCTTTAATCCTTTGGAAACAAGGATTAGTCTTCCTATTTGCTGGTTCCCATAAATTCTAAGGTCAAGTTCAAGATTGGAACTGATTTGGTTGTTTTTGGGAACAAGGGTGGAAAATTTGACTTGAACAGGTTGGAAAATTTGACTTGAATAGGTTGGGAAATTTGACTTGAATAGGCTGAATATTCTTCTTCTTCCTTTGTTTTTGTTTTCTAATCAGCCAAGAAGAGCCAAATTTCGTGGCTAAAATGTTCTTAGTCAAGAAAGAAGATTGTTGTGGTGAAGACAAGGATTTTGGCAGCTGAAAATTTGCAGCCTTGTTGTTTACCAAGATTTGGTTCCCAAAACCCAGAAACTTCAAGATTCTTTCAAGAATTCAAGATGTTAATTCCCAGAATTCAAGAAACACAAAATTGAAGATGATTTCCTCCCTAAACAATCCAAGATTTCACGATTTGATCAAGACAGATTTTGGTTGGCTTCAAGAATCCCAACTAAAGTTCCAAGAACTTCAAGATTGTGGTTTTAAACAATCAGGAACTTCAAGAAACCCAAGTTTTGGTCAAGACAGATTTCCAGGAATTTTTGTAAGGTTAGCCAGCTATTTTTTTTTTTTTTTTTTGTATGTAAACAAGAACACAAGGTAATAACTAGATAGGACTCTAAAACCCTTGCTACAAACTGATTTTTTTCGGATGAACAGTAACCTCGAATGATCAAATAGAACAAAAGACTGGAATTGAATGGATATAACAGGATAGAAACAAGACTCAAACAAGGAATCAAGAATAAGACACAAAAAAAAAGGCTGGACCAAACCAGGCTAACCACAGCAATTAACAACAACTAGACACAAGTTTATGTCGTAACAAATCTGGAAAAATAACGCAAGAACACGAAGTAACAAATCTGGAAATTGCGGATAGCAACTTAGAACACGAAAACAGAATTTTCGACAACTTGACTCGAAAAGCAAATAAAAAAAAAGGATATAACGTGATACCTCTTAATTAGCTCTGATTACCAACTGATACGAACGTCGCCAACCTTGTGACGAAACCCGTAAAAGATTAGCTTCAGGATCGACAAGAGGACACCAAGTTTGAAGCGGATGACCTCAACCCGTTAATCACGTGGTTAACGAACCTTGGTATAATGGTAGAAGACGCCACAACCTAGTGCGATTCTAGATTGATAAGTCACGAACACCTAGAGAAATTCTAAGGTATTCAAGAAGCCTTGGAGAAACCAAGAAAACTCTCAAAATCTGATTTATTGATTGAATGCCTAAACCATTGGAAGTGTGGGCTATTTATAGCCTTACATAGAGATGAACAACTAAATGTGGAACTAGTCTAGAGTTGTGGTCTTGACTAAGACTAACAATTGTAGGCTTGACTATTCCATAAGACTAAGAATTGTGGGCTTGACCAAACCTTATGAGGTCATCCCTTAGGTAAACAACCTTATGAGGTCATTGCTTAGGTAAATAACCTTATGAGATCATCGCTTAGGTAAATAAAGCAAGGCTATGGACCATTAAGCCCTTATTACAATGACTTAACTAAAACAGCAAATGTGACTAGAGAAGGGTCACACATGGTTCTCTTTGGCGTGCACTACATGGATGACTTTCATTCCTTCATGCTCAAGCCCCTCAATGACCTTGGGGACAATTTCTTGGCCTTGTATCTCATGAACAAGTCCTTGGAGTTCCTTCCTCATCTTGTTAGCTCGTGCTCGAGTTACGGGTCCTAGGGGAACTCGAATAGTTCGCACTGGTGTCTCTTGGTTCGTATCAAACGGAATTGTACTCTCCATCCAAGAGAAACAAGAACAAGTTTATTATCATCAAACGGCTTTTCTTAAACCTTACAAAGCAAGCCTTTATATAGGCAAATACTAATGAAACCCTAAACCCTAATATCGAAAAGCTAGATGGTTGGCCACTCCTTGGACAAGGTGGGCCGATCCATGGACTCAATAAAGAAGGGCCTAGCGGTTCGGCCATCCTTAGACAAAGGTGGGCCGAATCCATGGCTAACAAAAGGACTAATCTAAACTTAAGACTCCTAACACTAAGGCCTAATCGGCCATAGCCCACTTGGCTCTTCACGGGCTCTCTTCATGGGCTTGGATCATCGTGTAGACAACTGGGTTATCACCTTCTAAGCCTTCAATGTCTCGATGAACTCATTGTTGGTCTTGAACATTCCGTACAAGGGCTTGGAGTGATTCCCTGAATTGCTTGGCCCGTGCACATGTGACTGGGCCCAATGGAACTCGGATTGGGCCATTACGTGAGCCAAGGTCCGTGCACACATCAGATCATGGCCCACAAAATGATCCGGTCAGAGTTCTATTGGGCCTAGTCACACATGCACGAGCCAAGCTCTTAAAGAATCCCTCCAAGGCCTGGTTCAAACGGTCCAAGACCAACATGGAATCCATGGGGATGTTGAAGGCCTAGAAGGAGACAAGCAAAACATCTACACCATGATCCATGCCCATGGAGAGTCAAGCGAGCCTCCAAGTGATTGGGCCGAGTAGGGTCTTTAGGCCTTAATGTTGCTTAGGGTTAGATTAACCGCGTAATAGAAGCATGGGTCGGCCAATCTAGACACCAAGATGGCCGACTGCCCCTTTAGGGTTCAAGAAACCTCTAGCCTATAAAAGGGCTTGCTTTGCAAGGGTTTTGGACACAAGTTGGATCAATACAATTTGATTAATGTCGATTCTTCTTATTAAGAGATATTCGAGCCTTTTCACTTGCTTTGGCATGGGTTGTAAGCAATATTGCGTCTCGCCCTAGATTGTTCTACCGACCTATCCATTCGAGTAATCACCTCAGTGGAGTCATCGTTCCAACGCCTATAATGAAATCTTATCGTCCCGCTTGATTCTAGGTTCTGCAATCCAAGCGTTGGACCACCTCGCTAGATCCTTGGGCAAACGTGCAACGTGTCTCGAAACGAGTCGATCAAGGACCGTATCAGTGACGTGTGTATGGATCAGGGCCCACGCAATGAGCTGGTCGGAGTTCCATTGGGCCCAGTCACACGTGTACGAGCCAAGTTCTTCAAGGAATCCCTCCAACGCCTTGTTCGAATGGTCCAAGACCAACATGGAGTCCATAGGTATATTGAAGGCCAAGAAGGATACAAACAAATCATATACACACTGATCCAATCCCGTGGAGAGTCAAGCGGGCCTCCAAGTGATTGGGCCGAGTTGGGTCTTTAGGCCTTAATGTTGCTTTGGGTTAGAATAACTGCGTAATAGAAGCATGGGTCGGCCAATCTAGACACCAAGATGGCCGACTGCTCCTTTAGGGTTGTAGAAACCTCTAGCCTATAAAAGGGCTTGCTTTGCAAGGGTTTTGGACACAAGTTGGATCAATACAATTTGATTGATGTCGATTCTTCTTGTTAAGAGATATTCGAGCCTTTTCACTTTCTTTGGCAGGGGTTGTAAGCAATATTGCGTCTCGTCCTAGATTGTTCTACCGACCTATCCATTCGAGTAATCACCTCTATGGAGTCATCGTTCTAACACCTATAATTAAATCTTATCGTCCCGCTTGATTCTAGGTTCCGCGATCCAAGCGTTAGACCATCTCGCTAGATCCTTGGGCAACGTGCTACGTGTCTCGAAACAAGTTGATCGAGGACCGTATCGGTGACGTGTGTATGGATCAGGGCCCACGCAATGAGCTGGTCCGAGTTCCATTGGGCCCAGTCACACGTGTACGAGCCAAGTTCTTCAAGGAATCCCTCCAAGGCCTTGTTCGAGTGGTCCAAGACCAGCATGGAGTCCATAGGGATATTGAATGCCAAGAAGGATACAAGCAAATCATCTACACCATGATCCAAGCCTATGGAGAGTCAAGCGGGGCTCCAAGTGATTGGGCCGAGTAGGGTCTTTAGGCCATAATGTTGCTTAGGGTTGGATTAACTACGTAGTAGAAGCATGGGCCGGCCCGTCTTGATACCAAGATGGCCGACTGCTCTTTTCGTGTTTTTGTAGGGTTTTAGTATCCTCTAGCCTATAAAAGGGCTTGCATTATAAGGGTTTTGGACACAAGTTGGATCAATAAAGTTTGGTTAATTTCGATTCTTCTTGTCAAGAGAGAGTCGAGCCTTTTTACTTGCCTTTGCAAGGGTTGTGAGCAATCTTGCGTCTCGTCCTAGATTGTTCTACCGACGTATCTATTAGAGTAATCACCACTGTGGAGTCGTCGTTCTACCCCCTATAATCAAATCGTGTTGTCCGTTTGATTCTAGGTTCCGCAATCCAAGCGTTGGATCACCTCGCTAGATACTTGAGCAAACGTGCTATGTTTCTCGTAACGAGTTGATCAAGGACCGTATCAGTAATGTGTGCATGGATCATGGCCCACAAAATGATCCGGTCAGAGTTCTATTGGGCCTAGTCACACATGCACGAGCCAAGCTCTTAAAGAATCCCTCCAAGGCCTAGTTCAAACGGTCCAAGACCAACATGGAGTCCATGGGGATGTTGAAGGCCTAGAAGGAGACAAGCAAAACATCTACACCATGATCCATGCCCATGGAGAGTCAAGCGAGCCTCCAAGTGATTGGGCCGAGTAGGGTCTTTAGGGCTTAATGTTGCTTAGGGTTAGATTAACTGCGTAATAGAAGCATGGGTCGGCCAATCTAGACACCAAGATGGCCAACTGCTCCTTTAGGGTTTTAGAAACCTCTAGCCTATAAAAGGGCTTGCTTTGCAAGGGTTTTGGACACAAGTTGGATCAATACAATTTGATTAATGTCAATTCTTCTTATTAAGAGATATTCGAGCCTTTGCACTTGCTTTGGCATGGGTTGTAAGCAAAATTGCGTCTCGCCCTAGATTGTTCTACCGACCTATCCATTCGAGTAATCACCTCTGTGGAGTCATCGTTCCAACGCCTATAATGAAATCTTATCGTCCCGCTTGATTCTAGGTTCTGCAATCCAAGCGTTGGACCACCTCGCTAGATCCTTGGGCAAACGTGCAACGTGTCTCGAAACGAGTTGATCAAGGACCGTATCAGTGACGTGTGTATGGATCAGGGCCCACGCAATGAGCTGGTCGGAGTTCCATTAGGCCCAGTCACACGTGTACGAGCCAAGTTCTTCAAGGAATCCCTCCAAGGCCTTGTTCGAATGGTCCAAGACCAACATGGAGTCCATAGGTATATTGAAGGCCAAGAAGGATACAAGCAAATCATCTACACCCTGATCCAATCCCATGGAGAGTCAAGCGGGCCTCCAAGTGATTGGGCCGAGTAGGGTCTTTTGGCCTTAATGTTGCTTAGAGTTAGATTAACTGCGTAATAGAAGCATGGATCGGCCAATCTAGACACCAAGATGGCCGACTGTTCCTTTAGGGTTTTAGAAACCCCTAGACTATAAAAGGGCTTGCTTTGAAAGGGTTTTGGACACAAGTTGGATCAATACAATTTGATTAATGTCAATTCTTCTTGTTAAGAGATATTCGAGCCTTTTCACTTGCTTTGGCAAGGGTTGTAAGCAATATTGCGTCCCGTCCAAGATTTTTCTACCGACCTATCCATTCGAGTAATCACGTCTATGGAGTCATCGTTCCAACGCCTATAATTAAATCTTATCGTCCCGCTTGATTCTAGATTCCGCAATCCAGGCGTTGGACCTCCTCGCTAGATCCTTGGGCAAGCGTGCTACGTGTCTCGAAACGAGTTGATGGAGGACCGTATCAGTGACGTGTGTATGGATCTGGGCCCACGCAATGAGCTGGTCCGAGTTCCATTGGGCCCAGTCACACGTGTACGATCCAAGTTCTTCAAGGAATCCCACCAAGGCCTTGTTCGAATGGTCCAAGACCAACATGGAGTCCATAAGAATATTGAAGTGCAAGAAGGATACAAGACAAATCATCTACACCATGATCCAAACCCGTGGTGAGTCAAGCGGGCCTCCAAGAGATTGGGCCGAGTTGGGTCTTTAGGCCTTAATGTTGCTTTGGGTTAGAATAACTGCGTAATAGAAGCATGGGTCGGCCAATCTAGACACCAAGATGGCCGACTGCTCCTTTAGGGTTTTAGAAACCTCTAGCCTATAAAAGGGCTTGCTTTGCAAGGGTTTTGGACACAAGTTGGATCAATACAATTTGATTGATGTCGATTCTTCTTGTTAAGAGATATTCGAGCCTTTTCACTTTCTTTGGCAGGGGTTGTAAGCAATATTGCGTCTCGTCCTAGATTGTTCTACCGACCTATCCATTCGAGTAATCACCTCTGTGGAGTCATCGTTCTAACACCTATAATTAAATCTTATCGTCCCGCTTGATTCTAGGTTCCGCGATCCAAGCGTTAGACCACCTCGCTAGATCCTTGGGCAACGTGCTACGTGTCTCGAAACAAGTTGATCTAGGACCGTATCGGTGACGTGTGTATGGATCAGGGCCCACGCAATGAGCTGGTCCGAGTTCCATTGGGCCCAGTCACACGTGTACGAGCCAAGTTCTTCAAGGAATCCCTCCAAGGCCTTGTTCGAATGGTCCAAGACCAGCATGGAGTCCATAGGGATATTGAATGCCAAGAAGGATACAAGCAAATCATCTACACCATGATCCAAGCCTATGGAGAGTCAAGCGGGGCTCCAAGTGATTGGGCCGAGTAGGGTCTTTAGGCCATAATGTTGCTTAGGGTTGGATTAACTACGTAGTAGAAGCATGGGCCGGCCCGTCTTGATACCAAGATGGCCGACTGCTCTTTTCGTGTTTTTGTAGGGTTTTAGTATCCTCTAGCCTATAAAAGGGCTTGCATTATAAGGGTTTTGGACACAAGTTGGATCAATAAAGTTTGGTTAATTTCGATTCTTCTTGTCAAGAGAGAGTCGAGCCTTTTTACTTGCCTTTGCAAGGGTTGTGAGCAATCTTGCGTCTCGTCCTAGATTGTTCTACCGACGTATCTATTAGAGTAATCACCACTGTGGAGTCGTCGTTCTACCTCCTATAATCAAATCGTGTTGTCCGTTTGATTCTAGGTTCCGCAATCCAAGCGTTGGATCACCTCGCTAGATACTTGAGCAAACGTGCTATGTTTCTCGTAACGAGTTGATCAAGGACCGTATCAGTAATGTGTGCATGGATCATGGCCCACAAAATGATCCGGTCAGAGTTCTATTGGGCCTAGTCACACATGCACGAGCCAAGCTCTTAAAGAATCCCTCCAAGGCCTGGTTCAAACGGTCCAAGACCAACATGGAGTCCATGGGGATATTGAAGGCCTAGAAGGAGACAAGCAAAACATCTACACCATGATCGATGCCCATGGAGAGTCAAGCGAGCCTCCAAGTGATTGGGCCGAGTAGGGTCTTTAGGCCTTAATGTTGCTTAGGGTTAGATTAACCGCGTAATAGAAGCATGGGTTGGCCAATCTAGACACCAAGATGGCCGACTGCTCCTTTAGGGTTCTAGAAACCTCTAGCCTATAAAAGGGCTTGCTTTGCAAGGGTTTTGGACACAAGTTGGATCAATACAATTTGATTAATGTCGATTCTTCTTATTAAGAGATATTCGAGCCTTTTCACTTGCTTTGGCATGGGTTGTAAGCAATATTGCGTCTCGCCCTAGATTGTTCTACCGACCTATCCATTCGAGTAATCACCTCAGTGGAGTCATCGTTCCAACGCCTATAATGAAATCTTATCGTCCCGCTTGATTCTAGGTTCTGCAATCCAAGCGTTGGACCACCTCGCTAGATCCTTGGGCAAACGTGCAACGTGTCTCGAAACGAGTTGATCAAGGACCGTATCAGTGACGTGTGTATGGATCAGGGCCCACGCAATGAGCTGGTCGGAGTTCCATTGGGCCCAGTCACACGTGTACGAGCCAAGTTCTTCAAGGAATCCCTCCAAGGCCTTGTTCGAATGGTCCAAGACCAACATGGAGTCCATAGGTATATTGAAGGCCAAGAAGGATACAAACAAATCATATACAACTGATCCAATCCCGTGGAGAGTCAAGCGGGCCTCCAAGAGATTGGGCCAGTTTGGGTCTTTAGGCCTTAATGTTGCTTTGGGTTAGAACAACTGCGTAATAGAAGCATGGGTCGGCCAATCTAGACACCAAGATGGCCGACTGCTCCTTTAGGGTTTTAGAAACCTCTAGCCTATAAAAGGGCTTGCTTTGCAAGGGTTTTGGACACAAGTTGGATCAATACAATTTGATTGATGTCTATTCTTCTTGTTAAGAGATATTCGAGCCTTTTCACTTTCTTTGGCAGGGGTTGTAAGCAATATTGCGTCTCGTCCTAGATTGTTCTACCGACCTATCCATTCGAGTAATCACCTCTGTGGAGTCATCGTTCTAACACCTATAATTAAATCTTATCGTCCCGCTTGATTCTAGGTTCCGCGATCCAAGCGTTAGACCACCTCGCTAGATCCTTGGGCAACATGCTACGTGTCTCGAAACAAGTTGATCGAGGACCGTATCGGTGACGTGTGTGTGGATCAGGGCCCACGCAATGAGCTGGTCCGAGTTCCATTGGGCCCAGTCACACGTGTACGAGCCAAGTTCTTCAAGGAATCCCTCCAAGGCCTTGTTCGAGTGGTCCAAGACCAGTATGGAGTCCATAGGGATATTGAATGCCAAGAAGGATACAAGCAAATCATCTACACCATGATCCAAGCCTATGGAGGGTCAAGCGGGCCTCCAAGTGATTGGGCCGAGTAGGATCTTTAGGCCATAATGTTGCTTAGGGTTGGATTGACTACGTAGTAGAAGCATGGGCCGGCCCGTCTTGATACCAAGATGGCCGACTGCTCTTTTAGTGTTTTTGTAGGGTTTTTGTATCCTCTAGCCTATAAAAGGGCTTGCATTATAAGGGTTTTGGACACAAGTTGGATCAATAAAGTTTGGTTAATTTCGATTCTTCTTGTCAAGAGAGAGTCGAGCCTTTTTACTTGCCTTTGCAAGGGTTGTGAGCAATCTTGCGTCTCGTCCTAGATTGTTCTACCGACGTATCTATTAGAGTAATCACCACTGTGGAGTCGTCGTTCTACCCCCTATAATCAAATCGTGTTGTCCGTTTGATTCTAGGTTCCGCAATCCAAGCGTTGGATCACCTCGCTAGATACTTGAGCAAACGTGCTATGTTTCTCGTAACGAGTTGATCAAGGACCGTATCAGTAATGTGTGCATGGATCATGGCCCACAAAATGATCCGGTCAGAGTTCTATTGGGCCTAGTCACACATGCACGAGCCAAGCTCTTAAAGAAATCCCTCCAAGGCCTGGTTCAAACGGTCCAAGACCAACATGGAGTCCATAGGGATATTGAAGGCCAAGAAGGATACAAGCAAATCATCTACACCCTGATCCAATCCCATGGAGAGTCAAGCTGATGTGTGCACGAGCCTCGGCCCGCGCAATGACCCAGTCCGAGTCCCACTGGGCCCAGTCACACGTTCACGGGCCAAGCTGTTCAAAGAATCACTCCAAGCCCTGGTGAGAGTCGTCCAAGACCATCATGGAGTTCACAAGGATATTGAGGGCTTAGAGAAAGACCACTGGGCCAATTACACCTTGATCCAAGCCCATGACGACTCAAGTGGGTTTCCAAGAGATTCGGCCGAGTAGGGCCTTAGCCTTTGACACTTATTGGAGTATCTTACTTAGTAGAATGGACCGGCCCACCTTACACTAAGATGGCCGACCACTTAGGGTTTCTTTATTGTTTTCCTTAGCCTATAAATAGGCTAGCTTTGTAAGGTTAAGAACTAGTTTTTGATTAATATAATTCTTAGTGCATTCGTTTTCTTTCATAAAGAATTCGTGACTTTTCGCTTGCTTGGCAAGGGTTATTGAGCAATCTCGCGTCCTGTCCTTGATTGTTCATCCGACCTATTCCCCTGGAGTATTCACCTTCATCGGAGTGTCGTCTACCACCTCCAATCGAATCGAGTTGTCCGTTTGAGTAAAGGTTCCGCAAACCAAGCGTAGGACATCCCCGCTAGATCCTTGGGCAAACGTGCTACGTGTCTCGACCGTGGATCGAGGAACGTATCAGTTGGCTTCAGAGCTTTGGTGGAGGTATCTTCCGTTATATCCGTAGTTGTGTCTTAGTTTTATTATTTGCGCTGCCTTGTGTTTCAAAAAAAAAAAAAAAACTGTTCGTTTGCTTTGTTGCTTTGTTGTGCCGTTTTCCTTCGTTTGTTGTCTAGAAATTCTGGTCGTTGCTTTTATTGATTGAGTTCGTATCCATATCTGTTCGGTTGTGTCTTCAAGTCTGTCCGTTGCTGCTTTGTTAGTCAAAAAAAAAAACACAAACAAAATCTGTTTGCATCGCTTGTCAAAAAAAAAAAAATTCTGTCCGTTAGTTCTTGTTTTGGTCGCGTCAAATTTCTGGTCAGTCGCACGTAGTGTTGCTAGTTCTAATCTGCCCAGATTTTGTACTCGTGTTGCAACCTTTCTGCCCAGCAAATTAGCCATAGCCGAATCTACACACAAAAAAAAAAACAAAAAAAAAAAAGGAAAGAAAGCAAGTTGCGGCTAGGGTATTGCCTTGTTGCCTAATCTGCCCAAATCTTAGTAGCTTATCCAAGTTGTTTACTTATCTTGTTTAAACTGATTTGGGGTTACTACTTGTTGGGTTGTGAATCTTGAAGAAATCTACGAGAGTTTTTTTAGGTTTCTTGAGTTTCTTGAAGTTAATCTTGAAGTTCTTGGAAGTTCTTGACAAACTCTTGGAGTTTCGGGCTGTTGGTTGTAGTAAATTAGGACCTGACCAGAATCTGGTGGTGAATCCTTTCGGCCAAGTGTAGTTCTATTACCAAGTTAAAAGAGAAAAAAAAAAACAGAACCGAAAAGGAAAAAAAAAAAAAAAAAAAGAGCAATCGGGTGGCACAACAAGAAGCAAGGGGAAAACGAATTTTATTCCCAAGATCAGTTTTTGTTTACATCGTGCTTGTACCCAAACCAGAAAATTCGAACAGAGGAAAAAAAAAGAAGAAAAAAAAAACAAAAAAAAAAAAGAAACAAACTCAAAAATTTTGGCCAACCTCTTCTTGAAGTTCTTGATCTTGAGTCTTGGAAACTTGAACCACCCTTTGAACAACTTGATCACCTTGAACCTTGAACAATTGCACTTCCCTTCGTATAAAGAGTTTCTTGTAAGATCTTGCATCCATACGTGGCTTTCTTGGTTGGGGAGTAAATTTCTTGGGAGAGTCTTGAGTCACGTTACTTGCGTCACCTTGGGAAGCCATTGAAGCCGAATTGCTTGAGGACCTTGAACCGAATCTGTCTTGTGGGAGGGAGGGCCGACTTGTTGTGTTTGAGAGTAGCGAGAGAGCCGAACTTCTTGGGGAAGTGTGCGGCTGTGAGGGGGTTTAATAGGAAGCATTAGCCGACTTTGGGGAGGGGTGCAAGAAGGAAGAAATCTGGAAATTTCTGTGGCCAAATTCTGGTTTGTGTTGTGAGCATAGTGGACGGCTGCTTAAGAGGGTTTCTAGGGTTCCTTGTAGCCGACTTTGGGAAGGGATAAGAGGGAGGAATTCTGGAAAATTTCGGTTGAAGGAGGGAAGAAACCAAGCTGTTTTGAGAAGAATTAGGAAGTTGTTTAAGCGAGGTCTTTAAAGGAAGTTTCCAACTCCAACTTGTTTCCCAACTTAGTTTAGGAGACTAGTACACACTTGGATAACACTTGAACACATCCCTACTTTTTCTCCTCCATTTTTGGGATATTCTCCTACATTTTAGGAATTCTTAGAGTTTCCTTTCTTGGAAAATATTTTTTCCAAATCTGTCCGCCACCCTTAAGCTTTCCAAAACCGTCCTTCCCTTCACCAAAAAAAAACAAAGAATTCTTGCGTACTCTTGTGGGGATAAGTTGGTGACAATTACTGGACTCGAGCAACTTTACTCAACTACCTAAACCCACAGGTAAGGTACTTGGTGAGTTTATAGAGTGACTTGAGCACTACACGAGCGCGAGAGATACACTGAGGGAGCGAGGTGAGGTTACACTTGCACTTCTTTGTTTGTTCCTAACCTTTTGCAGGTCTACAAGAAAGACATGGAGCAACACCAACCAACCACCGATACCTCATTATTATTCGCCGCAATGAAGAATGAGCTCAGGCGAATCAGTGAGCAACAAATGGAGACATTACACACTCGTTTTGACGAGTTGTCCAGGAGCCTTACACGGGGCTCTCGTTCTAGGTCCCATAACCGGAGTAACCATGGCACCAAGGAAACAAATGGCGAAGACTACTCCGCTAGTGAGGATGAGGAACGACCCGAGAGGCCTACAAGGGACATGCCCAAAAACGAAATCAAGGGGCTTAAAATACAAGTTCCCGCATTCAAAGGCAAAAGTGACCCTGAGGCTTACTTGGAGTGGGAAGGCCGCATCGAGATGGTCTTCGACTGCTACGACTATAGCGAGGAACAAAAAGTGAAGGTTGCCACCGTGGAGTTCACCGACTACGCACTCGTCTGGTGGGACCAAGTGAGGACCACGAGGAGGAGGATGGAAGAACCACGTGTCCGGACTTGGCGAGAACTCAAGGCACTAATGCGCAAGCGGTTTGTTCCTAGCTACTACAATCGTGATCTCCACTCTAAGCTGCAAACACTCACGCAAGGCAACATGAGTGTGGAGGATTACCACAAAGAAATCGAGATGGCCATGATGAGGGCCAACATTCAAGAAGACAATGAAGCCACAATGGCTAGGTTTCTTAGGGGTCTCAACCCTGACCTTCAGGATGCCTTGGAGCTTCAACATTACTTGGACATGCACGACCTTCTAGAACTCGCCATTAAGGCCGAACGGGGGAAGAAATTAAGACGGGGAGCCCGAACTTTCCAACCTTCCACCACCACCTCGTGGAAAGGCAACCAACCACGAAGAGTGACCCACGAAGCTGGAAATGCAACAACATCAAACTATTCTAACCGTTTCCAAGGTAATGCTTCTACCCGTAATGCCTATTCTACACCTAACAAGGTTTCTGATGTGTCCAGGTCTACTTCTAAGGCACCGCAAGAAACTCCTAAAGCTAGGAGTAGGGACATCAAATGCTTTAAGTGCCAAGGGTTTGGGCATATTCAATCTCAATGTCCAAACCAACGGGTAATGCTGATAACTCACAATGGCGAAATCGTGTCGGATGATGACGAATGTGATGACGTGCCCGAACTAGTAGAAGATGACTGCCTGGAAGAAGAGCCAGCTAGGGAGGCTTGCTCGCCTACACGAGGAGAAGTAGGTTGCCTAGTAGCACGACGAGTGCTAACCGCCCGCGTCAAGGAGGATGAGCAGCTACAACGCGAAAACCTATTCTACACCCGCTGTAAGGTAGGAGACAAAGTCTGTAGTCTCATCATCGACGGTGGAAGTTGCACGAACGTGGCCAGTTTGCTCATGGTTGAAAGTCTAGGACTCACCACTACCAGGCATCCACATCCTTACCGCCTCCAATGGCTAAGTGAGGATGGTGAAGTACGAGTCTTCAAACAAGTACGCATTCCCTTCTCCATTGGTACCTACATTGATGAAATCATGTGCGACGTAGTGCCAATGCATGCTACACATATCATCTTGGGAAGGCCCTGGCAATTTGACAAACATGTCACATTCGATGGAAGAGCGAATAAGTACACACTTTTGCACGATGGCAAACGTAAGGTCCTTACACCTCTCACGCCTGCACAAGTTTATGAGGACCAACTACTTTTGCAAAGAGAGTGTGAACAAGACCGTCAAAGGAGGAAACTCAAGGCGGTCGACCCTGGTCAAGGCTCCACATCTACGAATGAGCCACCCACCAAGGGTCAAGGGAGCACATCTAGGGGTATGCGCGACAAACCACCTGCCGCACCTCCCACTAGGAAGCATAACATGATTATTAAGGCTAAGGATGTTAGAAAAGTGGTGAACTCTAATCAGCCTATACTACTCATGATTTGCAAGCATGTGCTCTTGGATGTTGCTGAACTCGACAAGGCGCTGCCTGCGAGCATAGTGGCTCTCTTGCAGGAATTTGAGGATGTTTTCCCTGACGAGGTCCCTGATGGCCTACCACCCATTCGGGGCATTGAACACCAAATCGACCTCGTTCCTGGAGCACCGTTACCCAACAAACCTGCCTACCGCAGGGGCCCCGAGGAGACCAAGGAGCTTCAAAGGCAAGTAGATGGCCTGTTAGGTAAGGGATGGGTGAAGGAGAGTCTAAGTCCCTGCGCTGTGCCTGTGGTCCTTGTCCCCAAAAAGGATGGCATCATGGTCCGCAAGAATCACTCCAAGCCCTGGTGAGAGTCGTCCAAGACCATCATGGAGTTCACAAGGATATTGAGGGCTTAGAGAAAGACCACTGGGCCAATTACACCTTGATCCAAGCCCATGACGACTCAAGTGGGTTTCCAAGAGATTCGGCCGAGTAGGGCCTTAGCCTTTGACACTTATTGGAGTATCTTACTTAGTAGAATGGACCGGCCCACCTTACACTAAGATGGCCGACCACTTAGGGTTTCTTTATTGTTTTCCTTAGCCTATAAATAGGCTAGCTTTGTAAGGTTAAGAACTAGTTTTTGATTAATATAATTCTTAGTGCATTCGTTTTCTTTCATAAAGAATTCGTGCCTTTTCACTTGCTTGGCAAGGGTTATTGAGCAATCTCGCGTCCTGTCCTTGATTGTTCATCCGACCTATTCCCCTGGAGTATTCACCTTCATCGGAGTGTCGTCTACCACCTCCAATCGAATCGAGTTGTCCGTTTGAGTAAAGGTTCCGCAAACAAGCGTAGGACATCCCCGCTTGGGCAAACGTGCCACGTGTCTCGACCGTGGATCGAGGAACGTATCACAAGCGGGCCTCCAAGTGATTGGGCCGAGTAGGGTCTTTAGGCCTTAATGTTGCTTAGGGTTAGATTAACCGCGTAATAGAAGCATGGGTCGGCCAATCTAGACACCAAGATGGCCGACTGCTCCTTTAGGGTTCTAGAAACCTCTAGCCTATAAAAGGGCTTGCTTTGCAAGTGTTTTGGACACAAGTTGGATCAGTACAATTTGATTAATGTCAATTCTTCTTGTTAAGAGATATTCGAGCCTTTTCACTTGCTTTGGCAAGGGTTGTAAGCAATATTGCGTCCCGTCCAAGATTTTTCTACCGACCTATCCATTCGAGTAATCATCTCTGTGGAGTTATCGTTCCAACGCCTATAATTAAATCTTATCGTCCCGCTTGATTCTAGATTCCGCAATCCAGGCGTTGGACCACCTCGCTAGATCCTTGGGCAAGCGTGCTACGTGTCTCGAAACGAGTTGATGGAGGACCGTATCAGTGACGTGTGTATGGATCTGGGCCCACGCAATGAGCTGGTCCGAGTTCCATTGGGCCCAGTCACACGTGTACGAGCCAAGTTCTTCAAGGAATCCCACCAAGGCCTTGTTCGAATGGTCCAAGACCAACATGGAGTCCATAGGAATATTGAAGTGCAAGAAGGATACAAGACAAATCATCTACACCATGATCCAAACCCGTGGTGAGTCAAGCGGGCCTCCAAGAGATTGGGCCGAGTTGGGTCTTTAGGCCTTAATGTTGCTTTGGGTTAGAATAACTGCGTAATAGAAGCATGGGTCGGCCAATCTAGACACCAAGATGGCCGACTGCTCCTTTAGGGTTTTAGAAACCTCTAGCCTATAAAAGGGCTTGCTTTGCAAGGGTTTTGGACACAAGTTGGATCAATACAATTTGATTGATGTCGATTCTTCTTGTTAAGAGATATTCGAGCCTTTTCACTTTCTTTGGCAGGGGTTGTAAGCAATATTGCGTCTCGTCCTAGATTGTTCTACCGACCTATCCATTCGAGTAATCACCTCTGTGGAGTCATCGTTCTAACACCTATAATTAAATCTTATCGTCCCGCTTGATTCTAGGTTCCGCGATCCAAGCGTTAGACCACCTCGCTAGATCCTTGGGCAACGTGCTACGTGTCTCGAAACAAGTTGATCGAGGACCGTATCGGTGACGTGTGTATGGATCAGGGCCCACGCAATGAGCTGGTCCGAGTTCCATTGGGCCCAGTCACACGTGTACGAGCCAAGTTCTTCAAGGAATCCATCCAAGGCCTTGTTCGAATGGTCCAAGACCAGCATGGAGTCCATAGGGATATTGAATGCCAAGAAGGATACAAGCAAATCATCTACACCATGATCCAAGCCTATGGAGAGTCAAGCGGGGCTCCAAGTGATTGGGCCGAGTAGGGTCTTTAGGCCATAATGTTGCTTAGGGTTGGATTAACTACGTAGTAGAAGCATGGGCCGGCCCGTATTGATACCAAGATGGCCGACTGCTCTTTTCGTGTTTTTGTAGGGTTTTAGTATCCTCTAGCCTATAAAAGGGCTTGCATTATAAGGGTTTTGGACACAAGTTGGATCAATAAAGTTTGGTTAATTTCGATTCTTCTTGTCAAGAGAGAGTCGAGCCTTTTTACTTGCCTTTGCAAGGGTTGTGAGCAATCTTGCGTCTCGTCCTAGATTGTTCTACCGACGTATCTATTAGAGTAATCACCACTGTGGAGTCGTCGTTCTACCCCCTATAATCAAATAGTGTTGTCCGTTTGATTCTAGGTTCCGCAATCCAAGTGTTGGATCACCTCGCTAGATACTTGAGCAAACGTGCTATGTTTCTCGTAACGAGTTGATCAAGGACCGTATCAGTAATGTGTGCATGGATCATGGCCCACAAAATGATCCGGTCAGAGTTCTATTGGGCCTAGTCACACATGCACGAGCCAAGCTCTTAAAGAAATCCCTCCAAGGCCTGGTTCAAACGGTCCAAGACCAACATGGAGTCCATGGGGATATTGAAGGCCTAGAAGGAGACAAGCAAAACATCTACACCATGATCCATGCCCATGGAGAGTCAAGCGAGCCTCCAAGTGATTGGGCCGAGTAGGGTCTTTAGGCCTTAATGTTGCTTAGGGTTAGATTAACCGCGTAATAGAAGCATGGGTCGGCCAATCTAGACACCAAGATGGCCGACTGCTCCTTTAGGGTTCTAGAAACCTCTAGCCTATAAAAGGGCTTGCTTTGCAAGGGTTTTGGACACAAGTTGGATCAATACAATTTGATTAATGTCGATTCTTCTTATTAAGAGATATTCGAGCCTTTTCACTTGATTTGGCATGGGTTGTAAGCAATATTGCGTCTCGCCCTAGATTGTTCTACCGACCTATCCATTCGAGTAATCACCTCAGTGGAGTCATCGTTCCAACGCCTATAATGAAATCTTATCGTCCCGCTTGATTCTAGGTTCTGCAATCCAAGCGTTGGACCACCTCACTAGATCCTTGGGCAAACGTGCAACGTGTCTCGAAACGAGTTGATCAAGGACCGTATCAGTGACGTGTGTATGGATCAGGGCCCACGCAATGAGCTGGTCCGAGTTCCATTGGGCCCAGTCACACGTGTACGAGCCAAGTTCTTCAAGGAATCCCTCCAAGGCCTTGTTCGAATGGTCCAAGACCAACATGGAGTCCATAGGGATATTGAAGGCCAAGAAGGATACAAACAAATCATATACACACTGATCCAATCCCATGGAGAGTCAAGCGGGCCTCCAAGTGATTGGGCCGAGTTGGGTCTTTAGGCCTTAATGTTGCTTTGGGTTAGAATAACTGCGTAATAGAAGCATGGGTCGGCCAATCTAGACACCAAGATGGCCGACTGCTCCTTTAGGGTTTTAGAAACCTCTAGCCTATAAAAGGGCTTGCTTTGCAAGGGTTTTGGACACAAGTTGGATCAATACAATTTGATTGATGTCGATTCTTCTTGTTAAGAGATATTCGAGCCTTTTCACTTTCTTTGGCAGGGGTTGTAAGCAATATTGCGTCTCGTCCTAGATTGTTCTACCGACCTATCCATTCGAGTAATCACCTCTGTGGAGTCATCGTTCTAACACCTATAATTAAATCTTATCGTCCCGCTTGATTCTAGGTTCCGCGATCCAAGCGTTAGACCACCTCGCTAGATCCTTGGGCAACGTGCTACGTGTCTCGAAACAAGTTGATCGAGGACCGTATCGGTGACGTGTGTATGGATCAGGGCCCACGCAATGAGCTGGTCCGAGTTCCATTGGGCCCAGTCACACGTGTACGAGCCAAGTTCTTCAAGGAATCCCTCCAAGGCCTTGTTCGAATGGTCCAAGACCAGCATGGAGTCCATAGGGATATTGAATGCCAAGAAGGATACAAGCAAATCATCTACACCATGATCCAAGCCTATGGAGAGTCAAGCGGGGCTCCAAGTGATTGGGCCGAGTAGGGTCTTTAGGCCATAATGTTGCTTAGGGTTGGATTAACTACGTAGTAGAAGCATGGGCCGGCCCGTATTGATACCAAGATGGCCGACTGCTCTTTTCGTGTTTTTGTAGGGTTTTAGTATCCTCTAGCCTATAAAAGGGCTTGCATTATAAGGGTTTTGGACACAAGTTGGATCAATAAAGTTTGGTTAATTTCGATTCTTCTTGTCAAGAGAGAGTCGAGCCTTTTTACTTGCCTTTGCAAGGGTTGTGAGCAATCTTGCGTCTCGTCCTAGATTGTTCTACCGACGTATCTATTAGAGTAATCACCACTGTGGAGTCGTCGTTCTACCCCCTATAATCAAATCGTGTTGTCCGTTTGATTCTAGGTTCCGCAATCCAAGCGTTGGATCACCTCGCTAGATACTTGAGCAAACGTGCTATGTTTCTCGTAACGAGTTGATCAAGGACCGTATCAGTAATGTGTGCATGGATCATGGCCCACAAAATGATCCGGTCAGAGTTCTATTGGGCCTAGTCACACATGCACGAGCCAAGCTCTTAAAGAAATCCCTCCAAGGCCTGGTTCAAACGGTCCAAGACCAACATGGAGTCCATGGGGATATTGAAGGCCTAGAAGGAGACAAGCAAAACATCTACACCATGATCCATGCCCATGGAGAGTCAAGCGAGCCTCCAAGTGATTGGGCCGAGTAGGGTCTTTAGGCCTTAATGTTGCTTAGGGTTAGATTAACCGCGTAATAGAAGCATGGGTCGGCCAATCTAGACACCAAGATGGCCGACTGCTCCTTTAGGGTTCTAGAAACCTCTAGCCTATAAAAGGGCTTGCTTTGCAAGTGTTTTGGACACAAGTTGGATCAGTACAATTTGATTAATGTCAATTCTTCTTGTTAAGAGATATTCGAGCCTTTCCACTTGCTTTGGCAAGGGTTGTAAGCAATATTGCGTCCCGTCCAAGATTTTTCTACCGACCTATCCATTCGAGTAATCATCTCTGTGGAGTTATCGTTCCAACGCCTATAATTAAATCTTATCGTCCCGCTTGATTCTAGATTCCGCAATCCAGGCGTTGGACCACCTCGCTAGATCCTTGGGCAAGCGTGCTACGTGTCTCGAAACGAGTTGATGGAGGACCGTATCAGTGACGTGTGTATGGATCTGGGCCCACGCAATGAGCTGGTCCGAGTTCCATTGGGCCCAGTCACACGTGTACGAGCCAAGTTCTTCAAGGAATCCCTCCAAGGCCTTGTTCGAATGGTCCAAGACCAACATGGAGTCCATAGGGATATTGAAGGCCAAGAAGGATACAAACAAATCATATACACACTGATCCAATCCCATGGAGAGTCAAGCGGGCCTCCAAGTGATTGGGCCGAGTTGGGTCTTTAGGCCTTAATGTTGCTTTGGGTTAGAATAACTGCGTAATAGAAGCATGGGTCGGCCAATCTAGACACCAAGATGGCCGACTGCTCCTTTAGGGTTTTAGAAACCTCTAGCCTATAAAAGGGCTTGCTTTGCAAGGGTTTTGGACACAAGTTGGATCAATACAATTTGATTGATGTCGATTCTTCTTGTTAAGAGATATTCGAGCCTTTTCACTTTCTTTGGCAGGGGTTGTAAGCAATATTGCGTCTCGTCCTAGATTGTTCTACCGACCTATCCATTCGAGTAATCACCTCTGTGGAGTCATCGTTCTAACACCTATAATTAAATCTTATCGTCCCGCTTGATTCTTGGTTCCGCGATCCAAGCGTTAGACCACCTCGCTAGATCCTTGGGCAACGTGCTACGTGTCTCGAAACAAGTTGATCGAGGACCGTATCGGTGACGTGTGTATGGATCAGGGCCCACGCAATGAGCTGGTCCGAGTTCCATTGGGCCCAGTCACACGTGTACGAGCCAAGTTCTTCAAGGAATCCCTCCAAGGCCTTGTTCGAATGGTCCAAGACCAGCATGGAGTCCATAGGGATATTGAATGCCAAGAAGGATACAAGCAAATCATCTACACCATGATCCAAGCCTATGGAGAGTCAAGCGGGGCTCCAAGTGATTGGCCCGAGTAGGGTCTTTAGGCCATAATGTTGCTTAGGGTTGGATTAACTACGTAGTAGAAGCATGGGCCGGCCCGTATTGATACCAAGATGGCCGACTGCTCTTTTCGTGTTTTTGTAGGGTTTTAGTATCCTCTAGCCTATAAAAGGGCTTGCATTATAAGGGTTTTGGACACAAGTTGGATCAATAAAGTTTGGTTAATTTCGATTCTTCTTGTCAAGAGAGAGTCGAGCCTTTTTACTTGCCTTTGCAAGGGTTGTGAGCAATCTTGCGTCTCGTCCTAGATTGTTCTACCGACGTATCTATTAGAGTAATCACCACTGTGGAGTCGTCGTTCTACCCCCTATAATCAAATCGTGTTGTCCGTTTGATTCTAGGTTCCGCAATCCAAGCGTTGGATCACCTCGCTAGATACTTGAGCAAACGTGCTATGTTTCTCGTAACGAGTTGATCAAGGACCGTATCAGTAATGTGTGCATGGATCATGGCCCACAAAATGATCCGGTCAGAGTTCTATTGGGCCTAGTCACACATGCACGAGCCAAGCTCTTAAAGAAATCCCTCCAAGGCCTGGTTCAAACGGTCCAAGACCAACATGGAGTCCATGGGGATATTGAAGGCCTAGAAGGAGACAAGCAAAACATCTACACCATGATCCATGCCCATGGAGAGTCAAGCGAGCCTCCAAGTGATTGGGCCGAGTAGGGTCTTTAGGCCTTAATGTTGCTTAGGGTTAGATTAACCGCGTAATAGAAGCATGGGTCGGCCAATCTAGACACCAAGATGGCCGACTGCTCCTTTAGGGTTCTAGAAACCTCTAGCCTATAAAAGGGCTTGCTTTACAAGGGTTTTGGACACAAGTTGGATCAATACAATTTGATTAATGTCGATTCTTCTTATTAAGAGATATTCGAGCCTTTTCACTTGCTTTGGCATGGGTTGTAAGCAATATTGCGTCTCGCCCTAGATTGTTCTACCGACCTATCCATTCGAGTAATCACCTCAGTGGTGTCATCGTTCCAACGCCTATAATGAAATCTTATCATCCCGCTTGATTCTAGGTTCTGCAATCCAAGCGTTGGACCACCTCACTAGATCCTTGGGCAAACGTGCAACGTGTCTCGAAACGAGTTGATCAAGGACCGTATCAGTGACGTGTGTATGGATCAGGGCCCACGCAATGAGCTGGTCGGAGTTCCATTGGGCCCAGTCACACGTGTACGAGCCAAGTTCTTCAAGGAATCCCTCCAAGGCCTTGTTCGAATGGTCCAAGACCAACATGGAGTCCATAGGAATATTGAAGTGCAAGAAGGATACAAGACAAATCATCTACACCATGATCCAAACCCGTGGTGAGTCAAGCGGGCCTCCAAGAGATTGGGCCGAGTTGGGTCTTTAGGCCTTAATGTTGCTTTGGGTTAGAATAACTGCGTAATAGAAGCATGGGTCGGCCAATCTAGACACCAAGATGGCCGACTGCTCCTTTAGGGTTTTAGAAACCTCTAGCCTATAAAAGGGCTTGCTTTGCAAGGGTTTTGGACACAAGTTGGATCAATACAATTTGATTGATGTCGATTCTTCTTGTTAAGAGATATTCGAGCCTTTTCACTTTCTTTGGCAGGGGTTGTAAGCAATATTGCGTCTCGTCCTAGATTGTTCTACCGACCTATCCATTCGAGTAATCACCTCTGTGGAGTCATCGTTCTAACACATACAATTAAATCTTATCGTCCCGCTTGATTCTAGGTTCCGCGATCCAAGCGTTAGACCACCTCGCTAGATCCTTGGGCAACGTGCTACGTGTCTCGAAACAAGTTGATCGAGGACCGTATCGGTGACGTGTGTATGGATCAGGGCCCACGCAATGAGCTGGTCCGAGTTCCATTGGGCCCAGTCACACGTGTACGAGCCAAGTTCTTCAAGGAATCCCTCCAAGGCCTTGTTCGAATGGTCCAAGACCAGCATGGAGTCCATAGGGATATTGAATGCCAAGAAGGATACAAGCAAATCATCTACACCATGATCCAAGCCTATGGAGAGTCAAGCGGGGCTCCAAGTGATTGGGCCGAGTAGGGTCTTTAGGCCATAATGTTGCTTAGGGTTGGATTAACTACGTAGTAGAAGCATGGGCCGGCCCGTATTGATACCAAGATGGCCGACTGCTCTTTTCGTGTTTTTGTAGGGTTTTAGTATCCTCTAGCCTATAAAAGGGCTTGCATTATAAGGGTTTTGGACACAAGTTGGATCAATAAAGTTTGGTTAATTTCGATTCTTCTTGTCAAGAGAGAGTCGAGCCTTTTTACTTGCCTTTGCAAGGGTTGTGAGCAATCTTGCGTCTCGTCCTAGATTGTTCTACCGACGTATCTATTAGAGTAATCACCACTGTGGAGTCGTCGTTCTACCCCCTATAATCAAATCGTGTTGTCCGTTTGATTCTAGGTTCCGCAATCCAAGCGTTGGATCACCTCGCTAGATACTTGAGCAAACGTGCTATGTTTCTCGTAACGAGTTGATCAAGGACCGTATCAGTAATGTGTGCATGGATCATGGCCCACAAAATGATCCGGTCAGAGTTCTATTGGGCCTAGTCACACATGCACGAGCCAAGCTCTTAAAGAAATCCCTCCAAGGCCTGGTTCAAACGGTCCAAGACCAACATGGAGTCCATGGGGATATTGAAGGCCTAGAAGGAGACAAGCAAAACATCTACACCATGATCCATGCCCATGGAGAGTCAAGCGAGCCTCCAAGTGATTGGGCCGAGTAGGGTCTTTAGGCCTTAATGTTGCTTAGGGTTAGATTAACCGCGTAATAGAAGCATGGGTCGGCCAATCTAGACACCAAGATGGCCGACTGCTCCTTTAGGGTTCTAGAAACCTCTAGCCTATAAAAGGGCTTGCTTTGCAAGGGTTTTGGACACAAGTTGGATCAATACAATTTGATTAATGTCGATTCTTCTTATTAAGAGATATTCGAGCCTTTTCACTTGCTTTGGCATGGGTTGTAAGCAATATTGCGTCTCGCCCTAGATTGTTCTACCGACCTATCCATTCGAGTAATCACCTCAGTGGAGTCATCGTTCCAACGCCTATAATGAAATCTTATCGTCCCGCTTGATTCTAGGTTCTGCAATCCAAGCGTTGGACCACCTCGCTAGATCCTTGGGCAAACGTGCAACGTGTCTCGAAACGAGTTGATCAAGGACCGTATCAGTGACGTGTGTATGGATCAGGGCCCACGCAATGAGCTGGTCGGAGTTCCATTGGGCCCAGTCACACGTGTACGAGCCAAGTTCTTCAAGGAATCCCTCCAAGGCCTTGTTCGAATGGTCCAAGACCAACATGGAGTCCATAGGAATATTGAAGTGCAAGAAGGATACAAGACAAATCATCTACACCATGATCCAAACCCGTGGTGAGTCAAGCGGGCCTCCAAGAGATTGGGCCGAGTTGGGTCTTTAGGCCTTAATGTTGCTTTGGGTTAGAATAACTGCGTAATAGAAGCATGGGTCGGCCAATCTAGACACCAAGATGGCCGACTGCTCCTTTAGGGTTTTAGAAACCTCTAGCCTATAAAAGGGCTTGCTTTGCAAGGGTTTTGGACACAAGTTGGATCAATACAATTTGATTGATGTCGATTCTTCTTGTTAAGAGATATTCGAGCCTTTTCACTTTCTTTGGCAGGGGTTGTAAGCAATATTGCGTCTCGTCCTAGATTGTTCTACCGACCTATCCATTCGAGTAATCACCTCTGTGGAGTCATCGTTCTAACACCTATAATTAAATCTTATCGTCCCGCTTGATTCTAGGTTCCGCGATCCAAGCGTTAGACCACCTCGCTAGATCCTTGGGCAACGTGCTACGTGTCTCGAAACAAGTTGATCGAGGACCGTATCGGTGACGTGTGTATGGATCAGGGCCCACGCAATGAGCTGGTCCGAGTTCCATTGGGCCCAGTCACACGTGTACGAGCCAAGTTCTTCAAGGAATCCCTCCAAGGCCTTGTTCGAATGGTCCAAGACCAGCATGGAGTCCATAGGGATATTGAATGCCAAGAAGGATACAAGCAAATCATCTACACCATGATCCAAGCCTATGGAGAGTCAAGCGGGGCTCCAAGTGATTGGGCCGAGTAGGGTCTTTAGGCCATAATGTTGCTTAGGGTTGGATTAACTACGTAGTAGAAGCATGGGCCGGCCCGTATTGATACCAAGATGGCCGACTGCTCTTTTCGTGTTTTTGTAGGGTTTTAGTATCCTCTAGCCTATAAAAGGGCTTGCATTATAAGGGTTTTGGACACAAGTTGGATCAATAAAGTTTGGTTAATTTCGATTCTTCTTGTCAAGAGAGAGTCGAGCCTTTTTACTTGCCTTTGCAAGGGTTGTGAGCAATCTTGCGTCTCGTCCTAGATTGTTCTACCGACGTATCTATTAGAGTAATCACCACTGTGGAGTCGTCGTTCTACCCCCTATAATCAAATCGTGTTGTCCGTTTGATTCTAGGTTCCGCAATCCAAGCGTTGGATCACCTCGCTAGATACTTGAGCAAACGTGCTATGTTTCTCGTAACGAGTTGATCAAGGACCGTATCAGTAATGTGTGCATGGATCATGGCCCACAAAATGATCCGGTCAGAGTTCTATTGGGCCTAGTCACACATGCACGAGCCAAGCTCTTAAAGAAATCCCTCCAAGGCCTGGTTCAAACGGTCCAAGACCAACATGGAGTCCATGGGGATATTGAAGGCCTAGAAGGAGACAAGCAAAACATCTACACCATGATCCATGCCCATGGAGAGTCAAGCGAGCCTCCAAGTGATTGGGCCGAGTAGGGTCTTTAGGCCTTAATGTTGCTTAGGGTTAGATTAACCGCGTAATAGAAGCATGGGTCGGCCAATCTAGACACCAAGATGGCCGACTGCTCCTTTAGGGTTCTAGAAACCTCTAGCCTATAAAAGGGCTTGCTTTGCAAGGGTTTTGGACACAAGTTGGATCAATACAATTTGATTAATGTCGATTCTTCTTATTAAGAGATATTCGAGCCTTTTCACTTGCTTTGGCATGGGTTGTAAGCAATATTGCGTCTCGCCCTAGATTGTTCTACCGACCTATCCATTCGAGTAATCACCTCAGTGGAGTCATCGTTCCAACGCCTATAATGAAATCTTATCGTCCCGCTTGATTCTAGGTTCTGCAATCCAAGCGTTGGACCACCTCGCTAGATCCTTGGGCAAACGTGCAACGTGTCTCGAAACGAGTTGATCAAGGACCGTATCAGTGACGTGTGTATGGATCAGGGCCCACGCAATGAGCTGGTCGGAGTTCCATTGGGCCCAGTCACACGTGTACGAGCCAAGTTCTTCAAGGAATCCCTCCAAGGCCTTGTTCGAATGGTCCAAGACCAACATGGAGTCCATAGGAATATTGAAGTGCAAGAAGGATACAAGACAAATCATCTACACCATGATCCAAACCCGTGGTGAGTCAAGCGGGCCTCCAAGAGATTGGGCCGAGTTGGGTCTTTAGGCCTTAATGTTGCTTTGGGTTAGAATAACTGCGTAATAGAAGCATGGGTCGGCCAATCTAGACACCAAGATGGCCGACTGCTCCTTTAGGGTTTTAGAAACCTCTAGCCTATAAAAGGGCTTGCTTTGCAAGGGTTTTGGACACAAGTTGGATCAATACAATTTGATTGATGTCGATTCTTCTTGTTAAGAGATATTCGAGCCTTTTCACTTTCTTTGGCAGGGGTTGTAAGCAATATTGCGTCTCGTCCTAGATTGTTCTACCGACCTATCCATTCGAGTAATCACCTCTGTGGAGTCATCGTTCTAACACCTATAATTAAATCTTATCGTCCCGCTTGATTCTAGGTTCCGCGATCCAAGCGTTAGACCACCTCGCTAGATCCTTGGGCAACGTGCTACGTGTCTCGAAACAAGTTGATCGAGGACCGTATCGGTGACGTGTGTATGGATCAGGGCCCACGCAATGAGCTGGTCCGAGTTCCATTGGGCCCAGTCACACGTGTACGAGCCAAGTTCTTCAAGGAATCCCTCCAAGGCCTTGTTCGAATGGTCCAAGACCAGCATGGAGTCCATAGGGATATTGAATGCCAAGAAGGATACAAGCAAATCATCTACACCATGATCCAAGCCTATGGAGAGTCAAGCGGGGCTCCAAGTGATTGGGCCGAGTAGGGTCTTTAGGCCATAATGTTGCTTAGGGTTGGATTAACTACGTAGTAGAAGCATGGGCCGGCCCGTATTGATACCAAGATGGCCGACTGCTCTTTTCGTGTTTTTGTAGGGTTTTAGTATCCTCTAGCCTATAAAAGGGCTTGCATTATAAGGGTTTTGGACACAAGTTGGATCAATAAAGTTTGGTTAATTTCGATTCTTCTTGTCAAGAGAGAGTCGAGCCTTTTTACTTGCCTTTGCAAGGGTTGTGAGCAATCTTGCGTCTCGTCCTAGATTGTTCTACCGACGTATCTATTAGAGTAATCACCACTGTGGAGTCGTCGTTCTACCCCCTATAATCAAATCGTGTTGTCCGTTTGATTCTAGGTTCCGCAATCCAAGCGTTGGATCACCTCGCTAGATACTTGAGCAAACGTGCTATGTTTCTCGTAACGAGTTGATCAAGGACCGTATCAGTAATGTGTGCATGGATCATGGCCCACAAAATGATCCGGTCAGAGTTCTATTGGGCCTAGTCACACATGCACGAGCCAAGCTCTTAATGAAATCCCTCCAAGGCCTGGTTCAAACGGTCCAAGACCAACATGGAGTCCATGGGGATATTGAAGGCCTAGAAGGAGACAAGCAAAACATCTACACCATGATCCATGCCCATGGAGAGTCAAGCGAGCCTCCAAGTGATTGGGCCGAGTAGGGTCTTTAGGCCTTAATGTTGCTTAGGGTTAGATTAACCGCGTAATAGAAGCATGGGTCGGCCAATCTAGACACCAAGATGGCCGACTGCTCCTTTAGGGTTCTAGAAACCTCTAGCCTATAAAAGGGCTTGCTTTGCAAGTGTTTTGGACACAAGTTGGATCAATACAATTTGATTAATGTCAATTCTTCTTGTTAAGAGATATTCGAGCCTTTTCACTTGCTTTGGCAAGGGTTGTAAGCAATATTGCGTCCCGTCCAAGATTTTTCTACCGACCTATCCATTCGAGTAATCATCTCTGTGGAGTCATCGTTCCAACGCCTATAATTAAATCTTATCGTCCCGCTTGATTCTAGATTCCGCAATCCAGGCGTTGGACCACCTCGCTAGATCCTTGGGCAAGCGTGCTACGTGTCTCGAAACGAGTTGATGGAGGACCGTATCAGTGACGTGTGTATGGATCTGGGCCCACGCAATGAGCTGGTCCGAGTTCCATTGGGCCCAGTCACACGTGTACGATCCAAGTTCTTCAAGGAATCCCACCAAGGCCTTGTTCGAATGGTCCAAGACCAACATGGAGTCCATAGGAATATTGAAGTGCAAGAAGGATACAAGACAAATCATCTACACCATGATCCAAACCCGTGGTGAGTCGAGCGGGCCTCCAAGAGATTGGGCCGAGTTGGGTCTTTAGGCCTTAATGTTGCTTTGGGTTAGAATAACTGCGTAATAGAAGCATGGGTCGGCCAATCTAGACACCAAGATGGCCGACTGCTCCTTTAGGGTTTTAGAAACCTCTAGCCTATAAAAGGGTTTGCTTTGCAAGGGTTTTGGACACAAGTTGGATCAATACAATTTGATTGATGTCGATTCTTCTTGTTAAGAGATATTCGAGCCTTTTCACTTTCTTTGGCAGGGGTTGTAAGCAATATTGCGTCTCGTCCTAGATTGTTCTACCGACCTATCCATTCGAGTAATCACCTCTGTGGAGTCATCGTTCTAACACCTATAATTAAATCTTATCGTCCCGCTTGATTCTAGGTTCCGCGATCCAAGCGTTAGACCACCTCGCTAGATCCTTGGGCAACGTGCTACGTGTCTCGAAACAAGTTGATCGAGGACCGTATCGGTGACGTGTGTATGGATCAGGGCCCACGCAATGAGCTGGTCCGAGTTCCATTGGGCCCAGTCACACGTGTACGAGCCAAGTTCTTCAAGGAATCCCTCCAAGGCCTTGTTCGAATGGTCCAAGACCAGCATGGAGTCCATAGGGATATTGAATGCCAAGAAGGATACAAGCAAATCATCTACACCATGATCCAAGCCTATGGAGAGTCAAGCGGGGCTCCAAGTGATTGGGCCGAGTAGGGTCTTTAGGCCATAATGTTGCTTAGGGTTGGATTAACTACGTAGTAGAAGCATGGGCCGGCCCGTATTGATACCAAGATGGCCGACTGCTCTTTTCGTGTTTTTGTAGGGTTTTAGTATCCTCTAGCCTATAAAAGGGCTTGCATTATAAGGGTTTTGGACACAAGTTGGATCAATAAAGTTTGGTTAATTTCGATTCTTCTTGTCAAGAGAGAGTCGAGCCTTTTTACTTGCCTTTGCAAGGGTTGTGAGCAATCTTGCGTCTCGTCCTAGATTGTTCTACCGACGTATCTATTAGAGTAATCACCACTGTGGAGTCGTCGTTCTACCCCCTATAATCAAATCGTGTTGTCCGTTTGATTCTAGGTTCCGCAATCCAAGCGTTGGATCACCTCGCTAGATACTTGAGCAAACGTGCTATGTTTCTCGTAACGAGTTGATCAAGGACCGTATCAGTAATGTGTGCATGGATCATGGCCCACAAAATGATCCGATCAGAGTTCTATTGGGCCTAGTCACACATGCACGAGCCAAGCTCTTAAAGAAATCCCTCCAAGGCCTGGTTCAAACGGTCCAAGACCAACATGGAGTCCATGGAGATATTGAAGGCCTAGAAGGAGACAAGCAAAACATCTACACCATGATCCATGCCCATGGAGAGTCAAGCGAGCCTCCAAGTGATTGGGCCGAGTAGGGTCTTTAGGCCTTAATGTTGCTTAGGGTTAGATTAACCGCGTAATAGAAGCATGGGTCGGCCAATCTAGACACCAAGATGGCCGACTGCTCCTTTAGGGTTCTAGAAACCTCTAGCCTATAAAAGGGTTTGCTTTGCAAGGGTTTTGGACACAAGTTGGATCAATACAATTTGATTAATGTCGATTCTTCTTATTAAGAGATATTCGAGCCTTTTCACTTGCTTTGGCATGGGTTGTAAGCAATATTGCGTCTCGCCCTAGATTGTTCTACCGACCTATCCATTCGAGTAATCACCTCAGTGGAGTCATCGTTCCAACGCCTATAATGAAATCTTATCGTCCCGCTTGATTCTAGGTTCTGCAATCCAAGCGTTGGACCACCTCGCTAGATCCTTGGGCAAACGTGCAACGTGTCTCGAAACGAGTTGATCAAGGACCGTATCAGTGACGTGTGTATGGATCAGGGCCCACGCAATGAGCTGGTCGGAGTTCCATTGGGCCCAGTCACACGTGTACGAGCCAAGTTCTTCAAGGAATCCCTCCAAGGCCTTGTTCGAATGGTCCAAGACCAACATGGAGTCCATAGGAATATTGAAGTGCAAGAAGGATACAAGACAAATCATCTACACCATGATCCAAACCCGTGGTGAGTCAAGCGGGCCTCCAAGAGATTGGGCCGAGTTGGGTCTTTAGGCCTTAATGTTGCTTTGGGTTAGAATAACTGCGTAATAGAAGCATGGGTCGGCCAATCTAGACACCAAGATGGCCGACTGCTCCTTTAGGGTTTTAGAAACCTCTAGCCTATAAAAGGGCTTGCTTTGCAAGGGTTTTGGACACAAGTTGGATCAATACAATTTGATTGATGTCGATTCTTCTTGTTAAGAGATATTCGAGCCTTTTCACTTTCTTTGGCAGGGGTTGTAAGCAATATTGCGTCTCGTCCTAGATTGTTCTACCGACCTATCCATTCGAGTAATCACCTCTGTGGAGTCATCGTTCTAACACCTATAATTAAATCTTATCGTCCCGCTTGATTCTAGGTTCCGCGATCCAAGCGTTAGACCACCTCGCTAGATCCTTGGGCAACGTGCTACGTGTCTCGAAACAAGTTGATCGAGGACCGTATCGGTGACGTGTGTATGGATCAGGGCCCACGCAATGAGCTGGTCCGAGTTCCATTGGGCCCAGTCACACGTGTACGAGCCAAGTTCTTCAAGGAATCCCTCCAAGGCCTTGTTCGAATGGTCCAAGACCAGCATGGAGTCCATAGGGATATTGAATGCCAAGAAGGATACAAGCAAATCATCTACACCATGATCCAAGCCTATGGAGAGTCAAGCGGGGCTCCAAGTGATTGGGCCGAGTAGGGTCTTTAGGCCATAATGTTGCTTAGGGTTGGATTAACTACGTAGTAGAAGCATGGGCCGGCCCGTATTGATACCAAGATGGCCGACTGCTCTTTTCGTGTTTTTGTAGGGTTTTAGTATCCTCTAGCCTATAAAAGGGCTTGCATTATAAGGGTTTTGGACACAAGTTGGATCAATAAAGTTTGGTTAATTTCGATTCTTCTTGTCAAGAGAGAGTCGAGCCTTTTTACTTGCCTTTGCAAGGGTTGTGAGCAATCTTGCGTCTCGTCCTAGATTGTTCTACCGACGTATCTATTAGAGTAATCACCACTGTGGAGTCGTCGTTCTACCCCCTATAATCAAATCGTGTTGTCCGTTTGATTCTAGGTTCCGCAATCCAAGCGTTGGATCACCTCGCTAGATACTTGAGCAAACGTGCTATGTTTCTCGTAACGAGTTGATCAAGGACCGTATCAGTAATGTGTGCATGGATCATGGCCCACAAAATGATCCGGTCAGAGTTCTATTGGGCCTAGTCACACATGCACGAGCCAAGCTCTTAATGAAATCCCTCCAAGGCCTGGTTCAAACGGTCCAAGACCAACATGGAGTCCATGGGGATATTGAATGCCTAGAAGGAGACAAGCAAAACATCTACACCATGATCCATGCCCATGGAGAGTCAAGCGAGCCTCCAAGTGATTGGGCCGAGTAGGGTCTTTAGGCCTTAATGTTGCTTAGGGTTAGATTAACCGCGTAATAGAAGCATGGGTCGGCCAATCTAGACACCAAGATGGCCGACTGCTCCTTTAGGGTTCTAGAAACCTCTAGCCTATAAAAGGGGTTGCTTTGCAAGTGTTTTGGACACAAGTTGGATCAATACAATTTGATTAATGTCAATTCTTCTTGTTAAGAGATATTCGAGCCTTTTCACTTGCTTTGGCAAGGGTTGTAAGCAATATTGCGTCCCGTCCAAGATTTTTCTACCGACCTATCCATTCGAGTAATCATCTCTGTGGAGTCATCGTTCCAACGCCTATAATTAAATCTTATCGTCCCGCTTGATTCTAGATTCCGCAATCCAGGCGTTGGACCACCTCGCTAGATCCTTGGGCAAGCGTGCTACGTGTCTCGAAACGAGTTGATGGAGGACCGTATCAGTGACGTGTGTATGGATCTGGGCCCACGCAATGAGCTGGTCCGAGTTCCATTGGGCCCAGTCACACGTGTACGATCCAAGTTCTTCAAGGAATCCCACCAAGGCCTTGTTCGAATGGTCCAAGACCAACATGGAGTCCATAGGAATATTGAAGTGCAAGAAGGATACAAGACAAATCATCTACACCATGATCCAAACCCGTGGTGAGTCGAGCGGGCCTCCAAGAGATTGGGCCGAGTTGGGTCTTTAGGCCTTAATGTTGCTTTGGGTTAGAATAACTGCGTAATAGAAGCATGGGTCGGCCAATCTAGACACCAAGATGGCCGACTGCTCCTTTAGGGTTTTAGAAACCTCTAGCCTATAAAAGGGTTTGCTTTGCAAGGGTTTTGGACACAAGTTGGATCAATACAATTTGATTGATGTCGATTCTTCTTGTTAAGAGATATTCGAGCCTTTTCACTTTCTTTGGCAGGGGTTGTAAGCAATATTGCGTCTCGTCCTAGATTGTTCTACCGACCTATCCATTCGAGTAATCACCTCTGTGGAGTCATCGTTCTAACACCTATAATTAAATCTTATCGTCCCGCTTGATTCTAGGTTCCGCGATCCAAGCGTTAGACCACCTCGCTAGATCCTTGGGCAACGTGCTACGTGTCTCGAAACAAGTTGATCGAGGACCGTATCGGTGACGTGTGTATGGATCAGGGCCCACGCAATGAGCTGGTCCGAGTTCCATTAGGCCCAGTCACACGTGTACGAGCCAAGTTCTTCAAGGAATCCCTCCAAGGCCTTGTTCGAATGGTCCAAGACCAGCATGGAGTCCATAGGGATATTGAATGCCAAGAAGGATACAAGCAAATCATCTACACCATGATCCAAGCCTATGGAGAGTCAAGCGGGGCTCCAAGTGATTGGGCCGAGTAGGGTCTTTAGGCCATAATGTTGCTTAGGGTTGGATTAACTACGTAGTAGAAGCATGGGCCGGCCCGTATTGATACCAAGATGGCCGACTGCTCTTTTCGTGTTTTTGTAGGGTTTTAGTATCCTCTAGCCTATAAAAGGGCTTGCATTATAAGGGTTTTGGACACAAGTTGGATCAATAAAGTTTGGTTAATTTCGATTCTTCTTGTCAAGAGAGAGTCGAGCCTTTTTACTTGCCTTTGCAAGGGTTGTGAGCAATCTTGCGTCTCGTCCTAGATTGTTCTACCGACGTATCTATTAGAGTAATCACCACTGTGGAGTCGTCGTTCTACCCCCTATAATCAAATCGTGTTGTCCGTTTGATTCTAGGTTCCGCAATCCAAGCGTTGGATCACCTCGCTAGATACTTGAGCAAACGTGCTATGTTTCTCGTAACGAGTTGATCAAGGACCGTATCAGTAATGTGTGCATGGATCATGGCCCACAAAATGATCCGGTCAGAGTTCTATTGGGCCTAGTCACACATGCACGAGCCAAGCTCTTAAAGAAATCCCTCCAAGGCCTGGTTCAAACGGTCCAAGACCAACATGGAGTCCATGGGGATATTGAAGGCCTAGAAGGAGACAAGCAAAACATCTACACCATGATCCATGCCCATGGAGAGTCAAGCGAGCCTCCAAGTGATTGGGCCGAGTAGGGTCTTTAGGCCTTAATGTTGCTTAGGGTTAGATTAACCGCGTAATAGAAGCATGGGTCGGCCAATCTAGACACCAAGATGGCCGACTGCTCCTTTAGGGTTCTAGAAACCTCTAGCCTATAAAAGGGCTTGCTTTGCAAGTGTTTTGGACACAAGTTGGATCAATACAATTTGATTAATGTCAATTCTTCTTGTTAAGAGATATTCGAGCCTTTTCACTTGCTTTGGCAAGGGTTGTAAGCAATATTGCGTCCCGTCCAAGATTTTTCTACCGACCTATCCATTCGAGTAATCATCTCTGTGGAGTCATCGTTCCAACGCCTATAATTAAATCTTATCGTCCCGCTTGATTCTAGATTCCGCAATCCAGGCGTTGGACCAACTCGCTAGATCCTTGGGCAAGCGTGCTACGTGTCTCGAAACGAGTTGATGGAGGACCGTATCAGTGACGTGTGTATGGATCTGGGCCCACGCAATGAGCTGGTCCGAGTTCCATTGGGCCCAGTCACACGTGTACGATCCAAGTTCTTCAAGGAATCCCACCAAGGCCTTGTTCGAATGGTCCAAGACCAACATGGAGTCCATAGGAATATTGAAGTGCAAGAAGGATACAAGACAAATCATCTACACCATGATCCAAACCCGTGGTGAGTCGAGCGGGCCTCCAAGAGATTGGGCCGAGTTGGGTCTTTAGGCCTTAATGTTGCTTTGGGTTAGAATAACTGCGTAATAGAAGCATGGGTCGGCCAATCTAGACACCAAGATGGCCGACTGCTCCTTTAGGGTTTTAGAAACCTCTAGCCTATAAAAGGGTTTGCTTTGCAAGGGTTTTGGACACAAGTTGGATCAATACAATTTGATTGATGTCGATTCTTCTTGTTAAGAGATATTCGAGCCTTTTCACTTTCTTTGGCAGGGGTTGTAAGCAATATTGCGTCTCGTCCTAGATTGTTCTACCGACCTATCCATTCGAGTAATCACCTCTGTGGAGTCATCGTTCTAACACCTATAATTAAATCTTATCGTCCCGCTTGATTCTAGGTTCCGCGATCCAAGCGTTAGACCACCTCGCTAGATCCTTGGGCAACGTGCTACGTGTCTCGAAACAAGTTGATCGAGGACCGTATCGGTGACGTGTGTATGGATCAGGGCCCACGCAATGAGCTGGTCCGAGTTCCATTGGGCCCAGTCACACGTGCACGAGCCAAGTTCTTCAAGGAATCCCTCCAAGGCCTTGTTCGAATGGTCCAAGACCAGCATGGAGTCCATAGGGATATTGAATGCCAAGAAGGACACAAGCAAATCATCTACACCATGATCCAAGCCTATGGAGAGTCAAGCGGGGCTCCAAGTGATTGGGCCGAGTAGGGTCTTTAGGCCATAATGTTGCTTAGGGTTGGATTAACTACGTAGTAGAAGCATGGGCCGGCCCGTATTGATACCAAGATGGCCGACTGCTCTTTTCGTGTTTTTGTAGGGTTTTAGTATCCTCTAGCCTATAAAAGGGCTTGCATTATAAGGGTTTTGGACACAAGTTGGATCAATAAAGTTTGGTTAATTTCGATTCTTCTTGTCAAGAGAGAGTCGAGCCTTTTTACTTGCCTTTGCAAGGGTTGTGAGCAATCTTGCGTCTCGTCCTAGATTGTTCTACCGACGTATCTATTAGAGTAATCACCACTGTGGAGTCGTCGTTCTACCCCCTATAATCAAATCGTGTTGTCCGTTTGATTCTAGGTTCCGCAATCCAAGCGTTGGATCACCTCGCTAGATACTTGAGCAAACGTGCTATGTTTCTCGTAACGAGTTGATCAAGGACCGTATCAGTAATGTGTGCATGGATCATGGCCCACAAAATGATCCGGTCAGAGTTCTATTGGGCCTAGTCACACATGCACGAGCCAAGCTCTTAAAGAAATCCCTCCAAGGCCTGGTTCAAACGGTCCAAGACCAACATGGAGTCCATGGGGATATTGAAGGCCTAGAAGGAGACAAGCAAAACATCTACACCATGATCCATGCCCATGGAGAGTCAAGCGAGCCTCCAAGTGATTGGGCCGAGTAGGGTCTTTAGGCCTTAATGTTGCTTAGGGTTAGATTAACCGCGTAATAGAAGCATGGGTCGGCCAATCTAGACACCAAGATGGCCGACTGCTCCTTTAGGGTTCTAGAAACCTCTAGCCTATAAAAGGGGTTGCTTTGCAAGGGTTTTGGACACAAGTTGGATCAATACAATTTGATTAATGTCGATTCTTCTTATTAAGAGATATTCGAGCCTTTTCACTTGCTTTGGCATGGGTTGTAAGCAATATTGCGTCTCGCCCTAGATTGTTCTACCGACCTATCCATTCGAGTAATCACCTCAGTGGAGTCATCGTTCCAACGCCTATAATGAAATCTTATCGTCCCGCTTGATTCTAGGTTCTGCAATCCAAGCGTTGGACCACCTCGCTAGATCCTTGGGCAAACGTGCAACGTGTCTCGAAACGAGTTGATCAAGGACCGTATCAGTGACGTGTGTATGGATCAGGGCCCACGCAATGAGCTGGTCGGAGTTCCATTGGGCCCAGTCACACGTGTACGAGCCAAGTTCTTCAAGGAATCCCTCCAAGGCCTTGTTCGAATGGTCCAAGACCAACATGGAGTCCATAGGGATATTGAAGGCCAAGGAGGATACAAACAAATCATATACACACTGATCCAATCCCATGGAGAGTCAAGCGGGCCTCCAAGTGATTGGGCCGAGTTGGGTCTTTAGGCCTTAATGTTGCTTTGGGTTAGAATAACTGCGTAATAGAAGCATGGGTCGGCCAATCTAGACACCAAGATGGCCGACTGCTCCTTTAGGGTTTTAGAAACCTCTAGCCTATAAAAGGGCTTGCTTTGCAAGGGTTTTGGACACAAGTTGGATCAATACAATTTGATTGATGTCTATTCTTCTTGTTAAGAGATATTCGAGCCTTTTCACTTTCTTTGGCAGGGGTTGTAAGCAATATTGCGTCTCGTCCTAGATTGTTCTACCGACCTATCCATTCGAGTAATCACCTCTGTGGAGTCATCGTTCTAACACCTATAATTAAATCTTATCGTCCCGCTTGATTCTAGGTTCCGCGATCCAAGAGTTAGACCACCTCGCTAGATCCTTGGACAACGTGCTACGTGTCTCGAAACAAGTTGATCGAGGACCGTATCGGTGACGTGTGTATGGATCAGGGCCCACGCAATGAGCTGGTCCGAGTTCCATTGGGCCCAGTCACACGTGCACGAGCCTAGTTCTTCAAGGAATCCCTCCAAGGCCTTGTTCGAATGGTCCAAGACCAGCATGGAGTCCATAGGGATATTGAATGCCAAGAAGGACACAAGCAAATCATCTACACCATGATCCAAGCCTATGGAGAGTCAAGCGGGGCTCCAAGTGATTGGGCCGAGTAGGGTCTTTAGGCCATAATGTTGCTTAGGGTTGGATTAACTACGTAGTAGAAGCATGGGCCGGCCCGTATTGATACCAAGATGGCCGACTGCTCTTTTCGTGTTTTTGTAGGGTTTTAGTATCCTCTAGCCTATAAAAGGGCTTGCATTATAAGGGTTTTGGACACAAGTTGGATCAATAAAGTTTGGTTAATTTCGATTCTTCTTGTCAAGAGAGAGTCGAGCCTTTTTACTTGCCTTTGCAAGGGTTGTGAGCAATCTTGCGTCTCGTCCTAGATTGTTCTACCGACGTATCTATTAGAGTAATCACCACTGTGGAGTCGTCGTTCTACCCCCTATAATCAAATCGTGTTGTCCGTTTGATTCTAGGTTCCGCAATCCAAGCGTTGGATCACCTCGCTAGATACTTGAGCAAACGTGCTATGTTTCTCGTAACGAGTTGATCAAGGACCGTATCAGTAATGTGTGCATGGATCATGGCCCACAAAATGATCCGGTCAGAGTTCTATTGGGCCTAGTCACACATGCACGAGCCAAGCTCTTAAAGAAATCCCTCCAAGGCCTGGTTCAAACGGTCCAAGACCAACATGGAGTCCATGGGGATATTGAAGGCCTAGAAGGAGACAAGCAAAACATCTACACCATGATCCATGCCCATGGAGAGTCAAGCGAGCCTCCAAGTGATTGGGCCGAGTAGGGTCTTTAGGCCTTAATGTTGCTTAGGGTTAGATTAACCGCGTAATAGAAGCATGGGTCGGCCAATCTAGACACCAAGATGGCCGACTGCTCCTTTAGGGTTCTAGAAACCTCTAGCCTATAAAAGGGCTTGCTTTGCAAGGGTTTTGGACACAAGTTGGATCAATACAATTTGATTAATGTCGATTCTTCTTATTAAGAGATATTCGAGCCTTTTCACTTGCTTTGGCATGGGTTGTAAGCAATATTGCGTCTCGCCCTAGATTGTTCTACCGACCTATCCATTCGAGTAATCACCTCAGTGGAGTCATCGTTCCAACGCCTATAATGAAATCTTATCGTCCCGCTTGATTCTAGGTTCTGCAATCCAAGCGTTGGACCACCTCGCTAGATCCTTGGGCAAACGTGCAACGTGTCTCGAAACGAGTTGATCAAGGACCGTATCAGTGACGTGTGTATGGATCAGGGCCCACGCAATGAGCTGGTCGGAGTTCCATTGGGCCCAGTCACACGTGTACGAGCCAAGTTCTTCAAGGAATCCCTCCAAGGCCTTGTTCGAATGGTCCAAGACCAACATGGAGTCCATAGGAATATTGAAGTGCAAGAAGGATACAAGACAAATCATCTACACCATGATCCAAACCCGTGGTGAGTCAAGCGGGCCTCCAAGAGATTGGGCCGAGTTGGGTCTTTAGGCCTTAATGTTGCTTTGGGTTAGAATAACTGCGTAATAGAAGCATGGGTCGGCCAATCTAGACACCAAGATGGCCGACTGCTCCTTTAGGGTTTTAGAAACCTCTAGCCTATAAAAGGGCTTGCTTTGCAAGGGTTTTGGACACAAGTTGGATCAATACAATTTGATTGATGTCGATTCTTCTTGTTAAGAGATATTCGAGCCTTTTCACTTTCTTTGGCAGGGGTTGTAAGCAATATTGCGTCTCGTCCTAGATTGTTCTACCGACCTATCCATTCGAGTAATCACCTCTGTGGAGTCATCGTTCTAACACCTATAATTAAATCTTATCGTCCCGCTTGATTCTAGGTTCCGCGATCCAAGCGTTAGACCACCTCGCTAGATCCTTGGGCAACGTGCTACGTGTCTCGAAACAAGTTGATCGAGGACCGTATCGGTGACGTGTGTATGGATCAGGGCCCACGCAATGAGCTGGTCCGAGTTCCATTGGGCCCAGTCACACGTGTACGAGCCAAGTTCTTCAAGGAATCCCTCCAAGGCCTTGTTCGAATGGTCCAAGACCAGCATGGAGTCCATAGGGATATTGAATGCCAAGAAGGATACAAGCAAATCATCTACACCATGATCCAAGCCTATGGAGAGTCAAGCGGGGCTCCAAGTGATTGGGCCGAGTAGGGTCTTTAGGCCATAATGTTGCTTAGGGTTGGATTAACTACGTAGTAGAAGCATGGGCCGGCCCGTATTGATACCAAGATGGCCGACTGCTCTTTTCGTGTTTTTGTAGGGTTTTAGTATCCTCTAGCCTATAAAAGGGCTTGCATTATAAGGGTTTTGGACACAAGTTGGATCAATAAAGTTTGGTTAATTTCGATTCTTCTTGTCAAGAGAGAGTCGAGCCTTTTTACTTGCCTTTGCAAGGGTTGTGAGCAATCTTGCGTCTCGTCCTAGATTGTTCTACCGACGTATCTATTAGAGTAATCACCACTGTGGAGTCGTCGTTCTACCCCCTATAATCAAATCGTGTTGTCCGTTTGATTCTAGGTTCCGCAATCCAAGCGTTGGATCACCTCGCTAGATACTTGAGCAAACGTGCTATGTTTCTCGTAACGAGTTGATCAAGGACCGTATCAGTAATGTGTGCATGGATCATGGCCCACAAAATGATCCGGTCAGAGTTCTATTGGGCCTAGTCACACATGCACGAGCCAAGCTCTTAATGAAATCCCTCCAAGGCCTGGTTCAAACGGTCCAAGACCAACATGGAGTCCATGGGGATATTGAAGGCCTAGAAGGAGACAAGCAAAACATCTACACCATGATCCATGCCCATGGAGAGTCAAGCGAGCCTCCAAGTGATTGGGCCGAGTAGGGTCTTTAGGCCTTAATGTTGCTTAGGGTTAGATTAACCGCGTAATAGAAGCATGGGTCGGCCAATCTAGACACCAAGATGGCCGACTGCTCCTTTAGGGTTCTAGAAACCTCTAGCCTATAAAAGGGCTTGCTTTGCAAGTGTTTTGGACACAAGTTGGATCAATACAATTTGATTAATGTCAATTCTTCTTGTTAAGAGATATTCGAGCCTTTTCACTTGCTTTGGCAAGGGTTGTAAGCAATATTGCGTCCCGTCCAAGATTTTTCTACCGACCTATCCATTCGAGTAATCATCTCTGTGGAGTCATCGTTCCAACGCCTATAATTAAATCTTATCGTCCCGCTTGATTCTAGATTCCGCAATCCAGGCGTTGGACCACCTCGCTAGATCCTTGGGCAAGCGTGCTACGTGTCTCGAAACGAGTTGATGGAGGACCGTATCAGTGACGTGTGTATGGATCTGGGCCCACGCAATGAGCTGGTCCGAGTTCCATTGGGCCCAGTCACACGTGTACGATCCAAGTTCTTCAAGGAATCCCACCAAGGCCTTGTTCGAATGGTCCAAGACCAACATGGAGTCCATAGGAATATTGAAGTGCAAGAAGGATACAAGACAAATCATCTACACCATGATCCAAACCCGTGGTGAGTCGAGCGGGCCTCCAAGAGATTGGGCCGAGTTGGGTCTTTAGGCCTTAATGTTGCTTTGGGTTAGAATAACTGCGTAATAGAAGCATGGGTCGGCCAATCTAGACACCAAGATGGCCGACTGCTCCTTTAGGGTTTTAGAAACCTCTAGCCTATAAAAGGGTTTGCTTTGCAAGGGTTTTGGACACAAGTTGGATCAATACAATTTGATTGATGTCGATTCTTCTTGTTAAGAGATATTCGAGCCTTTTCACTTTCTTTGGCAGGGGTTGTAAGCAATATTGCGTCTCGTCCTAGATTGTTCTACCGACCTATCCATTCGAGTAATCACCTCTGTGGAGTCATCGTTCTAACACCTATAATTAAATCTTATCGTCCCGCTTGATTCTAGGTTCCGCGATCCAAGCGTTAGACCACCTCGCTAGATCCTTGGGCAACGTGCTACGTGTCTCGAAACAAGTTGATCGAGGACCGTATCGGTGACGTGTGTATGGATCAGGGCCCACGCAATGAGCTGGTCCGAGTTCCATTGGGCCCAGTCACACGTGTACGAGCCAAGTTCTTCAAGGAATCCCTCCAAGGCCTTGTTCGAATGGTCCAAGACCAGCATGGAGTCCATAGGGATATTGAATGCCAAGAAGGATACAAGCAAATCATCTACACCATGATCCAAGCCTATGGAGAGTCAAGCGGGGCTCCAAGTGATTGGGCCGAGTAGGGTCTTTAGGCCATAATGTTGCTTAGGGTTGGATTAACTACGTAGTAGAAGCATGGGCCGGCCCGTATTGATACCAAGATGGCCGACTGCTCTTTTCGTGTTTTTGTAGGGTTTTAGTATCCTCTAGCCTATAAAAGGGCTTGCATTATAAGGGTTTTGGACACAAGTTGGATCAATAAAGTTTGGTTAATTTCGATTCTTCTTGTCAAGAGAGAGTCGAGCCTTTTTACTTGCCTTTGCAAGGGTTGTGAGCAATCTTGCGTCTCGTCCTAGATTGTTCTACCGACGTATCTATTAGAGTAATCACCACTGTGGAGTCGTCGTTCTACCCCCTATAATCAAATCGTGTTGTCCGTTTGATTCTAGGTTCCGCAATCCAAGCGTTGGATCACCTCGCTAGATACTTGAGCAAACGTGCTATGTTTCTCGTAACGAGTTGATCAAGGACCGTATCAGTAATGTGTGCATGGATCATGGCCCACAAAATGATCCGATCAGAGTTCTATTGGGCCTAGTCACACATGCACGAGCCAAGCTCTTAAAGAAATCCCTCCAAGGCCTGGTTCAAACGGTCCAAGACCAACATGGAGTCCATGGAGATATTGAAGGCCTAGAAGGAGACAAGCAAAACATCTACACCATGATCCATGCCCATGGAGAGTCAAGCGAGCCTCCAAGTGATTGGGCCGAGTAGGGTCTTTAGGCCTTAATGTTGCTTAGGGTTAGATTAACCGCGTAATAGAAGCATGGGTCGGCCAATCTAGACACCAAGATGGCCGACTGCTCCTTTAGGGTTCTAGAAACCTCTAGCCTATAAAAGGGTTTGCTTTGCAAGGGTTTTGGACACAAGTTGGATCAATACAATTTGATTAATGTCGATTCTTCTTATTAAGAGATATTCGAGCCTTTTCACTTGCTTTGGCATGGGTTGTAAGCAATATTGCGTCTCGCCCTAGATTGTTCTACCGACCTATCCATTCGAGTAATCACCTCAGTGGAGTCATCGTTCCAACGCCTATAATGAAATCTTATCGTCCCGCTTGATTCTAGGTTCTGCAATCCAAGCGTTGGACCACCTCGCTAGATCCTTGGGCAAACGTGCAACGTGTCTCGAAACGAGTTGATCAAGGACCGTATCAGTGACGTGTGTATGGATCAGGGCCCACGCAATGAGCTGGTCGGAGTTCCATTGGGCCCAGTCACACGTGTACGAGCCAAGTTCTTCAAGGAATCCCTCCAAGGCCTTGTTCGAATGGTCCAAGACCAACATGGAGTCCATAGGAATATTGAAGTGCAAGAAGGATACAAGACAAATCATCTACACCATGATCCAAACCCGTGGTGAGTCAAGCGGGCCTCCAAGAGATTGGGCCGAGTTGGGTCTTTAGGCCTTAATGTTGCTTTGGGTTAGAATAACTGCGTAATAGAAGCATGGGTCGGCCAATCTAGACACCAAGATGGCCGACTGCTCCTTTAGGGTTTTAGAAACCTCTAGCCTATAAAAGGGCTTGCTTTGCAAGGGTTTTGGACACAAGTTGGATCAATACAATTTGATTGATGTCGATTCTTCTTGTTAAGAGATATTCGAGCCTTTTCACTTTCTTTGGCAGGGGTTGTAAGCAATATTGCGTCTCGTCCTAGATTGTTCTACCGACCTATCCATTCGAGTAATCACCTCTGTGGAGTCATCGTTCTAACACCTATAATTAAATCTTATCGTCCCGCTTGATTCTAGGTTCCGCGATCCAAGCGTTAGACCACCTCGCTAGATCCTTGGGCAACGTGCTACGTGTCTCGAAACAAGTTGATCGAGGACCGTATCGGTGACGTGTGTATGGATCAGGGCCCACGCAATGAGCTGGTCCGAGTTCCATTGGGCCCAGTCACACGTGTACGAGCCAAGTTCTTCAAGGAATCCCTCCAAGGCCTTGTTCGAATGGTCCAAGACCAGCATGGAGTCCATAGGGATATTGAATGCCAAGAAGGATACAAGCAAATCATCTACACCATGATCCAAGCCTATGGAGAGTCAAGCGGGGCTCCAAGTGATTGGGCCGAGTAGGGTCTTTAGGCCATAATGTTGCTTAGGGTTGGATTAACTACGTAGTAGAAGCATGGGCCGGCCCGTATTGATACCAAGATGGCCGACTGCTCTTTTCGTGTTTTTGTAGGGTTTTAGTATCCTCTAGCCTATAAAAGGGCTTGCATTATAAGGGTTTTGGACACAAGTTGGATCAATAAAGTTTGGTTAATTTCGATTCTTCTTGTCAAGAGAGAGTCGAGCCTTTTTACTTGCCTTTGCAAGGGTTGTGAGCAATCTTGCGTCTCGTCCTAGATTGTTCTACCGACGTATCTATTAGAGTAATCACCACTGTGGAGTCGTCGTTCTACCCCCTATAATCAAATCGTGTTGTCCGTTTGATTCTAGGTTCCGCAATCCAAGCGTTGGATCACCTCGCTAGATACTTGAGCAAACGTGCTATGTTTCTCGTAACGAGTTGATCAAGGACCGTATCAGTAATGTGTGCATGGATCATGGCCCACAAAATGATCCGGTCAGAGTTCTATTGGGCCTAGTCACACATGCACGAGCCAAGCTCTTAATGAAATCCCTCCAAGGCCTGGTTCAAACGGTCCAAGACCAACATGGAGTCCATGGGGATATTGAATGCCTAGAAGGAGACAAGCAAAACATCTACACCATGATCCATGCCCATGGAGAGTCAAGCGAGCCTCCAAGTGATTGGGCCGAGTAGGGTCTTTAGGCCTTAATGTTGCTTAGGGTTAGATTAACCGCGTAATAGAAGCATGGGTCGGCCAATCTAGACACCAAGATGGCCGACTGCTCCTTTAGGGTTCTAGAAACCTCTAGCCTATAAAAGGGGTTGCTTTGCAAGTGTTTTGGACACAAGTTGGATCAATACAATTTGATTAATGTCAATTCTTCTTGTTAAGAGATATTCGAGCCTTTTCACTTGCTTTGGCAAGGGTTGTAAGCAATATTGCGTCCCGTCCAAGATTTTTCTACCGACCTATCCATTCGAGTAATCATCTCTGTGGAGTCATCGTTCCAACGCCTATAATTAAATCTTATCGTCCCGCTTGATTCTAGATTCCGCAATCCAGGCGTTGGACCACCTCGCTAGATCCTTGGGCAAGCGTGCTACGTGTCTCGAAACGAGTTGATGGAGGACCGTATCAGTGACGTGTGTATGGATCTGGGCCCACGCAATGAGCTGGTCCGAGTTCCATTGGGCCCAGTCACACGTGTACGATCCAAGTTCTTCAAGGAATCCCACCAAGGCCTTGTTCGAATGGTCCAAGACCAACATGGAGTCCATAGGAATATTGAAGTGCAAGAAGGATACAAGACAAATCATCTACACCATGATCCAAACCCGTGGTGAGTCGAGCGGGCCTCCAAGAGATTGGGCCGAGTTGGGTCTTTAGGCCTTAATGTTGCTTTGGGTTAGAATAACTGCGTAATAGAAGCATGGGTCGGCCAATCTAGACACCAAGATGGCCGACTGCTCCTTTAGGGTTTTAGAAACCTCTAGCCTATAAAAGGGTTTGCTTTGCAAGGGTTTTGGACACAAGTTGGATCAATACAATTTGATTGATGTCGATTCTTCTTGTTAAGAGATATTCGAGCCTTTTCACTTTCTTTGGCAGGGGTTGTAAGCAATATTGCGTCTCGTCCTAGATTGTTCTACCGACCTATCCATTCGAGTAATCACCTCTGTGGAGTCATCGTTCTAACACCTATAATTAAATCTTATCGTCCCGCTTGATTCTAGGTTCCGCGATCCAAGCGTTAGACCACCTCGCTAGATCCTTGGGCAACGTGCTACGTGTCTCGAAACAAGTTGATCGAGGACCGTATCGGTGACGTGTGTATGGATCAGGGCCCACGCAATGAGCTGGTCCGAGTTCCATTAGGCCCAGTCACACGTGTACGAGCCAAGTTCTTCAAGGAATCCCTCCAAGGCCTTGTTCGAATGGTCCAAGACCAGCATGGAGTCCATAGGGATATTGAATGCCAAGAAGGATACAAGCAAATCATCTACACCATGATCCAAGCCTATGGAGAGTCAAGCGGGGCTCCAAGTGATTGGGCCGAGTAGGGTCTTTAGGCCATAATGTTGCTTAGGGTTGGATTAACTACGTAGTAGAAGCATGGGCCGGCCCGTATTGATACCAAGATGGCCGACTGCTCTTTTCGTGTTTTTGTAGGGTTTTAGTATCCTCTAGCCTATAAAAGGGCTTGCATTATAAGGGTTTTGGACACAAGTTGGATCAATAAAGTTTGGTTAATTTCGATTCTTCTTGTCAAGAGAGAGTCGAGCCTTTTTACTTGCCTTTGCAAGGGTTGTGAGCAATCTTGCGTCTCGTCCTAGATTGTTCTACCGACGTATCTATTAGAGTAATCACCACTGTGGAGTCGTCGTTCTACCCCCTATAATCAAATCGTGTTGTCCGTTTGATTCTAGGTTCCGCAATCCAAGCGTTGGATCACCTCGCTAGATACTTGAGCAAACGTGCTATGTTTCTCGTAACGAGTTGATCAAGGACCGTATCAGTAATGTGTGCATGGATCATGGCCCACAAAATGATCCGGTCAGAGTTCTATTGGGCCTAGTCACACATGCACGAGCCAAGCTCTTAAAGAAATCCCTCCAAGGCCTGGTTCAAACGGTCCAAGACCAACATGGAGTCCATGGGGATATTGAAGGCCTAGAAGGAGACAAGCAAAACATCTACACCATGATCCATGCCCATGGAGAGTCAAGCGAGCCTCCAAGTGATTGGGCCGAGTAGGGTCTTTAGGCCTTAATGTTGCTTAGGGTTAGATTAACCGCGTAATAGAAGCATGGGTCGGCCAATCTAGACACCAAGATGGCCGACTGCTCCTTTAGGGTTCTAGAAACCTCTAGCCTATAAAAGGGCTTGCTTTGCAAGTGTTTTGGACACAAGTTGGATCAATACAATTTGATTAATGTCAATTCTTCTTGTTAAGAGATATTCGAGCCTTTTCACTTGCTTTGGCAAGGGTTGTAAGCAATATTGCGTCCCGTCCAAGATTTTTCTACCGACCTATCCATTCGAGTAATCATCTCTGTGGAGTCATCGTTCCAACGCCTATAATTAAATCTTATCGTCCCGCTTGATTCTAGATTCCGCAATCCAGGCGTTGGACCAACTCGCTAGATCCTTGGGCAAGCGTGCTACGTGTCTCGAAACGAGTTGATGGAGGACCGTATCAGTGACGTGTGTATGGATCTGGGCCCACGCAATGAGCTGGTCCGAGTTCCATTGGGCCCAGTCACACGTGTACGATCCAAGTTCTTCAAGGAATCCCACCAAGGCCTTGTTCGAATGGTCCAAGACCAACATGGAGTCCATAGGAATATTGAAGTGCAAGAAGGATACAAGACAAATCATCTACACCATGATCCAAACCCGTGGTGAGTCGAGCGGGCCTCCAAGAGATTGGGCCGAGTTGGGTCTTTAGGCCTTAATGTTGCTTTGGGTTAGAATAACTGCGTAATAGAAGCATGGGTCGGCCAATCTAGACACCAAGATGGCCGACTGCTCCTTTAGGGTTTTAGAAACCTCTAGCCTATAAAAGGGTTTGCTTTGCAAGGGTTTTGGACACAAGTTGGATCAATACAATTTGATTGATGTCGATTCTTCTTGTTAAGAGATATTCGAGCCTTTTCACTTTCTTTGGCAGGGGTTGTAAGCAATATTGCGTCTCGTCCTAGATTGTTCTACCGACCTATCCATTCGAGTAATCACCTCTGTGGAGTCATCGTTCTAACACCTATAATTAAATCTTATCGTCCCGCTTGATTCTAGGTTCCGCGATCCAAGCGTTAGACCACCTCGCTAGATCCTTGGGCAACGTGCTACGTGTCTCGAAACAAGTTGATCGAGGACCGTATCGGTGACGTGTGTATGGATCAGGGCCCACGCAATGAGCTGGTCCGAGTTCCATTGGGCCCAGTCACACGTGCACGAGCCAAGTTCTTCAAGGAATCCCTCCAAGGCCTTGTTCGAATGGTCCAAGACCAGCATGGAGTCCATAGGGATATTGAATGCCAAGAAGGACACAAGCAAATCATCTACACCATGATCCAAGCCTATGGAGAGTCAAGCGGGGCTCCAAGTGATTGGGCCGAGTAGGGTCTTTAGGCCATAATGTTGCTTAGGGTTGGATTAACTACGTAGTAGAAGCATGGGCCGGCCCGTATTGATACCAAGATGGCCGACTGCTCTTTTCGTGTTTTTGTAGGGTTTTAGTATCCTCTAGCCTATAAAAGGGCTTGCATTATAAGGGTTTTGGACACAAGTTGGATCAATAAAGTTTGGTTAATTTCGATTCTTCTTGTCAAGAGAGAGTCGAGCCTTTTTACTTGCCTTTGCAAGGGTTGTGAGCAATCTTGCGTCTCGTCCTAGATTGTTCTACCGACGTATCTATTAGAGTAATCACCACTGTGGAGTCGTCGTTCTACCCCCTATAATCAAATCGTGTTGTCCGTTTGATTCTAGGTTCCGCAATCCAAGCGTTGGATCACCTCGCTAGATACTTGAGCAAACGTGCTATGTTTCTCGTAACGAGTTGATCAAGGACCGTATCAGTAATGTGTGCATGGATCATGGCCCACAAAATGATCCGGTCAGAGTTCTATTGGGCCTAGTCACACATGCACGAGCCAAGCTCTTAAAGAAATCCCTCCAAGGCCTGGTTCAAACGGTCCAAGACCAACATGGAGTCCATGGGGATATTGAAGGCCTAGAAGGAGACAAGCAAAACATCTACACCATGATCCATGCCCATGGAGAGTCAAGCGAGCCTCCAAGTGATTGGGCCGAGTAGGGTCTTTAGGCCTTAATGTTGCTTAGGGTTAGATTAACCGCGTAATAGAAGCATGGGTCGGCCAATCTAGACACCAAGATGGCCGACTGCTCCTTTAGGGTTCTAGAAACCTCTAGCCTATAAAAGGGGTTGCTTTGCAAGGGTTTTGGACACAAGTTGGATCAATACAATTTGATTAATGTCGATTCTTCTTATTAAGAGATATTCGAGCCTTTTCACTTGCTTTGGCATGGGTTGTAAGCAATATTGCGTCTCGCCCTAGATTGTTCTACCGACCTATCCATTCGAGTAATCACCTCAGTGGAGTCATCGTTCCAACGCCTATAATGAAATCTTATCGTCCCGCTTGATTCTAGGTTCTGCAATCCAAGCGTTGGACCACCTCGCTAGATCCTTGGGCAAACGTGCAACGTGTCTCGAAACGAGTTGATCAAGGACCGTATCAGTGACGTGTGTATGGATCAGGGCCCACGCAATGAGCTGGTCGGAGTTCCATTGGGCCCAGTCACACGTGTACGAGCCAAGTTCTTCAAGGAATCCCTCCAAGGCCTTGTTCGAATGGTCCAAGACCAACATGGAGTCCATAGGGATATTGAAGGCCAAGGAGGATACAAACAAATCATATACACACTGATCCAATCCCATGGAGAGTCAAGCGGGCCTCCAAGTGATTGGGCCGAGTTGGGTCTTTAGGCCTTAATGTTGCTTTGGGTTAGAATAACTGCGTAATAGAAGCATGGGTCGGCCAATCTAGACACCAAGATGGCCGACTGCTCCTTTAGGGTTTTAGAAACCTCTAGCCTATAAAAGGGCTTGCTTTGCAAGGGTTTTGGACACAAGTTGGATCAATACAATTTGATTGATGTCTATTCTTCTTGTTAAGAGATATTCGAGCCTTTTCACTTTCTTTGGCAGGGGTTGTAAGCAATATTGCGTCTCGTCCTAGATTGTTCTACCGACCTATCCATTCGAGTAATCACCTCTGTGGAGTCATCGTTCTAACACCTATAATTAAATCTTATCGTCCCGCTTGATTCTAGGTTCCGCGATCCAAGAGTTAGACCACCTCGCTAGATCCTTGGACAACGTGCTACGTGTCTCGAAACAAGTTGATCGAGGACCGTATCGGTGACGTGTGTATGGATCAGGGCCCACGCAATGAGCTGGTCCGAGTTCCATTGGGCCCAGTCACACGTGCACGAGCCTAGTTCTTCAAGGAATCCCTCCAAGGCCTTGTTCGAATGGTCCAAGACCAGCATGGAGTCCATAGGGATATTGAATGCCAAGAAGGACACAAGCAAATCATCTACACCATGATCCAAGCCTATGGAGAGTCAAGCGGGGCTCCAAGTGATTGGGCCGAGTAGGGTCTTTAGGCCATAATGTTGCTTAGGGTTGGATTAACTACGTAGTAGAAGCATGGGCCGGCCCGTATTGATACCAAGATGGCCGACTGCTCTTTTCGTGTTTTTGTAGGGTTTTAGTATCCTCTAGCCTATAAAAGGGCTTGCATTATAAGGGTTTTGGACACAAGTTGGATCAATAAAGTTTGGTTAATTTCGATTCTTCTTGTCAAGAGAGAGTCGAGCCTTTTTACTTGCCTTTGCAAGGGTTGTGAGCAATCTTGCGTCTCGTCCTAGATTGTTCTACCGACGTATCTATTAGAGTAATCACCACTGTGGAGTCGTCGTTCTACCCCCTATAATCAAATCGTGTTGTCCGTTTGATTCTAGGTTCCGCAATCCAAGCGTTGGATCACCTCGCTAGACACTTGAGCAAACGTGCTATGTTTCTCGTAACGAGTTGATCAAGGACCGTATCAGTAATGTGTGCATGGATCATGGCCCACAAAATGATCCGGTCAGAGTTCTATTGGGCCTAGTCACACATGCACGAGCCAAGCTCTTAAAGAAATCCCTCCAAGGCCTGGTTCAAACGGTCCAAGACCAACATGGAGTCCATGGGGATATTGAAGGCCTAGAAGGAGACAAGCAAAACATCTACACCATGATCCATGCCCATGGAGAGTCAAGCGAGCCTCCAAGTGATTGGGCCGAGTAGGGTCTTTAGGCCTTAATGTTGCTTAGGGTTAGATTAACCGCGTAATAGAAGCATGGGTCGGCCAATCTAGACACCAAGATGGCCGACTGCTCCTTTAGGGTTCTAGAAACCTCTAGCCTATAAAAGGGCTTGCTTTGCAAGGGTTTTGGACACAAGTTGGATCAATACAATTTGATTAATGTCGATTCTTCTTATTAAGAGATATTCGAGCCTTTTCACTTGCTTTGGCATGGGTTGTAAGCAATATTGCGTCTCGCCCTAGATTGTTCTACCGACCTATCCATTCGAGTAATCACCTCAGTGGAGTCATCGTTCCAACGCCTATAATGAAATCTTATCGTCCCGCTTGATTCTAGGTTCTGCAATCCAAGCGTTGGACCACCTCGCTAGATCCTTGGGCAAACGTGCAACGTGTCTCGAAACGAGTTGATCAAGGACCGTATCAGTGACGTGTGTATGGATCAGAGCCCACGCAATGAGCTGGTCGGAGTTCCATTGGGCCCAGTCACACGTGTACGAGCCAAGTTCTTCAAGGAATCCCTCCAAGGCCTTGTTCGAATGGTCCAAGACCAACATGGAGTCCATAGGGATATTGAAGGCCAAGAAGGATACAAACAAATCATATACACACTGATCCAATCCCATGGAGAGTCAAGCGGGCCTCCAAGTGATTGGGCCGAGTTGGGTCTTTAGGCCTTAATGTTGCTTTGGGTTAGAATAACTGCGTAATAGAAGCATGGGTCGGCCAATCTAGACACCAAGATGGCCGACTGCTCCTTTAGGGTTTTAGAAACCTCTAGCCTATAAAAGGGCTTGCTTTGCAAGGGTTTTGGACACAAGTTGGATCAATACAATTTGATTGATGTCTATTCTTCTTGTTAAGAGATATTCGAGCCTTTTCACTTTCTTTGGCAGGGGTTGTAAGCAATATTGCGTCTCGTCCTAGATTGTTCTACCGACCTATCCATTCGAGTAATCACCTCTGTGGAGTCATCGTTCTAACACCTATAATTAAATCTTATCGTCCCGCTTGATTCTAGGTTCCGCGATCCAAGCGTTAGACCACCTCGCTAGATCCTTGGACAACGTGCTACGTGTCTCGAAACAAGTTGATCGAGGACCGTATCGGTGACGTGTGTATGGATCAGGGCCCACGCAATGAGCTGGTCCGAGTTCCATTGGGCCCAGTCACACGTGCACGAGCCAAGTTCTTCAAGGAATCCCTCCAAGGCCTTGTTCGAATGGTCCAAGACCAGCATGGAGTCCATAGGGATATTGAATGCCAAGAAGGACACAAGCAAATCATCTACACCATGATCCAAGCCTATGGAGAGTCAAGCGGGGCTCCAAGTGATTGGGCCGAGTAGGGTCTTTAGGCCATAATGTTGCTTAGGGTTGGATTAACTACGTAGTAGAAGCATGGGCCGGCCCGTATTGATACCAAGATGGCCGACTGCTCTTTTCGTGTTTTTGTAGGGTTTTAGTATCCTCTAGCCTATAAAAGGGCTTGCATTATAAGGGTTTTGGACACAAGTTGGATCAATAAAGTTTGGTTAATTTCGATTCTTCTTGTCAAGAGAGAGTCGAGCCTTTTTACTTGCCTTTGCAAGGGTTGTGAGCAATCTTGCGTCTCGTCCTAGATTGTTCTACCGACGTATCTATTAGAGTAATCACCACTGTGGAGTCGTCGTTCTACCCCCTATAATCAAATCGTGTTGTCCGTTTGATTCTAGGTTCCGCAATCCAAGCGTTGGATCACCTCGCTAGACACTTGAGCAAACGTGCTATGTTTCTCGTAACGAGTTGATCAAGGACCGTATCAGTAATGTGTGCATGGATCATGGCCCACAAAATGATCCGGTCAGAGTTCTATTGGGCCTAGTCACACATGCACGAGCCAAGCTCTTAAAGAAATCCCTCCAAGGCCTGGTTCAAACGGTCCAAGACCAACATGGAGTCCATGGGGATATTGAAGGCCTAGAAGGAGACAAGCAAAACATCTACACCATGATCCATGCCCATGGAGAGTCAAGCGAGCCTCCAAGTGATTGGGCCGAGTAGGGTCTTTAGGCCTTAATGTTGCTTAGGGTTAGATTAACCGCGTAATAGAAGCATGGGTCGGCCAATCTAGACACCAAGATGGCCGACTGCTCCTTTAGGGTTCTAGAAACCTCTAGCCTATAAAAGGGGTTGCTTTGCAAGGGTTTTGGACACAAGTTGGATCAATACAATTTGATTAATGTCGATTCTTCTTATTAAGAGATATTCGAGCCTTTTCACTTGCTTTGGCATGGGTTGTAAGCAATATTGCGTCTCGCCCTAGATTGTTCTACCGACCTATCCATTCGAGTAATCACCTCAGTGGAGTCATCGTTCCAACGCCTATAATGAAATCTTATCGTCCCGCTTGATTCTAGGTTCTGCAATCCAAGCGTTGGACCACCTCGCTAGATCCTTGGGCAAACGTGCAACGTGTCTCGAAACGAGTTGATCAAGGACCGTATCAGTGACGTGTGTATGGATCAGGGCCCACGCAATGAGCTGGTCGGAGTTCCATTGGGCCCAGTCACACGTGTACGAGCCAAGTTCTTCAAGGAATCCCTCCAAGGCCTTGTTCGAATGGTCCAAGACCAACATGGAGTCCATAGGGATATTGAAGGCCAAGGAGGATACAAACAAATCATATACACACTGATCCAATCCCATGGAGAGTCAAGCGGGCCTCCAAGTGATTGGGCCGAGTTGGGTCTTTAGGCCTTAATGTTGCTTTGGGTTAGAATAACTGCGTAATAGAAGCATGGGTCGGCCAATCTAGACACCAAGATGGCCGACTGCTCCTTTAGGGTTTTAGAAACCTCTAGCCTATAAAAGGGCTTGCTTTGCAAGGGTTTTGGACACAAGTTGGATCAATACAATTTGATTGATGTCTATTCTTCTTGTTAAGAGATATTCGAGCCTTTTCACTTTCTTTGGCAGGGGTTGTAAGCAATATTGCGTCTCGTCCTAGATTGTTCTACCGACCTATCCATTCGAGTAATCACCTCTGTGGAGTCATCGTTCTAACACCTATAATTAAATCTTATCGTCCCGCTTGATTCTAGGTTCCGCGATCCAAGAGTTAGACCACCTCGCTAGATCCTTGGACAACGTGCTACGTGTCTCGAAACAAGTTGATCGAGGACCGTATCGGTGACGTGTGTATGGATCAGGGCCCACGCAATGAGCTGGTCCGAGTTCCATTGGGCCCAGTCACACGTGCACGAGCCTAGTTCTTCAAGGAATCCCTCCAAGGCCTTGTTCGAATGGTCCAAGACCAGCATGGAGTCCATAGGGATATTGAATGCCAAGAAGGACACAAGCAAATCATCTACACCATGATCCAAGCCTATGGAGAGTCAAGCGGGGCTCCAAGTGATTGGGCCGAGTAGGGTCTTTAGGCCATAATGTTGCTTAGGGTTGGATTAACTACGTAGTAGAAGCATGGGCCGGCCCGTATTGATACCAAGATGGCCGACTGCTCTTTTCGTGTTTTTGTAGGGTTTTAGTATCCTCTAGCCTATAAAAGGGCTTGCATTATAAGGGTTTTGGACACAAGTTGGATCAATAAAGTTTGGTTAATTTCGATTCTTCTTGTCAAGAGAGAGTCGAGCCTTTTTACTTGCCTTTGCAAGGGTTGTGAGCAATCTTGCGTCTCGTCCTAGATTGTTCTACCGACGTATCTATTAGAGTAATCACCACTGTGGAGTCGTCGTTCTACCCCCTATAATCAAATCGTGTTGTCCGTTTGATTCTAGGTTCCGCAATCCAAGCGTTGGATCACCTCGCTAGACACTTGAGCAAACGTGCTATGTTTCTCGTAACGAGTTGATCAAGGACCGTATCAGTAATGTGTGCATGGATCATGGCCCACAAAATGATCCGGTCAGAGTTCTATTGGGCCTAGTCACACATGCACGAGCCAAGCTCTTAAAGAAATCCCTCCAAGGCCTGGTTCAAACGGTCCAAGACCAACATGGAGTCCATGGGGATATTGAAGGCCTAGAAGGAGACAAGCAAAACATCTACACCATGATCCATGCCCATGGAGAGTCAAGCGAGCCTCCAAGTGATTGGGCCGAGTAGGGTCTTTAGGCCTTAATGTTGCTTAGGGTTAGATTAACCGCGTAATAGAAGCATGGGTCGGCCAATCTAGACACCAAGATGGCCGACTGCTCCTTTAGGGTTCTAGAAACCTCTAGCCTATAAAAGGGCTTGCTTTGCAAGGGTTTTGGACACAAGTTGGATCAATACAATTTGATTAATGTCGATTCTTCTTATTAAGAGATATTCGAGCCTTTTCACTTGCTTTGGCATGGGTTGTAAGCAATATTGCGTCTCGCCCTAGATTGTTCTACCGACCTATCCATTCGAGTAATCACCTCAGTGGAGTCATCGTTCCAACGCCTATAATGAAATCTTATCGTCCCGCTTGATTCTAGGTTCTGCAATCCAAGCGTTGGACCACCTCGCTAGATCCTTGGGCAAACGTGCAACGTGTCTCGAAACGAGTTGATCAAGGACCGTATCAGTGACGTGTGTATGGATCAGGGCCCACGCAATGAGCTGGTCGGAGTTCCATTGGGCCCAGTCACACGTGTACGAGCCAAGTTCTTCAAGGAATCCCTCCAAGGCCTTGTTCGAATGGTCCAAGACCAACATGGAGTCCATAGGGATATTGAAGGCCAAGAAGGATACAAACAAATCATATACACACTGATCCAATCCCATGGAGAGTCAAGCGGGCCTCCAAGTGATTGGGCCGAGTTGGGTCTTTAGGCCTTAATGTTGCTTTGGGTTAGAATAACTGCGTAATAGAAGCATGGGTCGGCCAATCTAGACACCAAGATGGCCGACTGCTCCTTTAGGGTTTTAGAAACCTCTAGCCTATAAAAGGGCTTGCTTTGCAAGGGTTTTGGACACAAGTTGGATCAATACAATTTGATTGATGTCTATTCTTCTTGTTAAGAGATATTCGAGCCTTTTCACTTTCTTTGGCAGGGGTTGTAAGCAATATTGCGTCTCGTCCTAGATTGTTCTACCGACCTATCCATTCGAGTAATCACCTCTGTGGAGTCATCGTTCTAACACCTATAATTAAATCTTATCGTCCCGCTTGATTCTAGGTTCCGCGATCCAAGCGTTAGACCACCTCGCTAGATCCTTGGACAACGTGCTACGTGTCTCGAAACAAGTTGATCGAGGACCGTATCGGTGACGTGTGTATGGATCAGGGCCCACGCAATGAGCTGGTCCGAGTTCCATTGGGCCCAGTCACACGTGCACGAGCCAAGTTCTTCAAGGAATCCCTCCAAGGCCTTGTTCGAATGGTCCAAGACCAGCATGGAGTCCATAGGGATATTGAATGCCAAGAAGGACACAAGCAAATCATCTACACCATGATCCAAGCCTATGGAGAGTCAAGCGGGGCTCCAAGTGATTGGGCCGAGTAGGGTCTTTAGGCCATAATGTTGCTTAGGGTTGGATTAACTACGTAGTAGAAGCATGGGCCGGCCCGTATTGATACCAAGATGGCCGACTGCTCTTTTCGTGTTTTTGTAGGGTTTTAGTATCCTCTAGCCTATAAAAGGGCTTGCATTATAAGGGTTTTGGACACAAGTTGGATCAATAAAGTTTGGTTAATTTCGATTCTTCTTGTCAAGAGAGAGTCGAGCCTTTTTACTTGCCTTTGCAAGGGTTGTGAGCAATCTTGCGTCTCGTCCTAGATTGTTCTACCGACGTATCTATTAGAGTAATCACCACTGTGGAGTCGTCGTTCTACCCCCTATAATCAAATCGTGTTGTCCGTTTGATTCTAGGTTCCGCAATCCAAGCGTTGGATCACCTCGCTAGATACTTGAGCAAACGTGCTATGTTTCTCGTAACGAGTTGATCAAGGACCGTATCAGTAATGTGTGCATGGATCATGGCCCACAAAATGATCCGGTCAGAGTTCTATTGGGCCTAGTCACACATGCACGAGCCAAGCTCTTAAAGAAATCCCTCCAAGGCCTGGTTCAAACGGTCCAAGACCAACATGGAGTCCATGGGGATATTGAAGGCCTAGAAGGAGACAAGCAAAACATCTACACCATGATCCATGCCCATGGAGAGTCAAGCGAGCCTCCAAGTGATTGGGCCGAGTAGGGTCTTTAGGCCTTAATGTTGCTTAGGGTTAGATTAACCGCGTAATAGAAGCATGGGTCGGCCAATCTAGACACCAAGATGGCCGACTGCTCCTTTAGGGTTCTAGAAACCTCTAGCCTATAAAAGGGGTTGCTTTGCAAGGGTTTTGGACACAAGTTGGATCAATACAATTTGATTAATGTCGATTCTTCTTATTAAGAGATATTCGAGCCTTTTCACTTGCTTTGGCATGGGTTGTAAGCAATATTGCGTCTCGCCCTAGATTGTTCTACCGACCTATCCATTCGAGTAATCACCTCAGTGGAGTCATCGTTCCAACGCCTATAATGAAATCTTATCGTCCCGCTTGATTCTAGGTTCTGCAATCCAAGCGTTGGACCACCTCGCTAGATCCTTGGGCAAACGTGCAACGTGTCTCGAAACGAGTTGATCAAGGACCGTATCAGTGACGTGTGTATGGATCAGGGCCCACGCAATGAGCTGGTCGGAGTTCCATTGGGCCCAGTCACACGTGTACGAGCCAAGTTCTTCAAGGAATCCCTCCAAGGCCTTGTTCGAATGGTCCAAGACCAACATGGAGTCCATAGGGATATTGAAGGCCAAGAAGGATACAAACAAATCATATACACACTGATCCAATCCCATGGAGAGTCAAGCGGGCCTCCAAGTGATTGGGCCGAGTTGGGTCTTTAGGCCTTAATGTTGCTTTGGGTTAGAATAACTGCGTAATAGAAGCATGGGTCGGCCAATCTAGACACCAAGATGGCCGACTGCTCCTTTAGGGTTTTAGAAACCTCTAGCCTATAAAAGGGCTTGCTTTGCAAGGGTTTTGGACACAAGTTGGATCAATACAATTTGATTGATGTCTATTCTTCTTGTTAAGAGATATTCGAGCCTTTTCACTTTCTTTGGCAGGGGTTGTAAGCAATATTGCGTCTCGTCCTAGATTGTTCTACCGACCTATCCATTCGAGTAATCACCTCTGTGGAGTCATCGTTCTAACACCTATAATTAAATCTTATCGTCCCGCTTGATTCTAGGTTCCGCGATCCAAGAGTTAGACCACCTCGCTAGATCCTTGGACAACGTGCTACGTGTCTCGAAACAAGTTGATCGAGGACCGTATCGGTGACGTGTGTATGGATCAGGGCCCACGCAATGAGCTGGTCCGAGTTCCATTGGGCCCAGTCACACGTGCACGAGCCAAGTTCTTCAAGGAATCCCTCCAAGGCCTTGTTCGAATGGTCCAAGACCAGCATGGAGTCCATAGGGATATTGAATGCCAAGAAGGACACAAGCAAATCATCTACACCATGATCCAAGCCTATGGAGAGTCAAGCGGGGCTCCAAGTGATTGGGCCGAGTAGGGTCTTTAGGCCATAATGTTGCTTAGGGTTGGATTAACTACGTAGTAGAAGCATGGGCCGGCCCGTATTGATACCAAGATGGCCGACTGCTCTTTTCGTGTTTTTGTAGGGTTTTAGTATCCTCTAGCCTATAAAAGGGCTTGCATTATAAGGGTTTTGGACACAAGTTGGATCAATAAAGTTTGGTTAATTTCGATTCTTCTTGTCAAGAGAGAGTCGAGCCTTTTTACTTGCCTTTGCAAGGGTTGTGAGCAATCTTGCGTCTCGTCCTAGATTGTTCTACCGACGTATCTATTAGAGTAATCACCACTGTGGAGTCGTCGTTCTACCCCCTATAATCAAATCGTGTTGTCCGTTTGATTCTAGGTTCCGCAATCCAAGCGTTGGATCACCTCGCTAGATACTTGAGCAAACGTGCTATGTTTCTCGTAACGAGTTGATCAAGGACCGTATCAGTAATGTGTGCATGGATCATGGCCCACAAAATGATCCGGTCAGAGTTCTATTGGGCCTAGTCACACATGCACGAGCCAAGCTCTTAAAGAAATCCCTCCAAGGCCTGGTTCAAACGGTCCAAGACCAACATGGAGTCCATGGGGATATTGAAGGCCTAGAAGGAGACAAGCAAAACATCTACACCATGATCCATGCCCATGGAGAGTCAAGCGAGCCTCCAAGTGATTGGGCCGAGTAGGGTCTTTAGGCCTTAATGTTGCTTAGGGTTAGATTAACCGCGTAATAGAAGCATGGGTCGGCCAATCTAGACACCAAGATGGCCGACTGCTCCTTTAGGGTTCTAGAAACCTCTAGCCTATAAAAGGGTTTGCTTTGCAAGGGTTTTGGACACAAGTTGGATCAATACAATTTGATTAATGTCGATTCTTCTTATTAAGAGATATTCGAGCCTTTTCACTTGCTTTGGCATGGGTTGTAAGCAATATTGCGTCTCGCCCTAGATTGTTCTACCGACCTATCCATTCGAGTAATCACCTCAGTGGAGTCATCGTTCCAACGCCTATAATGAAATCTTATCGTCCCGCTTGATTCTAGGTTCTGCAATCCAAGCGTTGGACCACCTCGCTAGATCCTTGGGCAAACGTGCAACGTGTCTCGAAACGAGTTGATCAAGGACCGTATCAGTGACGTGTGTATGGATCAGGGCCCACGCAATGAGCTGGTCGGAGTTCCATTGGGCCCAGTCACACGTGTACGAGCCAAGTTCTTCAAGGAATCCCTCCAAGGCCTTGTTCGAATGGTCCAAGACCAACATGGAGTCCATAGGAATATTGAAGTGCAAGAAGGATACAAGACAAATCATCTACACCATGATCCAAACCCGTGGTGAGTCAAGCGGGCCTCCAAGAGATTGGGCCGAGTTGGGTCTTTAGGCCTTAATGTTGCTTTGGGTTAGAATAACTGCGTAATAGAAGCATGGGTCGGCCAATCTAGACACCAAGATGGCCGACTGCTCCTTTAGGGTTTTAGAAACCTCTAGCCTATAAAAGGGCTTGCTTTGCAAGGGTTTTGGACACAAGTTGGATCAATACAATTTGATTGATGTCGATTCTTCTTGTTAAGAGATATTCGAGCCTTTTCACTTTCTTTGGCAGGGGTTGTAAGCAATATTGCGTCTCGTCCTAGATTGTTCTACCGACCTATCCATTCGAGTAATCACCTCTGTGGAGTCATCGTTCTAACACCTATAATTAAATCTTATCGTCCCGCTTGATTCTAGGTTCCGCGATCCAAGCGTTAGACCACCTCGCTAGATCCTTGGGCAACGTGCTACGTGTCTCGAAACAAGTTGATCGAGGACCGTATCGGTGACGTGTGTATGGATCAGGGCCCACGCAATGAGCTGGTCCGAGTTCCATTGGGCCCAGTCACACGTGTACGAGCCAAGTTCTTCAAGGAATCCCTCCAAGGCCTTGTTCGAATGGTCCAAGACCAGCATGGAGTCCATAGGGATATTGAATGCCAAGAAGGATACAAGCAAATCATCTACACCATGATCCAAGCCTATGGAGAGTCAAGCGGGGCTCCAAGTGATTGGGCCGAGTAGGGTCTTTAGGCCATAATGTTGCTTAGGGTTGGATTAACTACGTAGTAGAAGCATGGGCCGGCCCGTATTGATACCAAGATGGCCGACTGCTCTTTTCGTGTTTTTGTAGGGTTTTAGTATCCTCTAGCCTATAAAAGGGCTTGCATTATAAGGGTTTTGGACACAAGTTGGATCAATAAAGTTTGGTTAATTTCGATTCTTCTTGTCAAGAGAGAGTCGAGCCTTTTTACTTGCCTTTGCAAGGGTTGTGAGCAATCTTGCGTCTCGTCCTAGATTGTTCTACCGACGTATCTATTAGAGTAATCACCACTGTGGAGTCGTCGTTCTACCCCCTATAATCAAATCGTGTTGTCCGTTTGATTCTAGGTTCCGCAATCCAAGCGTTGGATCACCTCGCTAGATACTTGAGCAAACGTGCTATGTTTCTCGTAACGAGTTGATCAAGGACCGTATCAGTAATGTGTGCATGGATCATGGCCCACAAAATGATCCGGTCAGAGTTCTATTGGGCCTAGTCACACATGCACGAGCCAAGCTCTTAATGAAATCCCTCCAAGGCCTGGTTCAAACGGTCCAAGACCAACATGGAGTCCATGGGGATATTGAATGCCTAGAAGGAGACAAGCAAAACATCTACACCATGATCCATGCCCATGGAGAGTCAAGCGAGCCTCCAAGTGATTGGGCCGAGTAGGGTCTTTAGGCCTTAATGTTGCTTAGGGTTAGATTAACCGCGTAATAGAAGCATGGGTCGGCCAATCTAGACACCAAGATGGCCGACTGCTCCTTTAGGGTTCTAGAAACCTCTAGCCTATAAAAGGGGTTGCTTTGCAAGTGTTTTGGACACAAGTTGGATCAATACAATTTGATTAATGTCAATTCTTCTTGTTAAGAGATATTCGAGCCTTTTCACTTGCTTTGGCAAGGGTTGTAAGCAATATTGCGTCCCGTCCAAGATTTTTCTACCGACCTATCCATTCGAGTAATCATCTCTGTGGAGTCATCGTTCCAACGCCTATAATTAAATCTTATCGTCCCGCTTGATTCTAGATTCCGCAATCCAGGCGTTGGACCACCTCGCTAGATCCTTGGGCAAGCGTGCTACGTGTCTCGAAACGAGTTGATGGAGGACCGTATCAGTGACGTGTGTATGGATCTGGGCCCACGCAATGAGCTGGTCCGAGTTCCATTGGGCCCAGTCACACGTGTACGATCCAAGTTCTTCAAGGAATCCCACCAAGGCCTTGTTCGAATGGTCCAAGACCAACATGGAGTCCATAGGAATATTGAAGTGCAAGAAGGATACAAGACAAATCATCTACACCATGATCCAAACCCGTGGTGAGTCGAGCGGGCCTCCAAGAGATTGGGCCGAGTTGGGTCTTTAGGCCTTAATGTTGCTTTGGGTTAGAATAACTGCGTAATAGAAGCATGGGTCGGCCAATCTAGACACCAAGATGGCCGACTGCTCCTTTAGGGTTTTAGAAACCTCTAGCCTATAAAAGGGTTTGCTTTGCAAGGGTTTTGGACACAAGTTGGATCAATACAATTTGATTGATGTCGATTCTTCTTGTTAAGAGATATTCGAGCCTTTTCACTTTCTTTGGCAGGGGTTGTAAGCAATATTGCGTCTCGTCCTAGATTGTTCTACCGACCTATCCATTCGAGTAATCACCTCTGTGGAGTCATCGTTCTAACACCTATAATTAAATCTTATCGTCCCGCTTGATTCTAGGTTCCGCGATCCAAGCGTTAGACCACCTCGCTAGATCCTTGGGCAACGTGCTACGTGTCTCGAAACAAGTTGATCGAGGACCGTATCGGTGACGTGTGTATGGATCAGGGCCCACGCAATGAGCTGGTCCGAGTTCCATTGGGCCCAGTCACACGTGTACGAGCCAAGTTCTTCAAGGAATCCCTCCAAGGCCTTGTTCGAATGGTCCAAGACCAGCATGGAGTCCATAGGGATATTGAATGCCAAGAAGGATACAAGCAAATCATCTACACCATGATCCAAGCCTATGGAGAGTCAAGCGGGGCTCCAAGTGATTGGGCCGAGTAGGGTCTTTAGGCCATAATGTTGCTTAGGGTTGGATTAACTACGTAGTAGAAGCATGGGCCGGCCCGTATTGATACCAAGATGGCCGACTGCTCTTTTCGTGTTTTTGTAGGGTTTTAGTATCCTCTAGCCTATAAAAGGGCTTGCATTATAAGGGTTTTGGACACAAGTTGGATCAATAAAGTTTGGTTAATTTCGATTCTTCTTGTCAAGAGAGAGTCGAGCCTTTTTACTTGCCTTTGCAAGGGTTGTGAGCAATCTTGCGTCTCGTCCTAGATTGTTCTACCGACGTATCTATTAGAGTAATCACCACTGTGGAGTCGTCGTTCTACCCCCTATAATCAAATCGTGTTGTCCGTTTGATTCTAGGTTCCGCAATCCAAGCGTTGGATCACCTCGCTAGATACTTGAGCAAACGTGCTATGTTTCTCGTAACGAGTTGATCAAGGACCGTATCAGTAATGTGTGCATGGATCATGGCCCACAAAATGATCCGGTCAGAGTTCTATTGGGCCTAGTCACACATGCACGAGCCAAGCTCTTAAAGAAATCCCTCCAAGGCCTGGTTCAAACGGTCCAAGACCAACATGGAGTCCATGGGGATATTGAAGGCCTAGAAGGAGACAAGCAAAACATCTACACCATGATCCATGCCCATGGAGAGTCAAGCGAGCCTCCAAGTGATTGGGCCGAGTAGGGTCTTTAGGCCTTAATGTTGCTTAGGGTTAGATTAACCGCGTAATAGAAGCATGGGTCGGCCAATCTAGACACCAAGATGGCCGACTGCTCCTTTAGGGTTCTAGAAACCTCTAGCCTATAAAAGGGCTTGCTTTGCAAGTGTTTTGGACACAAGTTGGATCAATACAATTTGATTAATGTCAATTCTTCTTGTTAAGAGATATTCGAGCCTTTTCACTTGCTTTGGCAAGGGTTGTAAGCAATATTGCGTCCCGTCCAAGATTTTTCTACCGACCTATCCATTCGAGTAATCATCTCTGTGGAGTCATCGTTCCAACGCCTATAATTAAATCTTATCGTCCCGCTTGATTCTAGATTCCGCAATCCAGGCGTTGGACCAACTCGCTAGATCCTTGGGCAAGCGTGCTACGTGTCTCGAAACGAGTTGATGGAGGACCGTATCAGTGACGTGTGTATGGATCTGGGCCCACGCAATGAGCTGGTCCGAGTTCCATTGGGCCCAGTCACACGTGTACGATCCAAGTTCTTCAAGGAATCCCACCAAGGCCTTGTTCGAATGGTCCAAGACCAACATGGAGTCCATAGGAATATTGAAGTGCAAGAAGGATACAAGACAAATCATCTACACCATGATCCAAACCCGTGGTGAGTCGAGCGGGCCTCCAAGAGATTGGGCCGAGTTGGGTCTTTAGGCCTTAATGTTGCTTTGGGTTAGAATAACTGCGTAATAGAAGCATGGGTCGGCCAATCTAGACACCAAGATGGCCGACTGCTCCTTTAGGGTTTTAGAAACCTCTAGCCTATAAAAGGGTTTGCTTTGCAAGGGTTTTGGACACAAGTTGGATCAATACAATTTGATTGATGTCGATTCTTCTTGTTAAGAGATATTCGAGCCTTTTCACTTTCTTTGGCAGGGGTTGTAAGCAATATTGCGTCTCGTCCTAGATTGTTCTACCGACCTATCCATTCGAGTAATCACCTCTGTGGAGTCATCGTTCTAACACCTATAATTAAATCTTATCGTCCCGCTTGATTCTAGGTTCCGCGATCCAAGCGTTAGACCACCTCGCTAGATCCTTGGGCAACGTGCTACGTGTCTCGAAACAAGTTGATCGAGGACCGTATCGGTGACGTGTGTATGGATCAGGGCCCACGCAATGAGCTGGTCCGAGTTCCATTGGGCCCAGTCACACGTGTACGAGCCAAGTTCTTCAAGGAATCCCTCCAAGGCCTTGTTCGAATGGTCCAAGACCAGCATGGAGTCCATAGGGATATTGAATGCCAAGAAGGATACAAGCAAATCATCTACACCATGATCCAAGCCTATGGAGAGTCAAGCGGGGCTCCAAGTGATTGGGCCGAGTAGGGTCTTTAGGCCATAATGTTGCTTAGGGTTGGATTAACTACGTAGTAGAAGCATGGGCCGGCCCGTATTGATACCAAGATGGCCGACTGCTCTTTTCGTGTTTTTGTAGGGTTTTAGTATCCTCTAGCCTATAAAAGGGCTTGCATTATAAGGGTTTTGGACACAAGTTGGATCAATAAAGTTTGGTTAATTTCGATTCTTCTTGTCAAGAGAGAGTCGAGCCTTTTTACTTGCCTTTGCAAGGGTTGTGAGCAATCTTGCGTCTCGTCCTAGATTGTTCTACCGACGTATCTATTAGAGTAATCACCACTGTGGAGTCGTCGTTCTACCCCCTATAATCAAATCGTGTTGTCCGTTTGATTCTAGGTTCCGCAATCCAAGCGTTGGATCACCTCGCTAGATACTTGAGCAAACGTGCTATGTTTCTCGTAACGAGTTGATCAAGGACCGTATCAGTAATGTGTGCATGGATCATGGCCCACAAAATGATCCGGTCAGAGTTCTATTGGGCCTAGTCACACATGCACGAGCCAAGCTCTTAAAGAAATCCCTCCAAGGCCTGGTTCAAACGGTCCAAGACCAACATGGAGTCCATGGGGATATTGAAGGCCTAGAAGGAGACAAGCAAAACATCTACACCATGATCCATGCCCATGGAGAGTCAAGCGAGCCTCCAAGTGATTGGGCCGAGTAGGGTCTTTAGGCCTTAATGTTGCTTAGGGTTAGATTAACCGCGTAATAGAAGCATGGGTCGGCCAATCTAGACACCAAGATGGCCGACTGCTCCTTTAGGGTTCTAGAAACCTCTAGCCTATAAAAGGGGTTGCTTTGCAAGGGTTTTGGACACAAGTTGGATCAATACAATTTGATTAATGTCGATTCTTCTTATTAAGAGATATTCGAGCCTTTTCACTTGCTTTGGCATGGGTTGTAAGCAATATTGCGTCTCGCCCTAGATTGTTCTACCGACCTATCCATTCGAGTAATCACCTCAGTGGAGTCATCGTTCCAACGCCTATAATGAAATCTTATCGTCCCGCTTGATTCTAGGTTCTGCAATCCAAGCGTTGGACCACCTCGCTAGATCCTTGGGCAAACGTGCAACGTGTCTCGAAACGAGTTGATCAAGGACCGTATCAGTGACGTGTGTATGGATCAGGGCCCACGCAATGAGCTGGTCGGAGTTCCATTGGGCCCAGTCACACGTGTACGAGCCAAGTTCTTCAAGGAATCCCTCCAAGGCCTTGTTCGAATGGTCCAAGACCAACATGGAGTCCATAGGAATATTGAAGTGCAAGAAGGATACAAGACAAATCATCTACACCATGATCCAAACCCGTGGTGAGTCAAGCGGGCCTCCAAGAGATTGGGCCGAGTTGGGTCTTTAGGCCTTAATGTTGCTTTGGGTTAGAATAACTGCGTAATAGAAGCATGGGTCGGCCAATCTAGACACCAAGATGGCCGACTGCTCCTTTAGGGTTTTAGAAACCTCTAGCCTATAAAAGGGCTTGCTTTGCAAGGGTTTTGGACACAAGTTGGATCAATACAATTTGATTGATGTCGATTCTTCTTGTTAAGAGATATTCGAGCCTTTTCACTTTCTTTGGCAGGGGTTGTAAGCAATATTGCGTCTCGTCCTAGATTGTTCTACCGACCTATCCATTCGAGTAATCACCTCTGTGGAGTCATCGTTCTAACACCTATAATTAAATCTTATCGTCCCGCTTGATTCTAGGTTCCGCGATCCAAGCGTTAGACCACCTCGCTAGATCCTTGGGCAACGTGCTACGTGTCTCGAAACAAGTTGATCGAGGACCGTATCGGTGACGTGTGTATGGATCAGGGCCCACGCAATGAGCTGGTCCGAGTTCCATTGGGCCCAGTCACACGTGTACGAGCCAAGTTCTTCAAGGAATCCCTCCAAGGCCTTGTTCGAATGGTCCAAGACCAGCATGGAGTCCATAGGGATATTGAATGCCAAGAAGGATACAAGCAAATCATCTACACCATGATCCAAGCCTATGGAGAGTCAAGCGGGGCTCCAAGTGATTGGGCCGAGTAGGGTCTTTAGGCCATAATGTTGCTTAGGGTTGGATTAACTACGTAGTAGAAGCATGGGCCGGCCCGTATTGATACCAAGATGGCCGACTGCTCTTTTCGTGTTTTTGTAGGGTTTTAGTATCCTCTAGCCTATAAAAGGGCTTGCATTATAAGGGTTTTGGACACAAGTTGGATCAATAAAGTTTGGTTAATTTCGATTCTTCTTGTCAAGAGAGAGTCGAGCCTTTTTACTTGCCTTTGCAAGGGTTGTGAGCAATCTTGCGTCTCGTCCTAGATTGTTCTACCGACGTATCTATTAGAGTAATCACCACTGTGGAGTCGTCGTTCTACCCCCTATAATCAAATCGTGTTGTCCGTTTGATTCTAGGTTCCGCAATCCAAGCGTTGGATCACCTCGCTAGATACTTGAGCAAACGTGCTATGTTTCTCGTAACGAGTTGATCAAGGACCGTATCAGTAATGTGTGCATGGATCATGGCCCACAAAATGATCCGGTCAGAGTTCTATTGGGCCTAGTCACACATGCACGAGCCAAGCTCTTAATGAAATCCCTCCAAGGCCTGGTTCAAACGGTCCAAGACCAACATGGAGTCCATGGGGATATTGAAGGCCTAGAAGGAGACAAGCAAAACATCTACACCATGATCCATGCCCATGGAGAGTCAAGCGAGCCTCCAAGTGATTGGGCCGAGTAGGGTCTTTAGGCCTTAATGTTGCTTAGGGTTAGATTAACCGCGTAATAGAAGCATGGGTCGGCCAATCTAGACACCAAGATGGCCGACTGCTCCTTTAGGGTTCTAGAAACCTCTAGCCTATAAAAGGGCTTGCTTTGCAAGTGTTTTGGACACAAGTTGGATCAATACAATTTGATTAATGTCAATTCTTCTTGTTAAGAGATATTCGAGCCTTTTCACTTGCTTTGGCAAGGGTTGTAAGCAATATTGCGTCCCGTCCAAGATTTTTCTACCGACCTATCCATTCGAGTAATCATCTCTGTGGAGTCATCGTTCCAACGCCTATAATTAAATCTTATCGTCCCGCTTGATTCTAGATTCCGCAATCCAGGCGTTGGACCACCTCGCTAGATCCTTGGGCAAGCGTGCTACGTGTCTCGAAACGAGTTGATGGAGGACCGTATCAGTGACGTGTGTATGGATCTGGGCCCACGCAATGAGCTGGTCCGAGTTCCATTGGGCCCAGTCACACGTGTACGATCCAAGTTCTTCAAGGAATCCCACCAAGGCCTTGTTCGAATGGTCCAAGACCAACATGGAGTCCATAGGAATATTGAAGTGCAAGAAGGATACAAGACAAATCATCTACACCATGATCCAAACCCGTGGTGAGTCGAGCGGGCCTCCAAGAGATTGGGCCGAGTTGGGTCTTTAGGCCTTAATGTTGCTTTGGGTTAGAATAACTGCGTAATAGAAGCATGGGTCGGCCAATCTAGACACCAAGATGGCCGACTGCTCCTTTAGGGTTTTAGAAACCTCTAGCCTATAAAAGGGCTTGCTTTGCAAGGGTTTTGGACACAAGTTGGATCAATACAATTTGATTGATGTCGATTCTTCTTGTTAAGAGATATTCGAGCCTTTTCACTTTCTTTGGCAGGGGTTGTAAGCAATATTGCGTCTCGTCCTAGATTGTTCTACCGACCTATCCATTCGAGTAATCACCTCTGTGGAGTCATCGTTCTAACACCTATAATTAAATCTTATCGTCCCGCTTGATTCTAGGTTCCGCGATCCAAGCGTTAGACCACCTCGCTAGATCCTTGGGCAACGTGCTACGTGTCTCGAAACAAGTTGATCGAGGACCGTATCGGTGACGTGTGTATGGATCAGGGCCCACGCAATGAGCTGGTCCGAGTTCCATTGGGCCCAGTCACACGTGTACGAGCCAAGTTCTTCAAGGAATCCCTCCAAGGCCTTGTTCGAATGGTCCAAGACCAGCATGGAGTCCATAGGGATATTGAATGCCAAGAAGGATACAAGCAAATCATCTACACCATGATCCAAGCCTATGGAGAGTCAAGCGGGGCTCCAAGTGATTGGGCCGAGTAGGGTCTTTAGGCCATAATGTTGCTTAGGGTTGGATTAACTACGTAGTAGAAGCATGGGCCGGCCCGTATTGATACCAAGATGGCCGACTGCTCTTTTCGTGTTTTTGTAGGGTTTTAGTATCCTCTAGCCTATAAAAGGGCTTGCATTATAAGGGTTTTGGACACAAGTTGGATCAATAAAGTTTGGTTAATTTCGATTCTTCTTGTCAAGAGAGAGTCGAGCCTTTTTACTTGCCTTTGCAAGGGTTGTGAGCAATCTTGCGTCTCGTCCTAGATTGTTCTACCGACGTATCTATTAGAGTAATCACCACTGTGGAGTCGTCGTTCTACCCCCTATAATCAAATCGTGTTGTCCGTTTGATTCTAGGTTCCGCAATCCAAGCGTTGGATCACCTCGCTAGATACTTGAGCAAACGTGCTATGTTTCTCGTAACGAGTTGATCAAGGACCGTATCAGTAATGTGTGCATGGATCATGGCCCACAAAATGATCCGGTCAGAGTTCTATTGGGCCTAGTCACACATGCACGAGCCAAGCTCTTAAAGAAATCCCTCCAAGGCCTGGTTCAAACGGTCCAAGACCAACATGGAGTCCATGGGGATATTGAAGGCCTAGAAGGAGACAAGCAAAACATCTACACCATGATCCATGCCCATGGAGAGTCAAGCGAGCCTCCAAGTGATTGGGCCGAGTAGGGTCTTTAGGCCTTAATGTTGCTTAGGGTTAGATTAACCGCGTAATAGAAGCATGGGTCGGCCAATCTAGACACCAAGATGGCCGACTGCTCCTTTAGGGTTCTAGAAACCTCTAGCCTATAAAAGGGCTTGCTTTGCAAGTGTTTTGGACACAAGTTGGATCAATACAATTTGATTAATGTCAATTCTTCTTGTTAAGAGATATTCGAGCCTTTTCACTTGCTTTGGCAAGGGTTGTAAGCAATATTGCGTCCCGTCCAAGATTTTTCTACCGACCTATCCATTCGAGTAATCATCTCTGTGGAGTCATCGTTCCAACGCCTATAATTAAATCTTATCGTCCCGCTTGATTCTAGATTCCGCAATCCAGGCGTTGGACCAACTCGCTAGATCCTTGGGCAAGCGTGCTACGTGTCTCGAAACGAGTTGATGGAGGACCGTATCAGTGACGTGTGTATGGATCTGGGCCCACGCAATGAGCTGGTCCGAGTTCCATTGGGCCCAGTCACACGTGTACGATCCAAGTTCTTCAAGGAATCCCACCAAGGCCTTGTTCGAATGGTCCAAGACCAACATGGAGTCCATAGGAATATTGAAGTGCAAGAAGGATACAAGACAAATCATCTACACCATGATCCAAACCCGTGGTGAGTCGAGCGGGCCTCCAAGAGATTGGGCCGAGTTGGGTCTTTAGGCCTTAATGTTGCTTTGGGTTAGAATAACTGCGTAATAGAAGCATGGGTCGGCCAATCTAGACACCAAGATGGCCGACTGCTCCTTTAGGGTTTTAGAAACCTCTAGCCTATAAAAGGGTTTGCTTTGCAAGGGTTTTGGACACAAGTTGGATCAATACAATTTGATTGATGTCGATTCTTCTTGTTAAGAGATATTCGAGCCTTTTCACTTTCTTTGGCAGGGGTTGTAAGCAATATTGCGTCTCGTCCTAGATTGTTCTACCGACCTATCCATTCGAGTAATCACCTCTGTGGAGTCATCGTTCTAACACCTATAATTAAATCTTATCGTCCCGCTTGATTCTAGGTTCCGCGATCCAAGCGTTAGACCACCTCGCTAGATCCTTGGGCAACGTGCTACGTGTCTCGAAACAAGTTGATCGAGGACCGTATCGGTGACGTGTGTATGGATCAGGGCCCACGCAATGAGCTGGTCCGAGTTCCATTGGGCCCAGTCACACGTGTACGAGCCAAGTTCTTCAAGGAATCCCTCCAAGGCCTTGTTCGAATGGTCCAAGACCAGCATGGAGTCCATAGGGATATTGAATGCCAAGAAGGATACAAGCAAATCATCTACACCATGATCCAAGCCTATGGAGAGTCAAGCGGGGCTCCAAGTGATTGGGCCGAGTAGGGTCTTTAGGCCATAATGTTGCTTAGGGTTGGATTAACTACGTAGTAGAAGCATGGGCCGGCCCGTATTGATACCAAGATGGCCGACTGCTCTTTTCGTGTTTTTGTAGGGTTTTAGTATCCTCTAGCCTATAAAAGGGCTTGCATTATAAGGGTTTTGGACACAAGTTGGATCAATAAAGTTTGGTTAATTTCGATTCTTCTTGTCAAGAGAGAGTCGAGCCTTTTTACTTGCCTTTGCAAGGGTTGTGAGCAATCTTGCGTCTCGTCCTAGATTGTTCTACCGACGTATCTATTAGAGTAATCACCACTGTGGAGTCGTCGTTCTACCCCCTATAATCAAATCGTGTTGTCCGTTTGATTCTAGGTTCCGCAATCCAAGCGTTGGATCACCTCGCTAGATACTTGAGCAAACGTGCTATGTTTCTCGTAACGAGTTGATCAAGGACCGTATCAGTAATGTGTGCATGGATCATGGCCCACAAAATGATCCGGTCAGAGTTCTATTGGGCCTAGTCACACATGCACGAGCCAAGCTCTTAAAGAAATCCCTCCAAGGCCTGGTTCAAACGGTCCAAGACCAACATGGAGTCCATGGGGATATTGAAGGCCTAGAAGGAGACAAGCAAAACATCTACACCATGATCCATGCCCATGGAGAGTCAAGCGAGCCTCCAAGTGATTGGGCCGAGTAGGGTCTTTAGGCCTTAATGTTGCTTAGGGTTAGATTAACCGCGTAATAGAAGCATGGGTCGGCCAATCTAGACACCAAGATGGCCGACTGCTCCTTTAGGGTTCTAGAAACCTCTAGCCTATAAAAGGGGTTGCTTTGCAAGGGTTTTGGACACAAGTTGGATCAATACAATTTGATTAATGTCGATTCTTCTTATTAAGAGATATTCGAGCCTTTTCACTTGCTTTGGCATGGGTTGTAAGCAATATTGCGTCTCGCCCTAGATTGTTCTACCGACCTATCCATTCGAGTAATCACCTCAGTGGAGTCATCGTTCCAACGCCTATAATGAAATCTTATCGTCCCGCTTGATTCTAGGTTCTGCAATCCAAGCGTTGGACCACCTCGCTAGATCCTTGGGCAAACGTGCAACGTGTCTCGAAACGAGTTGATCAAGGACCGTATCAGTGACGTGTGTATGGATCAGGGCCCACGCAATGAGCTGGTCGGAGTTCCATTGGGCCCAGTCACACGTGTACGAGCCAAGTTCTTCAAGGAATCCCTCCAAGGCCTTGTTCGAATGGTCCAAGACCAACATGGAGTCCATAGGAATATTGAAGTGCAAGAAGGATACAAGACAAATCATCTACACCATGATCCAAACCCGTGGTGAGTCAAGCGGGCCTCCAAGAGATTGGGCCGAGTTGGGTCTTTAGGCCTTAATGTTGCTTTGGGTTAGAATAACTGCGTAATAGAAGCATGGGTCGGCCAATCTAGACACCAAGATGGCCGACTGCTCCTTTAGGGTTTTAGAAACCTCTAGCCTATAAAAGGGCTTGCTTTGCAAGGGTTTTGGACACAAGTTGGATCAATACAATTTGATTGATGTCGATTCTTCTTGTTAAGAGATATTCGAGCCTTTTCACTTTCTTTGGCAGGGGTTGTAAGCAATATTGCGTCTCGTCCTAGATTGTTCTACCGACCTATCCATTCGAGTAATCACCTCTGTGGAGTCATCGTTCTAACACCTATAATTAAATCTTATCGTCCCGCTTGATTCTAGGTTCCGCGATCCAAGCGTTAGACCACCTCGCTAGATCCTTGGGCAACGTGCTACGTGTCTCGAAACAAGTTGATCGAGGACCGTATCGGTGACGTGTGTATGGATCAGGGCCCACGCAATGAGCTGGTCCGAGTTCCATTGGGCCCAGTCACACGTGTACGAGCCAAGTTCTTCAAGGAATCCCTCCAAGGCCTTGTTCGAATGGTCCAAGACCAGCATGGAGTCCATAGGGATATTGAATGCCAAGAAGGATACAAGCAAATCATCTACACCATGATCCAAGCCTATGGAGAGTCAAGCGGGGCTCCAAGTGATTGGGCCGAGTAGGGTCTTTAGGCCATAATGTTGCTTAGGGTTGGATTAACTACGTAGTAGAAGCATGGGCCGGCCCGTATTGATACCAAGATGGCCGACTGCTCTTTTCGTGTTTTTGTAGGGTTTTAGTATCCTCTAGCCTATAAAAGGGCTTGCATTATAAGGGTTTTGGACACAAGTTGGATCAATAAAGTTTGGTTAATTTCGATTCTTCTTGTCAAGAGAGAGTCGAGCCTTTTTACTTGCCTTTGCAAGGGTTGTGAGCAATCTTGCGTCTCGTCCTAGATTGTTCTACCGACGTATCTATTAGAGTAATCACCACTGTGGAGTCGTCGTTCTACCCCCTATAATCAAATCGTGTTGTCCGTTTGATTCTAGGTTCCGCAATCCAAGCGTTGGATCACCTCGCTAGATACTTGAGCAAACGTGCTATGTTTCTCGTAACGAGTTGATCAAGGACCGTATCAGTAATGTGTGCATGGATCATGGCCCACAAAATGATCCGGTCAGAGTTCTATTGGGCCTAGTCACACATGCACGAGCCAAGCTCTTAATGAAATCCCTCCAAGGCCTGGTTCAAACGGTCCAAGACCAACATGGAGTCCATGGGGATATTGAATGCCTAGAAGGAGACAAGCAAAACATCTACACCATGATCCATGCCCATGGAGAGTCAAGCGAGCCTCCAAGTGATTGGGCCGAGTAGGGTCTTTAGGCCTTAATGTTGCTTAGGGTTAGATTAACCGCGTAATAGAAGCATGGGTCGGCCAATCTAGACACCAAGATGGCCGACTGCTCCTTTAGGGTTCTAGAAACCTCTAGCCTATAAAAGGGCTTGCTTTGCAAGTGTTTTGGACACAAGTTGGATCAATACAATTTGATTAATGTCAATTCTTCTTGTTAAGAGATATTCGAGCCTTTTCACTTGCTTTGGCAAGGGTTGTAAGCAATATTGCGTCCCGTCCAAGATTTTTCTACCGACCTATCCATTCGAGTAATCATCTCTGTGGAGTCATCGTTCCAACGCCTATAATTAAATCTTATCGTCCCGCTTGATTCTAGATTCCGCAATCCAGGCGTTGGACCACCTCGCTAGATCCTTGGGCAAGCGTGCTACGTGTCTCGAAACGAGTTGATGGAGGACCGTATCAGTGACGTGTGTATGGATCTGGGCCCACGCAATGAGCTGGTCCGAGTTCCATTGGGCCCAGTCACACGTGTACGATCCAAGTTCTTCAAGGAATCCCACCAAGGCCTTGTTCGAATGGTCCAAGACCAACATGGAGTCCATAGGAATATTGAAGTGCAAGAAGGATACAAGACAAATCATCTACACCATGATCCAAACCCGTGGTGAGTCGAGCGGGCCTCCAAGAGATTGGGCCGAGTTGGGTCTTTAGGCCTTAATGTTGCTTTGGGTTAGAATAACTGCGTAATAGAAGCATGGGTCGGCCAATCTAGACACCAAGATGGCCGACTGCTCCTTTAGGGTTTTAGAAACCTCTAGCCTATAAAAGGGTTTGCTTTGCAAGGGTTTTGGACACAAGTTGGATCAATACAATTTGATTGATGTCGATTCTTCTTGTTAAGAGATATTCGAGCCTTTTCACTTTCTTTGGCAGGGGTTGTAAGCAATATTGCGTCTCGTCCTAGATTGTTCTACCGACCTATCCATTCGAGTAATCACCTCTGTGGAGTCATCGTTCTAACACCTATAATTAAATCTTATCGTCCCGCTTGATTCTAGGTTCCGCGATCCAAGCGTTAGACCACCTCGCTAGATCCTTGGGCAACGTGCTACGTGTCTCGAAACAAGTTGATCGAGGACCGTATCGGTGACGTGTGTATGGATCAGGGCCCACGCAATGAGCTGGTCCGAGTTCCATTGGGCCCAGTCACACGTGTACGAGCCAAGTTCTTCAAGGAATCCCTCCAAGGCCTTGTTCGAATGGTCCAAGACCAGCATGGAGTCCATAGGGATATTGAATGCCAAGAAGGATACAAGCAAATCATCTACACCATGATCCAAGCCTATGGAGAGTCAAGCGGGGCTCCAAGTGATTGGGCCGAGTAGGGTCTTTAGGCCATAATGTTGCTTAGGGTTGGATTAACTACGTAGTAGAAGCATGGGCCGGCCCGTATTGATACCAAGATGGCCGACTGCTCTTTTCGTGTTTTTGTAGGGTTTTAGTATCCTCTAGCCTATAAAAGGGCTTGCATTATAAGGGTTTTGGACACAAGTTGGATCAATAAAGTTTGGTTAATTTCGATTCTTCTTGTCAAGAGAGAGTCGAGCCTTTTTACTTGCCTTTGCAAGGGTTGTGAGCAATCTTGCGTCTCGTCCTAGATTGTTCTACCGACGTATCTATTAGAGTAATCACCACTGTGGAGTCGTCGTTCTACCCCCTATAATCAAATCGTGTTGTCCGTTTGATTCTAGGTTCCGCAATCCAAGCGTTGGATCACCTCGCTAGATACTTGAGCAAACGTGCTATGTTTCTCGTAACGAGTTGATCAAGGACCGTATCAGTAATGTGTGCATGGATCATGGCCCACAAAATGATCCGGTCAGAGTTCTATTGGGCCTAGTCACACATGCACGAGCCAAGCTCTTAAAGAAATCCCTCCAAGGCCTGGTTCAAACGGTCCAAGACCAACATGGAGTCCATGGGGATATTGAAGGCCTAGAAGGAGACAAGCAAAACATCTACACCATGATCCATGCCCATGGAGAGTCAAGCGAGCCTCCAAGTGATTGGGCCGAGTAGGGTCTTTAGGCCTTAATGTTGCTTAGGGTTAGATTAACCGCGTAATAGAAGCATGGGTCGGCCAATCTAGACACCAAGATGGCCGACTGCTCCTTTAGGGTTCTAGAAACCTCTAGCCTATAAAAGGGCTTGCTTTGCAAGTGTTTTGGACACAAGTTGGATCAATACAATTTGATTAATGTCAATTCTTCTTGTTAAGAGATATTCGAGCCTTTTCACTTGCTTTGGCAAGGGTTGTAAGCAATATTGCGTCCCGTCCAAGATTTTTCTACCGACCTATCCATTCGAGTAATCATCTCTGTGGAGTCATCGTTCCAACGCCTATAATTAAATCTTATCGTCCCGCTTGATTCTAGATTCCGCAATCCAGGCGTTGGACCAACTCGCTAGATCCTTGGGCAAGCGTGCTACGTGTCTCGAAACGAGTTGATGGAGGACCGTATCAGTGACGTGTGTATGGATCTGGGCCCACGCAATGAGCTGGTCCGAGTTCCATTGGGCCCAGTCACACGTGTACGATCCAAGTTCTTCAAGGAATCCCACCAAGGCCTTGTTCGAATGGTCCAAGACCAACATGGAGTCCATAGGAATATTGAAGTGCAAGAAGGATACAAGACAAATCATCTACACCATGATCCAAACCCGTGGTGAGTCGAGCGGGCCTCCAAGAGATTGGGCCGAGTTGGGTCTTTAGGCCTTAATGTTGCTTTGGGTTAGAATAACTGCGTAATAGAAGCATGGGTCGGCCAATCTAGACACCAAGATGGCCGACTGCTCCTTTAGGGTTTTAGAAACCTCTAGCCTATAAAAGGGTTTGCTTTGCAAGGGTTTTGGACACAAGTTGGATCAATACAATTTGATTGATGTCGATTCTTCTTGTTAAGAGATATTCGAGCCTTTTCACTTTCTTTGGCAGGGGTTGTAAGCAATATTGCGTCTCGTCCTAGATTGTTCTACCGACCTATCCATTCGAGTAATCACCTCTGTGGAGTCATCGTTCTAACACCTATAATTAAATCTTATCGTCCCGCTTGATTCTAGGTTCCGCGATCCAAGCGTTAGACCACCTCGCTAGATCCTTGGGCAACGTGCTACGTGTCTCGAAACAAGTTGATCGAGGACCGTATCGGTGACGTGTGTATGGATCAGGGCCCACGCAATGAGCTGGTCCGAGTTCCATTGGGCCCAGTCACACGTGCACGAGCCAAGTTCTTCAAGGAATCCCTCCAAGGCCTTGTTCGAATGGTCCAAGACCAGCATGGAGTCCATAGGGATATTGAATGCCAAGAAGGACACAAGCAAATCATCTACACCATGATCCAAGCCTATGGAGAGTCAAGCGGGGCTCCAAGTGATTGGGCCGAGTAGGGTCTTTAGGCCATAATGTTGCTTAGGGTTGGATTAACTACGTAGTAGAAGCATGGGCCGGCCCGTATTGATACCAAGATGGCCGACTGCTCTTTTCGTGTTTTTGTAGGGTTTTAGTATCCTCTAGCCTATAAAAGGGCTTGCATTATAAGGGTTTTGGACACAAGTTGGATCAATAAAGTTTGGTTAATTTCGATTCTTCTTGTCAAGAGAGAGTCGAGCCTTTTTACTTGCCTTTGCAAGGGTTGTGAGCAATCTTGCGTCTCGTCCTAGATTGTTCTACCGACGTATCTATTAGAGTAATCACCACTGTGGAGTCGTCGTTCTACCCCCTATAATCAAATCGTGTTGTCCGTTTGATTCTAGGTTCCGCAATCCAAGCGTTGGATCACCTCGCTAGATACTTGAGCAAACGTGCTATGTTTCTCGTAACGAGTTGATCAAGGACCGTATCAGTAATGTGTGCATGGATCATGGCCCACAAAATGATCCGGTCAGAGTTCTATTGGGCCTAGTCACACATGCACGAGCCAAGCTCTTAAAGAAATCCCTCCAAGGCCTGGTTCAAACGGTCCAAGACCAACATGGAGTCCATGGGGATATTGAAGGCCTAGAAGGAGACAAGCAAAACATCTACACCATGATCCATGCCCATGGAGAGTCAAGCGAGCCTCCAAGTGATTGGGCCGAGTAGGGTCTTTAGGCCTTAATGTTGCTTAGGGTTAGATTAACCGCGTAATAGAAGCATGGGTCGGCCAATCTAGACACCAAGATGGCCGACTGCTCCTTTAGGGTTCTAGAAACCTCTAGCCTATAAAAGGGGTTGCTTTGCAAGGGTTTTGGACACAAGTTGGATCAATACAATTTGATTAATGTCGATTCTTCTTATTAAGAGATATTCGAGCCTTTTCACTTGCTTTGGCATGGGTTGTAAGCAATATTGCGTCTCGCCCTAGATTGTTCTACCGACCTATCCATTCGAGTAATCACCTCAGTGGAGTCATCGTTCCAACGCCTATAATGAAATCTTATCGTCCCGCTTGATTCTAGGTTCTGCAATCCAAGCGTTGGACCACCTCGCTAGATCCTTGGGCAAACGTGCAACGTGTCTCGAAACGAGTTGATCAAGGACCGTATCAGTGACGTGTGTATGGATCAGGGCCCACGCAATGAGCTGGTCGGAGTTCCATTGGGCCCAGTCACACGTGTACGAGCCAAGTTCTTCAAGGAATCCCTCCAAGGCCTTGTTCGAATGGTCCAAGACCAACATGGAGTCCATAGGGATATTGAAGGCCAAGGAGGATACAAACAAATCATATACACACTGATCCAATCCCATGGAGAGTCAAGCGGGCCTCCAAGTGATTGGGCCGAGTTGGGTCTTTAGGCCTTAATGTTGCTTTGGGTTAGAATAACTGCGTAATAGAAGCATGGGTCGGCCAATCTAGACACCAAGATGGCCGACTGCTCCTTTAGGGTTTTAGAAACCTCTAGCCTATAAAAGGGCTTGCTTTGCAAGGGTTTTGGACACAAGTTGGATCAATACAATTTGATTGATGTCTATTCTTCTTGTTAAGAGATATTCGAGCCTTTTCACTTTCTTTGGCAGGGGTTGTAAGCAATATTGCGTCTCGTCCTAGATTGTTCTACCGACCTATCCATTCGAGTAATCACCTCTGTGGAGTCATCGTTCTAACACCTATAATTAAATCTTATCGTCCCGCTTGATTCTAGGTTCCGCGATCCAAGAGTTAGACCACCTCGCTAGATCCTTGGACAACGTGCTACGTGTCTCGAAACAAGTTGATCGAGGACCGTATCGGTGACGTGTGTATGGATCAGGGCCCACGCAATGAGCTGGTCCGAGTTCCATTGGGCCCAGTCACACGTGCACGAGCCTAGTTCTTCAAGGAATCCCTCCAAGGCCTTGTTCGAATGGTCCAAGACCAGCATGGAGTCCATAGGGATATTGAATGCCAAGAAGGACACAAGCAAATCATCTACACCATGATCCAAGCCTATGGAGAGTCAAGCGGGGCTCCAAGTGATTGGGCCGAGTAGGGTCTTTAGGCCATAATGTTGCTTAGGGTTGGATTAACTACGTAGTAGAAGCATGGGCCGGCCCGTATTGATACCAAGATGGCCGACTGCTCTTTTCGTGTTTTTGTAGGGTTTTAGTATCCTCTAGCCTATAAAAGGGCTTGCATTATAAGGGTTTTGGACACAAGTTGGATCAATAAAGTTTGGTTAATTTCGATTCTTCTTGTCAAGAGAGAGTCGAGCCTTTTTACTTGCCTTTGCAAGGGTTGTGAGCAATCTTGCGTCTCGTCCTAGATTGTTCTACCGACGTATCTATTAGAGTAATCACCACTGTGGAGTCGTCGTTCTACCCCCTATAATCAAATCGTGTTGTCCGTTTGATTCTAGGTTCCGCAATCCAAGCGTTGGATCACCTCGCTAGACACTTGAGCAAACGTGCTATGTTTCTCGTAACGAGTTGATCAAGGACCGTATCAGTAATGTGTGCATGGATCATGGCCCACAAAATGATCCGGTCAGAGTTCTATTGGGCCTAGTCACACATGCACGAGCCAAGCTCTTAAAGAAATCCCTCCAAGGCCTGGTTCAAACGGTCCAAGACCAACATGGAGTCCATGGGGATATTGAAGGCCTAGAAGGAGACAAGCAAAACATCTACACCATGATCCATGCCCATGGAGAGTCAAGCGAGCCTCCAAGTGATTGGGCCGAGTAGGGTCTTTAGGCCTTAATGTTGCTTAGGGTTAGATTAACCGCGTAATAGAAGCATGGGTCGGCCAATCTAGACACCAAGATGGCCGACTGCTCCTTTAGGGTTCTAGAAACCTCTAGCCTATAAAAGGGCTTGCTTTGCAAGGGTTTTGGACACAAGTTGGATCAATACAATTTGATTAATGTCGATTCTTCTTATTAAGAGATATTCGAGCCTTTTCACTTGCTTTGGCATGGGTTGTAAGCAATATTGCGTCTCGCCCTAGATTGTTCTACCGACCTATCCATTCGAGTAATCACCTCAGTGGAGTCATCGTTCCAACGCCTATAATGAAATCTTATCGTCCCGCTTGATTCTAGGTTCTGCAATCCAAGCGTTGGACCACCTCGCTAGATCCTTGGGCAAACGTGCAACGTGTCTCGAAACGAGTTGATCAAGGACCGTATCAGTGACGTGTGTATGGATCAGGGCCCACGCAATGAGCTGGTCGGAGTTCCATTGGGCCCAGTCACACGTGTACGAGCCAAGTTCTTCAAGGAATCCCTCCAAGGCCTTGTTCGAATGGTCCAAGACCAACATGGAGTCCATAGGGATATTGAAGGCCAAGAAGGATACAAACAAATCATATACACACTGATCCAATCCCATGGAGAGTCAAGCGGGCCTCCAAGTGATTGGGCCGAGTTGGGTCTTTAGGCCTTAATGTTGCTTTGGGTTAGAATAACTGCGTAATAGAAGCATGGGTCGGCCAATCTAGACACCAAGATGGCCGACTGCTCCTTTAGGGTTTTAGAAACCTCTAGCCTATAAAAGGGCTTGCTTTGCAAGGGTTTTGGACACAAGTTGGATCAATACAATTTGATTGATGTCTATTCTTCTTGTTAAGAGATATTCGAGCCTTTTCACTTTCTTTGGCAGGGGTTGTAAGCAATATTGCGTCTCGTCCTAGATTGTTCTACCGACCTATCCATTCGAGTAATCACCTCTGTGGAGTCATCGTTCTAACACCTATAATTAAATCTTATCGTCCCGCTTGATTCTAGGTTCCGCGATCCAAGCGTTAGACCACCTCGCTAGATCCTTGGACAACGTGCTACGTGTCTCGAAACAAGTTGATCGAGGACCGTATCGGTGACGTGTGTATGGATCAGGGCCCACGCAATGAGCTGGTCCGAGTTCCATTGGGCCCAGTCACACGTGCACGAGCCAAGTTCTTCAAGGAATCCCTCCAAGGCCTTGTTCGAATGGTCCAAGACCAGCATGGAGTCCATAGGGATATTGAATGCCAAGAAGGACACAAGCAAATCATCTACACCATGATCCAAGCCTATGGAGAGTCAAGCGGGGCTCCAAGTGATTGGGCCGAGTAGGGTCTTTAGGCCATAATGTTGCTTAGGGTTGGATTAACTACGTAGTAGAAGCATGGGCCGGCCCGTATTGATACCAAGATGGCCGACTGCTCTTTTCGTGTTTTTGTAGGGTTTTAGTATCCTCTAGCCTATAAAAGGGCTTGCATTATAAGGGTTTTGGACACAAGTTGGATCAATAAAGTTTGGTTAATTTCGATTCTTCTTGTCAAGAGAGAGTCGAGCCTTTTTACTTGCCTTTGCAAGGGTTGTGAGCAATCTTGCGTCTCGTCCTAGATTGTTCTACCGACGTATCTATTAGAGTAATCACCACTGTGGAGTCGTCGTTCTACCCCCTATAATCAAATCGTGTTGTCCGTTTGATTCTAGGTTCCGCAATCCAAGCGTTGGATCACCTCGCTAGACACTTGAGCAAACGTGCTATGTTTCTCGTAACGAGTTGATCAAGGACCGTATCAGTAATGTGTGCATGGATCATGGCCCACAAAATGATCCGGTCAGAGTTCTATTGGGCCTAGTCACACATGCACGAGCCAAGCTCTTAAAGAAATCCCTCCAAGGCCTGGTTCAAACGGTCCAAGACCAACATGGAGTCCATGGGGATATTGAAGGCCTAGAAGGAGACAAGCAAAACATCTACACCATGATCCATGCCCATGGAGAGTCAAGCGAGCCTCCAAGTGATTGGGCCGAGTAGGGTCTTTAGGCCTTAATGTTGCTTAGGGTTAGATTAACCGCGTAATAGAAGCATGGGTCGGCCAATCTAGACACCAAGATGGCCGACTGCTCCTTTAGGGTTCTAGAAACCTCTAGCCTATAAAAGGGCTTGCTTTGCAAGGGTTTTGGACACAAGTTGGATCAATACAATTTGATTAATGTCGATTCTTCTTATTAAGAGATATTCGAGCCTTTTCACTTGCTTTGGCATGGGTTGTAAGCAATATTGCGTCTCGCCCTAGATTGTTCTACCGACCTATCCATTCGAGTAATCACCTCAGTGGAGTCATCGTTCCAACGCCTATAATGAAATCTTATCGTCCCGCTTGATTCTAGGTTCTGCAATCCAAGCGTTGGACCACCTCGCTAGATCCTTGGGCAAACGTGCAACGTGTCTCGAAACGAGTTGATCAAGGACCGTATCAGTGACGTGTGTATGGATCAGGGCCCACGCAATGAGCTGGTCGGAGTTCCATTGGGCCCAGTCACACGTGTACGAGCCAAGTTCTTCAAGGAATCCCTCCAAGGCCTTGTTCGAATGGTCCAAGACCAACATGGAGTCCATAGGGATATTGAAGGCCAAGAAGGATACAAACAAATCATATACACACTGATCCAATCCCATGGAGAGTCAAGCGGGCCTCCAAGTGATTGGGCCGAGTTGGGTCTTTAGGCCTTAATGTTGCTTTGGGTTAGAATAACTGCGTAATAGAAGCATGGGTCGGCCAATCTAGACACCAAGATGGCCGACTGCTCCTTTAGGGTTTTAGAAACCTCTAGCCTATAAAAGGGCTTGCTTTGCAAGGGTTTTGGACACAAGTTGGATCAATACAATTTGATTGATGTCTATTCTTCTTGTTAAGAGATATTCGAGCCTTTTCACTTTCTTTGGCAGGGGTTGTAAGCAATATTGCGTCTCGTCCTAGATTGTTCTACCGACCTATCCATTCGAGTAATCACCTCTGTGGAGTCATCGTTCTAACACCTATAATTAAATCTTATCGTCCCGCTTGATTCTAGGTTCCGCGATCCAAGAGTTAGACCACCTCGCTAGATCCTTGGACAACGTGCTACGTGTCTCGAAACAAGTTGATCGAGGACCGTATCGGTGACGTGTGTATGGATCAGGGCCCACGCAATGAGCTGGTCCGAGTTCCATTGGGCCCAGTCACACGTGCACGAGCCAAGTTCTTCAAGGAATCCCTCCAAGGCCTTGTTCGAATGGTCCAAGACCAGCATGGAGTCCATAGGGATATTGAATGCCAAGAAGGACACAAGCAAATCATCTACACCATGATCCAAGCCTATGGAGAGTCAAGCGGGGCTCCAAGTGATTGGGCCGAGTAGGGTCTTTAGGCCATAATGTTGCTTAGGGTTGGATTAACTACGTAGTAGAAGCATGGGCCGGCCCGTATTGATACCAAGATGGCCGACTGCTCTTTTCGTGTTTTTGTAGGGTTTTAGTATCCTCTAGCCTATAAAAGGGCTTGCATTATAAGGGTTTTGGACACAAGTTGGATCAATAAAGTTTGGTTAATTTCGATTCTTCTTGTCAAGAGAGAGTCGAGCCTTTTTACTTGCCTTTGCAAGGGTTGTGAGCAATCTTGCGTCTCGTCCTAGATTGTTCTACCGACGTATCTATTAGAGTAATCACCACTGTGGAGTCGTCGTTCTACCCCCTATAATCAAATCGTGTTGTCCGTTTGATTCTAGGTTCCGCAATCCAAGCGTTGGATCACCTCGCTAGACACTTGAGCAAACGTGCTATGTTTCTCGTAACGAGTTGATCAAGGACCGTATCAGTAATGTGTGCATGGATCATGGCCCACAAAATGATCCGGTCAGAGTTCTATTGGGCCTAGTCACACATGCACGAGCCAAGCTCTTAAAGAAATCCCTCCAAGGCCTGGTTCAAACGGTCCAAGACCAACATGGAGTCCATGGGGATATTGAAGGCCTAGAAGGAGACAAGCAAAACATCTACACCATGATCCATGCCCATGGAGAGTCAAGCGAGCCTCCAAGTGATTGGGCCGAGTAGGGTCTTTAGGCCTTAATGTTGCTTAGGGTTAGATTAACCGCGTAATAGAAGCATGGGTCGGCCAATCTAGACACCAAGATGGCCGACTGCTCCTTTAGGGTTCTAGAAACCTCTAGCCTATAAAAGGGCTTGCTTTGCAAGGGTTTTGGACACAAGTTGGATCAATACAATTTGATTAATGTCGATTCTTCTTATTAAGAGATATTCGAGCCTTTTCACTTGCTTTGGCATGGGTTGTAAGCAATATTGCGTCTCGCCCTAGATTGTTCTACCGACCTATCCATTCGAGTAATCACCTCAGTGGAGTCATCGTTCCAACGCCTATAATGAAATCTTATCGTCCCGCTTGATTCTAGGTTCTGCAATCCAAGCGTTGGACCACCTCGCTAGATCCTTGGGCAAACGTGCAACGTGTCTCGAAACGAGTTGATCAAGGACCGTATCAGTGACGTGTGTATGGATCAGGGCCCACGCAATGAGCTGGTCGGAGTTCCATTGGGCCCAGTCACACGTGTACGAGCCAAGTTCTTCAAGGAATCCCTCCAAGGCCTTGTTCGAATGGTCCAAGACCAACATGGAGTCCATAGGGATATTGAAGGCCAAGAAGGATACAAACAAATCATATACACACTGATCCAATCCCATGGAGAGTCAAGCGGGCCTCCAAGTGATTGGGCCGAGTTGGGTCTTTAGGCCTTAATGTTGCTTTGGGTTAGAATAACTGCGTAATAGAAGCATGGGTCGGCCAATCTAGACACCAAGATGGCCGACTGCTCCTTTAGGGTTTTAGAAACCTCTAGCCTATAAAAGGGCTTGCTTTGCAAGGGTTTTGGACACAAGTTGGATCAATACAATTTGATTGATGTCTATTCTTCTTGTTAAGAGATATTCGAGCCTTTTCACTTTCTTTGGCAGGGGTTGTAAGCAATATTGCGTCTCGTCCTAGATTGTTCTACCGACCTATCCATTCGAGTAATCACCTCTGTGGAGTCATCGTTCTAACACCTATAATTAAATCTTATCGTCCCGCTTGATTCTAGGTTCCGCGATCCAAGCGTTAGACCACCTCGCTAGATCCTTGGACAACGTGCTACGTGTCTCGAAACAAGTTGATCGAGGACCGTATCGGTGACGTGTGTATGGATCAGGGCCCACGCAATGAGCTGGTCCGAGTTCCATTGGGCCCAGTCACACGTGTACGAGCCAAGTTCTTCAAGGAATCCCTCCAAGGCCTTGTTCGAGTGGTCCAAGACCAGTATGGAGTCCATAGGGATATTGAATGCCAAGAAGGATACAAGCAAATCATCTACACCATGATCCAAGCCTATGGAGGGTCAAGCGGGCCTCCAAGTGATTGGGCCGAGTAGGATCTTTAGGCCATAATGTTGCTTAGGGTTGGATTGACTACGTAGTAGAAGCATGGGCCGGCCCGTCTTGATACCAAGATGGCCGACTGCTCTTTTAGTGTTTTTGTAGGGTTTTAGTATCCTCTAGCCTATAAAAGGGCTTGCATTATAAGGGTTTTGGACACAAGTTGGATCAATAAAGTTTGGTGAATTTCGATTCTTCTTGTCAAGAGAGAGTCGAGCCTTTTTACTTGCCTTTGCAAGGGTTGTGAGCAATCTTGCGTCTCGTCCTAGATTGTTCTACCGACGTATCTATTAGAGTAATCACCACTGTGGAGTCGTCGTTCTACCCCCTATAATCAAATCGTGTTGTCCGTTTGATTCTAGGTTCCGCAATCCAAGCGTTGGATCACCTCGCTAGATACTTGAGCAAACGTGCTATGTTTCTCGTAACGAGTTGATCAAGGACCGTATCAGTAATGTGTGCATGGATCATGGCCCACAAAATGATCAGGTCAGAGTTCTATTGGGCCTAGTCACACATGCACGAGCCAAGCTCTTAAAGAAATCCCTCCAAGGCCTGGTTCAAACGGTCCAAGACCAACATGGAGTCCATGGGGATATTGAAGGCCTAGAAGGAGACAAGCAAAACATCTACACCATGATCCATGCCCATGGAGAGTCAAGCGAGCCTCCAAGTGATTGGGCCGAGTAGGGTCTTTAGGCCTTAATGTTGCTTAGGGTTAGATTAACTGCGTAATAGAAGCATGGGTCGGCCAATCTAGACACCAAGATGCCGACTGCTCCTTTAGGGATTTAGAAACCTCTAGCCTATAAAAGGGCTTGCTTTGCAAGGGTTTTGGACACAAGTTGGATCAATACAATTTGATTAATGTCAATTCTTCTTATTAAGAGATATTCGAGCCTTTGCACTTGCTTTGGCATGGGTTGTAAGCAATATTGCGTCTCGCCCTAGATTGTTCTACCGACCTATCCATTCGAGTAATCACCTCAGTGGAGTCATCGTTCCAACGCCTATAATGAAATCTTATCGTCCCGCTTGATTCTAGGTTCTGCAATCCAAGCGTTGGACCACCTCGCTAGATCCTTGGGCAAACGTGCAACGTGTCTCGAAACGAGTTGATCAAGGACCGTATCAGTGACGTGTGTATGGATCAGAGCCCACGCAATGAGCTGGTCGGAGTTCCATTGGGCCCAGTCACACGTGTACGAGCCAAGTTCTTCAAGGAATCCCTCCAAGGCCTTGTTCGAATGGTCCAAGACCAACATGGAGTCCATAGGGATATTGAAGGCCAAGAAGGATACAAACAAATCATATACACACTGATCCAATCCCATGGAGAGTCAAGCGGGCCTCCAAGTGATTGGGCCGAGTTGGGTCTTTAGGCCTTAATGTTGCTTTGGGTTAGAATAACTGCGTAATAGAAGCATGGGTCGGCCAATCTAGACACCAAGATGGCCGACGCTTTGCAAGGGTTTTGGACACAAGTTGGATCAATACAATTTGATTGATGTCTATTCTTCTTGTTAAGAGATATTCGAGCCTTTTCACTTTCTTTGGCAGGGGTTGTAAGCAATATTGCGTCTCGTCCTAGATTGTTCTACCGACCTATCCATTCGAGTAATCACCTCTGTGGAGTCATCGTTCTAACACTTATAATTAAATCTTATCGTCCCGCTTGATTCTAGGTTCCGCGATCCAAGCGTTAGACCACCTCGCTAGATCCTTGGACAACGTGCTACGTGTCTCGAAACAAGTTGATCGAGGACCGTATCGGTGACGTGTGTATGGATCAGGGCCCACGCAATGAGCTGGTCCGAGTTCCATTGGGCCCAGTCACACGTGCACGAGCCAAGTTCTTCAAGGAATCCCTCCAAGGCCTTGTTCGAATGGTCCAAGACCAGCATGGAGTCCATAGGGATATTGAATGCCAAGAAGGACACAAGCAAATCATCTACACCATGATCCAAGCCTATGGAGAGTCAAGCGGGGCTCCAAGTGATTGGGCCGAGTAGGGTCTTTAGGCCATAATGTTGCTTAGGGTTGGATTAACTACGTAGTAGAAGCATGGGCCGGCCCGTATTGATACCAAGATGGCCGACTGCTCTTTTCGTGTTTTTGTAGGGTTTTAGTATCCTCTAGCCTATAAAAGGGCTTGCATTATAAGGGTTTTGGACACAAGTTGGATCAATAAAGTTTGGTTAATTTCGATTCTTCTTGTCAAGAGAGAGTCGAGCCTTTTTACTTGCCTTTGCAAGGGTTGTGAGCAATCTTGCGTCTCGTCCTAGATTGTTCTACCGACGTATCTATTAGAGTAATCACCACTGTGGAGTCGTCGTTCTACCCCCTATAATCAAATCGTGTTGTCCGTTTGATTCTAGGTTCCGCAATCCAAGCGTTGGATCACCTCGCTAGACACTTGAGCAAACGTGCTATGTTTCTCGTAACGAGTTGATCAAGGACCGTATCAGTAATGTGTGCATGGATCATGGCCCACAAAATGATCCGGTCAGAGTTCTATTGGGCCTAGTCACACATGCACGAGCCAAGCTCTTAAAGAAATCCCTCCAAGGCCTGGTTCAAACGGTCCAAGACCAACATGGAGTCCATGGGGATATTGAAGGCCTAGAAGGAGACAAGCAAAACATCTACACCATGATCCATGCCCATGGAGAGTCAAGCGAGCCTCCAAGTGATTGGGCCGAGTAGGGTCTTTAGGCCTTAATGTTGCTTAGGGTTAGATTAACCGCGTAATAGAAGCATGGGTCGGCCAATCTAGACACCAAGATGGCCGACTGCTCCTTTAGGGTTCTAGAAACCTCTAGCCTATAAAAGGGCTTGCTTTGCAAGGGTTTTGGACACAAGTTGGATCAATACAATTTGATTAATGTCACTTCTTCTTGTTAAGAGATATTCGAGCCTTTTCACTTGTTTTGGCAAGGGTTGTAAGCAATATTGCGTCCCGTCCAAGATTTTTCTACCGACCTATCCATTCGAGTAATCACCTCTGTGGAGTCATCGTTCCAACGCCTATAATTAAATCTTATCGTCCCGCTTGATTCTAGATTCCGCAATCCAGGCGTTGGACCACCTCGCTAGATCCTTGGGCAAGCGTGCTACGTGTCTCGAAACGAGTTGATGGAGGACCGTATCAGTGACGTGTGTATGGATCTGGGCCCACGCAATGAGCTAGTCCGAGTTCCATTGGGCACAGTCACACGTGTACGATCCAAGTTCTTCAAGGAATCCCACCAAGGCTTTGTTCGAATGGTCCAAGACCAACATGGAGTCCATAGGAATATTGAAGTGCAAGAAGGATACAAGACAAATCATCTACACCATGATCCAAACCCGTGGTGAGTCAAGCGGGCCTCCAAGAGATTGGGCCGAGTTGGGTCTTTAGGCCTTAATGTTGCTTTGGGTTAGAATAACTGCGTAATAGAAGCATGGGTCGGCCAATCTAGACACCAAGATGGCCGACTGCCCCTTTAGGGTTCTAGAAACCTCTAGCCTATAAAAGGGTTTGCTTTGCAAGGGTTTTGGACACAAGTTGGATCAATACAATTTGATTAATGTCGATTCTTCTTATTAAGAGATATTCGAGCCTTTTCACTTGCTTTGGCATGGGTTGTAAGCAATATTGCGTCTCGCCCTAGATTGTTCTACCGACCTATCCATTCGAGTAATCACCTCAGTGGAGTCATCGTTCCAACGCCTATAATGAAATCTTATCGTCCCGCTTGATTCTAGGTTCTGCAATCCAAGCGTTGGACCACCTCGCTAGATCCTTGGGCAAACGTGCAACGTGTCTCGAAACGAGTTGATCAAGGACCGTATCAGTGACGTGTGTATGGATCAGGGCCCACGCAATGAGCTGGTCGGAGTTCCATTGGGCCCAGTCACACGTGTACGAGCCAAGTTCTTCAAGGAATCCCTCCAAGGCCTTGTTCGAATGGTCCAAGACCAACATGGAGTCCATAGGGATATTGAAGGCCAAGGAGGATACAAACAAATCATATACACACTGATCCAATCCCATGGAGAGTCAAGCGGGCCTCCAAGTGATTGGGCCGAGTTGGGTCTTTAGGCCTTAATGTTGCTTTGGGTTAGAATAACTGCGTAATGGAAGCATGGGTCGGCCAATCTAGGCACCAAGATGGCCGACTGCTCCTTTAGGGTTTTAGAAACCTCTAGCCTATAAAAGGGCTTGCTTTGCAAGGGTTTTGGACACAAGTTGGATCAATACAATTTGATTGATGTCTATTCTTCTTGTTAAGAGATATTCGAGCCTTTTCACTTTCTTTGGCAGGGGTTGTAAGCAATATTGCGTCTCGTCCTAGATTGTTCTACCGACCTATCCATTCGAGTAATCACCTCTGTGGAGTCATCGTTCTAACACCTATAATTAAATCTTATCGTCCCGCTTGATTCTAGGTTCCGCGATCCAAGCGTTAGACCACCTCGCTAGATCCTTGGACAACGTGCTACGTGTCTCGAAACAAGTTGATCGAGGACCGTATCGGTGACGTGTGTATGGATCAGGGCCCACGCAATGAACTGGTCCGAGTTCCATTGGGCCCAGTCACACGTGTACGAGCCAAGTTCTTCAAGGAATCCCTCCAAGGCCTTGTTCGAGTGGTCCAAGACCAGTATGGAGTCCATAGGGATATTGAATGCCAAGAAGGATACAAGCAAATCATCTACACCATGATCCAAGCCTATGGAGGGTCAAGCGGGCCTCCAAGTGATTGGGCCGAGTAGGGTCTTTAGGCCATAATGTTGCTTAGGGTTGGATTAACTACGTAGTAGAAGCATGGGCCGGCCCGTATTGATACCAAGATGGCCGACTGCTCTTTTCGTGTTTTTGTAGGGTTTTAGTATCCTCTAGCCTATAAAAGGGCTTGCATTATAAGGGTTTTGGACACAAGTTGGATCAATAAAGTTTGGTTAATTTCGATTCTTCTTGTCAAGAGAGAGTCGAGCCTTTTTACTTGCCTTTGCAAGGGTTGTGAGCAATCTTGCGTCTCGTCCTAGATTGTTCTACCGACGTATCTATTAGAGTAATCACCACTGTGGAGTCGTCGTTCTACCCCCTATAATCAAATCGTGTTGTCCGTTTGATTCTAGGTTCCGCAATCCAAGCGTTGGATCACCTCGCTAGATACTTGAGCAAACGTGCTATGTTTCTCGTAACGAGTTGATCAAGGACCGTATCAGTAATGTGTGCATGGATCATGGCCCACAAAATGATCCGGTCAGAGTTCTATTGGGCCTAGTCACACATGCACGAGCCAAGCTCTTAATGAAATCCCTCCAAGGCCTGGTTCAAACGGTCCAAGACCAACATGGAGTCCATGGGGATATTGAAGGCCTAGAAGGAGACAAGCAAAACATCTACACCATGATCCATGCCCATGGAGAGTCAAGCGAGCCTCCAAGTGATTGGGCCGAGTAGGGTCTTTAGGCCTTAATGTTGCTTAGGGTTAGATTAACCGCGTAATAGAAGCATGGGTCGGCCAATCTAGACACCAAGATGGCCGACTGCTCCTTTAGGGTTCTAGAAACCTCTAGCCTATAAAAGGGCTTGCTTTGCAAGTGTTTTGGACACAAGTTGGATCAATACAATTTGATTAATGTCAATTCTTCTTGTTAAGAGATATTCGAGCCTTTTCACTTGCTTTGGCAAGGGTTGTAAGCAATATTGCGTCCCGTCCAAGATTTTTCTACCGACCTATCCATTCGAGTAATCATCTCTGTGGAGTCATCGTTCCAACGCCTATAATTAAATCTTATCGTCCCGCTTGATTCTAGATTCCGCAATCCAGGCGTTGGACCAACTCGCTAGATCCTTGGGCAAGCGTGCTACGTGTCTCGAAACGAGTTGATGGAGGACCGTATCAGTGACGTGTGTATGGATCTGGGCCCACGCAATGAGCTGGTCCGAGTTCCATTGGGCCCAGTCACACGTGTACGATCCAAGTTCTTCAAGGAATCCCACCAAGGCCTTGTTCGAATGGTCCAAGACCAACATGGAGTCCATAGGAATATTGAAGTGCAAGAAGGATACAAGACAAATCATCTACACCATGATCCAAACCCGTGGTGAGTCGAGCGGGCCTCCAAGAGATTGGGCCGAGTTGGGTCTTTAGGCCTTAATGTTGCTTTGGGTTAGAATAACTGCGTAATAGAAGCATGGGTCGGCCAATCTAGACACCAAGATGGCCGACTGCTCCTTTAGGGTTTTAGAAACCTCTAGCCTATAAAAGGGTTTGCTTTGCAAGGGTTTTGGACACAAGTTGGATCAATACAATTTGATTGATGTCGATTCTTCTTGTTAAGAGATATTCGAGCCTTTTCACTTTCTTTGGCAGGGGTTGTAAGCAATATTGCGTCTCGTCCTAGATTGTTCTACCGACCTATCCATTCGAGTAATCACCTCTGTGGAGTCATCGTTCTAACACCTATAATTAAATCTTATCGTCCCGCTTGATTCTAGGTTCCGCGATCCAAGCGTTAGACCACCTCGCTAGATCCTTGGACAACGTGCTACGTGTCTCGAAACAAGTTGATCGAGGACCGTATCGGTGACGTGTGTATGGATCAGGGCCCACGCAATGAACTGGTCCGAGTTCCATTGGGCCCAGTCACACGTGTACGAGCCAAGTTCTTCAAGGAATCCCTCCAAGGCCTTGTTCGAATGGTCCAAGACTAGCATGGAGTCCATAGGGATATTGAATGCCAAGAAGGATACAAGCAAATCATCTACACCATGATCCAAGCCTATGGAGAGTCAAGCGGGCCTCCAAGTGATTGGGCCGAGCAGGGTCTTTAGGCCATAATGTTGCTTAGGGTTGGATTAACTACGTAGTAGAAGCATGGGCCGGCCCGTCTTGATACCAAGATGGCCGACTGCTCTTTTATTGTTTTTGTAGGGTTTTAGTAACCTCTAGCCTATAAAAGGGCTTGCATTATAAGGGTTTTGGACACAAGTTGGATCAATAAAGTTTGGTTAATTTCGATTCTTCTTGTCAAGAGAGAGTCGAGCCTTTTTACTTGCCTTTGCAAGGGTTGTGAGCAATCTTGCGTCTCGTCCTAGATTGTTCTACCGACGTATCTATTAGAGTAATCACCACTGTGGAGTCGTCGTTCTACCCCCTATAATCAAATCGTGTTGTCCGTTTGATTCTAGGTTCCGCAATCCAAGCGTTGGATCACCTCGCTAGATACTTGAGCAAACGTGCTATGTTTCTCGTAACGAGTTGATCAAGGACCGTATCAGTAATGTGTGCATGGATCATGGCCCACAAAATGATCCGGTCAGAGTTCTATTGGGCCTAGTCACACATGCACGAGCCAAGCTCTTAAAGAAATCCATCCAAGGCCTGGTTCAAACGGTCCAAGACCAACATGGAGTCCATGGGGATATTGAAGGCCTAGAAGGAGACAAGCAAAACATCTACACCATGATCCATGCCCATGGAGAGTCAAGCGAGCCTCCAAGTGATTGGGCCGAGTAGGGTCTTTAGGCCTTAATGTTGCTTAGGGTTAGATTAACTGCGTAATAGAAGCATGGGTCGGCCAATCTAGACACCAAGATGCCGACTGCTCCTTTAGGGATTTAGAAACCTCTAGCCTATAAAAGGGCTTGCTTTGCAAGGGTTTTGGACACAAGTTGGATCAATACAATTTGATTAATGTCAATTCTTCTTATTAAGAGATATTCGAGCCTTTGCACTTGCTTTGGCATGGGTTGTAAGCAATATTGCGTCTCGCCCTAGATTGTTCTACCGACCTATCCATTCGAGTAATCACCTCTGTGGAGTCATCGTTCCAACGCCTATAATGAAATCTTATCGTCCCGCTTGATTCTAGGTTCTGCAATCCAAGCGTTGGACCACCTCGCTAGATCCTTGGGCAAACGTGCAACGTGTCTCGAAACGAGTTGATCAAGGACCGTATCAGTGACGTGTGTATGGATCAGGGCCCACGCAATGAGCTGGTCGGAGTTCCATTGGGCCCAGTCACACGTGTACGAGCAAAGTTCTTCAAGGAATCCCTCCAAGGCCTTGTTCGAATGGTCCAAGACCAACATGGAGTCCATAGGGATATTGAAGGCCAAGAAGGATACAAGCAAATCATCTACACCCTGATCCAATCCCATGGAGAGTCAAGCGGGCCTCCAAGTGATTGGGCCGAGTAGGGTCTTTTGGCCTTAATGTTGCTTAGAGTTAGATTAACTGCGTAATAGAAGCATGGATCGGCCAATCTAGACACCAAGATGGCCGACTGCTCCTTTAGGGTTTTAGAAACCCCTAGACTATAAAAGGGCTTGCTTTGAAAGGGTTTTGGACACAAGTTGGATCAATACAATTTGATTAATGTCAATTCTTCTTGTTAAGAGATATTCGAGCCTTTTCACTTGCTTTGGCAAGGGTTGTAAGCAATATTGCGTCCCGTCCAAGATTTTTCTACCGACCTATCCATTCGAGTAATCACCTCTGTGGAGTCATCGTTCCAACGCCTATAATTAAATCTTATCGTACCGCTTGATTCTAGATTCCGCAATCCAGGCGTTGGACCACCTCGCTAGATCCTTGGGCAAGCGTGCTACGTGTCTCGAAACGAGTTGATGGAGGACCGTATCAGTGACGTGTGTATGGATCTGGGCCCACGCAATGAGCTGGTCCGAGTTCCATTGGGCCCAGTCACACGTGTACGATCCAAGTTCTTCAAGGAATCCCACCAAGGCCTTGTTCGAATGGTCCAAGACCAACATGGAGTCCATAGGAATATTGAAGTGCAAGAAGGATACAAGACAAATCATCTACACCATGATCCAAACCCGTGGTGAGTCAAGCGGGCCTCCAAGAGATTGGGCCGAGTTGGGTCTTTAGGCCTTAATGTTGCTTTGGGTTAGAATAACTGCGTAATAGAAGCATGGGTCGGCCAATCTAGACACCAAGATGGCCGACTGCTCCTTTAGGGTTGTAGTAACCTCTAGCCTATAAAAGGGCTTGCTTTGCAAGGGTTTTGGACACAAGTTGGATCAATACAATTTGATTGATGTCTATTCTTCTTGTTAAGAGATATTCGAGCCTTTTCACTTTCTTTGGCAGGGGTTGTAAGCAATATTGCGTCTCGTCCTAGATTGTTCTACCGACCTATCAATTCGAGTAATCACCTCTATGGAGTCATCGTTCTAACACCTATAATTAAATCTTATCGTCCCGCTTGATTCTAGGTTCCGCGATCCAAGCGTTAGACCACCTCGCTAGATCCTTGGGCAACGTGCTACGTGTCTCGAAACAAGTTGATCGAGGACCGTATCGGTGACGTGTGTATGGATCAGGGCCCACGCAATGAGCTGGTCCGAGTTCCATTGGGCCCAGTCACACGTGCACGAGCCAAGTTCTTCAAGGAATCCCTCCAAGGCCTTGTTCGAATGGTCCAAGACCAGCATGGAGTCCATAGGGATATTGAATGCCAAGAAGGATACAAGCAAATCATCTACACCATGATCCAAGCCTATGGAGAGTCAAGCGGGGCTCCAAGTGATTGGGCCGAGTAGGGTCTTTAGGCCATAATGTTGCTTAGGGTTGGATTAACTACGTAGTAGAAGCATGGGCCGGCCCGTATTGATACCAAGATGGCCGACTGCTCTTTTCGTGTTTTTGTAGGGTTTTAGTATCCTCTAGCCTATAAAAGGGCTTGCATTATAAGGGTTTTGGACACAAGTTGGATCAATAAAGTTTGGTTAATTTCGATTCTTCTTGTCAAGAGAGAGTCGAGCCTTTTTACTTGCCTTTGCAAGGGTTGTGAGCAATCTTGCGTCTCGTCCTAGATTGTTCTACCGACGTATCTATTAGAGTAATCACCACTGTGGAGTCGTCGTTCTACCCCCTATAATCAAATCGTGTTGTCCGTTTGATTCTAGGTTCCGCAATCCAAGCGTTGGATCACCTCGCTAGATACTTGAGCAAACGTGCTATGTTTCTCGTAACGAGTTGATCAAGGACCGTATCAGTAATGTGTGCATGGATCATGGCCCACAAAATGATCCGGTCAGAGTTCTATTGGGCCTAGTCACACATGCACGAGCCAAGCTCTTAAAGAAATCCCTCCAAGGCCTGGTTCAAACGGTCCAAGACCAACATGGAGTCCATGGGGATATTGAAGGCCTAGAAGGAGACAAGCAAAACATCTACACCATGATCCATGCCCATGGAGAGTCAAGCGAGCCTCCAAGTGATTGGGCCGAGTAGGGTCTTTAGGCCTTAATGTTGCTTAGGGTTAGATTAACCGCGTAATAGAAGCATGGGTCGGCCAATCTAGACACCAAGATGGCCGACTGCTCCTTTAGGGTTCTAGAAACCTCTAGCCTATAAAAGGGCTTGCTTTGCAAGGGTTTTGGTCACAAGTTGGATCAATACAACTTGATTAATGTCGATTCTTCTTATTAAGAGATATTCGAGCCTTTTCACTTGCTTTGGCATGGGTTGTAAGCAATATTGCGTCTCGCCCTAGATTGTTCTACCGACCTATCCATTCGAGTAATCACCTCAGTGGAGTCATCGTTCCAACGCCTATAATGAAATCTTATCGTCCCGCTTGATTCTAGGTTCTGCAATCCAAGCGTTGGACCACCTCGCTAGATCCTTGGGCAAACGTGCAACGTGTCTCGAAACGAGTTGATCAAGGACCGTATCAGTGACGTGTGTATGGATCAGGGCCCACGCAATGAGCTGGTCGGAGTTCCATTGGGCCCAGTCACACGTGTACGAGCCAAGTTCTTCAAGGAATCCCTCCAAGGCCTTGTTCGAATGGTCCAAGACCAACATGGAGTCCATAGGGATATTGAAGGCCAAGAAGGATACAAACAAATCATATACACACTGATCCAATCCCATGGAGAGTCAAGCGGGCCTCCAAGTGATTGGGCCGAGTTGGGTCTTTAGGCCTTAATGTTGCTTTGGGTTAGAATAACTGCGTAATAGAAGCATGGGTCGGCCAATCTAGACACCAAGATGGCCGACTGCTCCTTTAGGGTTTTAGAAACCTCTAGCCTATAAAAGGGCTTGCTTTGCAAGGGTTTTGGACACAAGTTGTATCAATACAATTTGATTGATGTCTATTCTTCTTGTTAAGAGATATTCGAGCCTTTTCACTTTCTTTGGCAGGGGTTGTAAGCAATATTGCGTCTCGTCCTAGATTGTTCTACCGACCTATCCATTCGAGTAATCACCTCTGTGGAGTCATCGTTCTAACACCTATAATTAAATCTTATCGTCCCGCTTGATTCTAGGTTCCGCGATCCAAGCGTTAGACCACCTCGCTAGATCCTTGGGCAACGTGCTACGTGTCTCAAAACAAGTTGATCGAGGACCGTATCGGTGACGTGTGTATGGATCAGGGCCACGGAATGAGCTGGTCCGAGTTCCATTGGGCCCAGTCACACACGTGTACGAGCCAAGTTCTTCAAGGAATCCCTCCAAGGCCTTGTTCGAGTGGTCCAAGACCAGCATGGAGTCCATAGGGATATTGAATGCCAAGAAGGATACAAGCAAATCATCTACACCATGATCCAAGCCTATGGAGGGTCAAGCGGGCCTCCAAGTGATTGGGCCGAGTAGGATCTTTAGGCCATAATGTTGCTTAGGGTTGGATTGACTACGTAGTAGAAGCATGGGCCGGCCCGTTGATGCGATTGAGCAGGAGACCCAAAGTGTACAAGTAGACCCTGTGACGGTGCCCCTAGGCCCGGTGACACGAGCACGAGCTAAGAGATTCAAGGAGTCCCTCCAAGCCTTGGTACGTGCCATCCAAATCCAAGAGAAACCAGCCATTGAAGGAATTGAGTTGGAATATCTTTGCACGACTACTAAAATGCTGCTTACAATTGAAGATGCAAGTGTTCAAGCTCCAGATAGCGGCCTATGATCTATAGTTAGTTGGGCTAGCTTTCGGTCAAGTGGAGGCCCAAGGGCCTGGCCAAAATTTCCTTGTTATCTTTCCCGTTTATTAGGTCTTAGTCACGGCTATTAATAGCCTCAAGCCGCATGTTACATTCAGTTTTTGAGAGTATTGAATAAAATTTCCAGAATTTCGTCCATTCCTTGTGGCAAATTCCCTTAGCTTGTGAAAGCTAAGTTGAACATCCTAGAGTTGATCCTAGGCTGTTCTTGACTTATCAATCAAGCACACATACTTGATTGTGGCGTCCTCTACCGTTAAATCTGCTCTTGAGTGGTCCAAGTTCAGGTTCAACTCCATCCAATCTTCATCGTGTTCCTCTAGATCCGAAGTTGCTTCCGCGTCTCGCATCAGCTGGCATCAGAGCTGGTTAGAGGTATCACGAATATCCTTTTTTATTGTTTTTAGATCTGTTTTAGTCTTCTAAATTCGTAGCTCAAGTGCTCGGGTTTGTCAAGTCTGAAATCTGTCTTGGTTGTTTCCTTGTCAGAAATCTGTCTTTGTTGTTTAGTTGTTGTCCGAAATTTTCTGTCCAGTTTTGTCTTGTGTTTATGTTCTGTTTAAATCCAAAAAAAAAAAAAAATCTATTGTGATGCATACCTTATTGTCATTCCCTTGAGTCGTTGCTGGAATTAATTTGCTGGGATACCGAATCTGTTTGCACTTGTTTCTTGAACCTTTGTGTTGTTGCTTTGCAAAACTCGAACATCAAAACCTTAGTGGGGAAGTCTTGAGCTTCTTGGATCAAAGAGGTTAATCTTGGCAGTCTTGAAACCTGAAATAAACCTTCAACCGTGTTCTTGTTTTCATGGAACTTTGATCTTGAAACCAAATCTGTCCAAGTTGTTTACGTTAATTGCTGTGAAATTCTGGTCTAAACTAGCTGGATATTGTGTGAAAACACCCCAACAGAAGTCAAAAAAAAATTCTAAGAATGACGGCTCTAGTTTCCAATTTTTGACCAGCCTTCAAGTTTTACCAAATCTGATTCAAACTTGGACTTCCAAATCTGAACAACCTCCAATTCTTGACCAGCCTTCAAGTTTTACCAAATCTAATTCAAACTTGGACTTCCGAATCTGAACAACCTCCAATTCTTGACAGCCTACAAGTTTACCAAATTTGGTGCAAAATCTGACTTCCAAATCTGACCAGCCCCAAAATTTCGAATTTGAACCACTTGGGACTCCCAAATCTAACCAAACTCCAAGGTTTCCAATCCTTGGCAAACCCAAGTGTCCAAATCAGATCAAACTTTCCAATTTTCGAATCTTGAATCCTTGAATTTTCCCAAAACCGTTGGAGCAATTGTGACACCCGATTGGGCTGAGTTTTAGGTAGTAGATTGCCCATTATTTGAGCAGCATAAGGCCACCCAAAATACTCCAAAACCCTTACCAAAAAGACCACGGACCAGCAGCTCAACAAATTCCAGAAAATTGGGTTTCGGGTAGAGTTTTCTAGGATTTTCAAAATTTCAGCATTCAAGTTAATTGTCTTACTTTCTTTTGAGTTGTTAGTTATTGTCCAGCTATATTCTGAGTCTTGAGTCGTGTCTAGGTCTTAGTCATTAACCTCCATTTATTGCTACTAGCTTGTGTGTCACTTGTTGACTAGTCAAGAACGTACACTGCGGTGACGCCTGGTTTGTTCAACTCGAGCAACTAGCAAGCCAAGGAATTGCTTGGTAAGATTATTAGAGAGTGATACACTTGAGTGAAACACGAGTGTGAGTGACCTATACATCGTATTAAAAAAAAAAAAAAAAAGAGAGAGAGGAACTCGTTTTGTTTATTTGTTTTGCAGGTGGACTAAATATGTCTAGTGGAGTTGGTGAACAAACCATGGACATCAAATTACAGTTGGAAGCCATGATGAGGGAGTTCAAACGATTGCTTAAGAATGAAATTGAGCCATTGCATGATCGAATTGATCAGTTGGAGAACTCGAGACCTCCACCTACCCCGAGTAAGGGCAAAGAATCGGCATACTCAAACGATGAAGAGGAAGCATTTGAGGGAAGGTACCAAAATGATCAAAGGTTCCAACGTCGAGGAGACGACACCATTAAAGGTGTCAAACTCAAGATTCCCTCATTCCAAGGCAAGTCGGATCCCGAGGCGTACTTGGAATGGGAACGAAAAATTGAGTTAGTCTATGAATGCCACACCTATACGGAGGAGCAAAAGGTGAAACTAGCAGCCGTAGAATTCACTGACTACGCCTCCATTTGGTGGGACCAACTTAGACTAAGCCGAAGGAGAAATCGTGAGAGACCTGTGGAAACTTGGGAGGAAATGAGGAGTCTGATGAGAAAAAGATTCGTTCCGAGCTACTATAGCCGAGATCTACACCGTCGGCTACAAGCTCTCAACCAAGGGTCCATGTCAGTTGAGGATTATTACAAAGAGATGGAAATGGCCATCATGAAGGCGGATTTGCGTGAAGATGGAGAGGCCACTATGGCTCGTTTTCTACATGGATTGAGGCCCGAGATTGCCGAAGTAGTGGAACTCCAACACTACCTCGACATGAATGAAATGCTCGAGAAGGCGGTTACAATTGAACGGCGCCTCAAGAGGAGGGGTACGGCGCGACAAAGCACTACTTATCAAGCTGGAAATTGGCGCACTTCTCAACCAAAAAGGGAGGAGAAAGCCGCAGCTCCTTCTTACCCTCCAAGGCCGAATGGCCTCCCTTCCAAGGCGACGCCCAAGCCTGACTTTAAGGCTAATAATGCAGCTTCCAAACCACGTGGCTGAGACACCAAGTGCTTTAAGTGTCAAGGATTTGGCCACATCGCTTCTCAATGCCCCAGCCAAAGGACCATGCTGATGTTGCCAAATGGGGAAATTGTATCAGATGAGGAAGAGGAGTACGAGGGGATGCCACCTCTAGAAGAGGAAGAGAATGAATCGAGTGAGGAGATACCTACGCATGAGGAGATTGGATGCCTAGTGGTTCGAAAGGTCCTCACTACCCGCGCCAAAGAGGAGGAAATGGAGATACAACGGGACAACCTTTTCTACACAAGGTGTCATATCAAGGATAAGGTGTGTAGTGTTGTTATTGATAGTGGGAGTTGTGCCAATGTCGCTAGTCTACTCATGGTAGAAATGCTAGGGCTCCAAGTTATCAGACATCCAAGACCTTATCGCCTTCAATGGTTGAACAATGAAGGGGAAATACGTGTGTTTAGACAAGTGAAAGTGCCATTCCGAATTGGCAAGTATGAAGACGAGATTACTTGTGATGTCGTGCCAATGCAAGCAAGTCACCTCATTCTTGGACGGCCTTGGCAATATGATCGCGATGTCGAATTCAAGGGAAGAGCTAATAAATATGTCTTTACTCATTGCAATAGAAAGGTGACACTTGTACCTCTCACCCCAAAACAAGTGTATGAAGATCAAATGAGGCTGCAAAAGGAGTATGAGCTAGAACTTGAGAGGAAAAAGCGAGAGAAAAGTGAGGAAGAAAAAGGAGAGAGTAGGGCCGAACCCCTAGGGAAGAAAAAGGCAACAAGTGGGTCGGCTATGAGAGAAGAAAATAAGGGGAAGCTAAGCTTGCTAGCAAAAGCCAAAGATGTAAGGCGAGCTTTGTCTTCCAACCAACTCTTACTTATGCTTGTGTGCAAAGAAGAGTTGGTCACTTCATCCATACCCACTGACTCCTTGCCTTCTACTATTTTACCTCTCTTGCAGGAATTTGAGGACATATTTCCTGAGGATGTACCTGATGGACTACCACCACTAAGGGGAATCGAGCACCAAATCGATCTCATTCCTGGAGCACCATTGCCTAACAAACCAGCCTATAGAATGGGTCCTGAGGAAACAAAGGAATTGCAAAGGCAAGTGGAGGAATTGCTAAGGAAAGGTTGGGCTAGAGACAGTCTAAGTCCATGCGCTGTACCAGTGATTCTCGTGCCAAAGAAAGATGGAGCGTGGAGAATGTGCACCGACTGTCGAGCAGTCAATGCAATCACGGTAAAATATCGTCACCCTATCCCTAGGTTAGATGATATGTTAGATGAATTGCATGGTGCCATTATATTTACTAAAATTGATTTGAAAAGTGGTTACCACCAAATAAGAATGAAAGAGGGAGATGAGTGGAAAACCGCTTTCAAAACTAAACATGGTCTATACGAGTGGTTAGTAATGCCATTTGGTTTAACTAATGCACCTAGTACCTTCATGCGTTTAATGAACCATGTTTTGAGACCTTTTCTTGGGAAATTTGTAGTGGTTTACTTTGATGATATTCTGATTTATAGCAGAAGCTTAGAGGAACACCTTGAGCACCTCAAAGCCATCTTTGAAGTACTTCGAAGGGAAAGGCTATATGCCAACCTTAAGAAGTGCACATTTTGCACTGATCGTGTTGTGTTTCTAGGATATGTTGTAAGTGCGCAGGGCATTCACGTAGATGAAGAGAAGATTAAGTCCATCCAAGAGTGGCCAACACCTACCTCAGTAAGTGATGTGCGCAGCTTTCATGGATTAGCAAGCTTCTACCGTCGTTTTGTGAAGGATTTTAGCACCATCGCTGCACCTCTTACCGCAGTCATAAAGAAGAACGAGAAGTTCTTTTGGGGGGAAGCCCAAGATAAGGCTTTCCAATTGCTGAAACACAAACTCACACATGCACCACTCCTTGCAATACCTAACTTTGATCTCACTTTTGAAGTGGAATGTGATGCATCAGGTGTAGGAGTAGGAGCCGTACTCATGCAAGGAGGGAGACCGATTGCCTACTTTAGTGAGAAATTAAATGGCGCGGTCCTCAACTATTCAACTTATGACAAGGAGATGTTTGCCCTTGTACGTGCTTTGGAGACATGGCAACACTACCTACGTGCCCGGGAATTCATCATCAAAACTGACCATGAGTCTCTCAAGCACCTAAAAGGACAACAAAAGCTGAGCAAACGACATGCCCGATGGGTAGCCTTCATTGAGTCTTTTCCATACGTCATCAAATACAAAACAGGTAAATCTAATGTCGTAGCTGACGCTTTATCTCGTAGACACATTTTGCTCACTGCTTTAGATGCTAAACTCCTAGGCTTTGAACTCATGAAGGAGTTGTATAAGAATGACTTGGATTTTGCGAACGCTTATGCGAATTGGGGAAAATCTGACTTTGAAAAATTCTTCGTACATGATGGGTTCTTATTTTATCTTACCAAGTTGTGCATTCCTCGAGGGTCCATACGTAACTTACTTATTCAGGAGTCACATAGTGGTGGACTAATGGGACACTTTGGTGTCACCAAGACATTAGCTGTATTACAGGAACACTTCCATTGGCCTCGCATGCGCAAGGACGTGGAGAGGATTGTTGAAAGATGTGGCGTGTGCCACAAAGCTAAGTCTCGGGTCAACCCAAACGGTTTGTATACTCCTTTACCCATACCTCACCAACCTTGGGTTGACATTTCCATGGATTTCGTGCTTGGGTTACCTCGTTCAAAGCGTGGCCATGACTCTATATTTGTTGTGGTAGATAGGTTCTCCAAAATGGCTCACTTTATTGCATGTCATAAGACGGATGATGCTTTACACATTGCTGATTTATTCTTTAAAGAGGTTGTTCGTTTGCATGGCATACCTAGGACTATAGTATCTGATAGAGATGTCAAGTTTTTGAGCTATTTTTGGAAATCTTTATGGGGTCGGTTGGGAACCAAACTGTTGTTCTCTACCTCTAGTCATCCTCAAACGGACGGACAAACTGAGGTAGTCAATAGGACTTTATCCACACTCCTACGTGCAATCATAAAGAAAAATATCAAGTCATGGGAGGAGTGTCTACCTCATGTTGAGTTTGCATACAATAGGGCTGTGCATAGTGCTACACAATTCTCGCCTTTTGAAGTTGTGTATGGTTTGAACCCCTTAACTCCCTTAGATTTGTTGCCATTACCTTCTTTTGAGCATATGAACTTAGATGGCAAGAAGAAAGCTGAGTTCGTGAGATCATTACATGACAAGGTTCGTACCAATATCGAGAGGAGGACGGCCCAATATGTCCAACAAGCTAATAAGCACAGGCGCAAGCTTGTCTTTGAACCAGGTGATTGGGTCTGGTTACATTTGCGCAAGGAGAGATTTCCAAACCAACGGAAAAGCAAGCTGTCACCAAGAGGAGATGGGCCTTTTCAAGTCATTGAGCGCATCAACGATAATGCATACCGCTTAGATCTGCCTGGTGAGTACAATGTTAGTGCTACATTCAATGTTGCTGATCTAAATCCATTTATTGCAGGGGACGAGTACGATTTGAGGGCAAATCCTTTTCAAGAAGAGGGGAATGATGCGATTGAGCACGAGACCCAAAGTGTACAAGTAGACCCTGTGAAGGTGCCCCTAGGCCCGGTGACACGAGCACAAGCTAAGAGATTCAAGGAGTCCCTCCAAGCCTTGGTACGTGCCATCCAAATCCAAGAGAAACCAGCCATTGAAGGAATTGAGTTGGAATATCCTTGCACGACTACTAAAATGCTGCTTACAATTGAAGATGCAAGTGTTCAAGCTCCAGATAGCGGCCTATGATCTATAGTTAGTTGGGCTAGCTTTCGGTCAAGTGGAGGCCCAAGGGCCTGGCCGAAATTTCCTTGTTATCTTTCCAGTTTATTAGGTCTTAGTCACGGCTATTAATAGCCTCAAGCCGCATGTTACATTCACTTTTTGAGAGTATTGAATAAAATTTCCAGAATTTCGTCCATTCCTTGTGGCAAATTCCCTTAGCTTGTGAAAGCTAAGTTGAACATCCTAGAGTTGATCCTAGGCTGTTCTTGACTTATCAATCAAGCACACATACTTGATTGTGACGTCCTCTACCGTTAAATCTGCTCTTGAGTGGTCCAAGTTCAGGTTCAACTCCATCCAATCTTCATCGTGTTCCTCTAGATCCGAAGTTGCTTCCGCGTCTCGCATCACCCGTCTTGATACCAAGATGGCCGATTGCTCTTTTAGTGTTTTTGTAGGGTTTTAGTATCCTCTAGCCTATAAAAGGGCTTGCATTATAAGGGTTTTGGACACAAGTTGGATCAATAAAGTTTGGTTAATTTCGATTCTTCTTGTCAAGAGAGAGTCGAGCCTTTTTACTTGCCTTTGCAAGGGTTGTGAGCAATCTTGCGTCTCGTCCTAGATTGTTCTACCGACGTATCTATTAGAGTAATCACCACTGTGGAGTCGTCGTTCTACCCCCTATAATCAAATCGTGTTGTCCGTTTGATTCTAGGTTCCGCAATCCAAGCGTTGGATCACCTCGCTAGATACTTGAGCAAACGTGCTATGTTTCTCGTAACGAGTTGATCAAGGACCGTATCAGTAATGTGTGCATGGATCATGGCCCACAAAATGATCCGGTCAGAGTTCTATTGGGCCTAGTCACACATGCACGAGCCAAGCTCATAAAGAAATCCCTCCAAGGCCTGGTTCAAACGGTCCAAGACCAACATGGAGTCCATGGGGATATTGAAGGCCTAGAAGGAGACAAGCAAAACATCTACACCATGATCCATGCCCATGGAGAGTCAAGCGAGCCTCCAAGTGATTGGGCCGAGTAGGGTCTTTAGGCCTTAATGTTGCTTAGGGTTAGATTAACTGCGTAATAGAAGCATGGGTCGGCCAATCTAGACACCAAGATGGCCGACTGCTCCTTTAGGGTTTTAGAAACCTCTAGCCTATAAAAGGGCTTGCTTTGCAAGGGTTTTGGACACAAGTTGGATCAATACAATTTGATTAATGTCAATTCTTCTTATTAAGAGATATTCGAGCCTTTGCACTTGCTTTGGCATGGGTTGTAAGCAATATTGCGTCTCGCCCTAGATTGTTCTACCGACCTATCCATTCGAGTAATCACCTCTGTGGAGTCATCGTTCCAACGCCTATAATGAAATCTTATCGTCCCGCTTGATTCTAGGTTCTGCAATCCAAGCGTTGGACCACCTCGCTAGATCCTTGGGCAAACGAGCAACGTGTCTCGAAACGAGTTGATCAAGGACCGTATCAGTGACGTGTTTATGGATCAGGGCCCACGCAATGAGCTGGTCGGAGTTCCATTGGGCCCAGTTACACGTGTACGAGCCAAGTTCTTCAAGGAATCCCTCCAAGGCCTTGTTCGAATGGTCCAAGACCAACATGGAGTCCATAGGGATATTGAAGGCCAAGAAGGATACAAGCAAATCATCTACACCCTGATCCAATCCCATGGAGAGTCAAGCGGGCCTCCATGTGATTGGGCCGAGTAGGGTCTTTTGGCCTTAATGTTGCGTAGAGTTAGATTAACTGCGTAATAGAAGCATGGATCGGCCAATCTAGACACCAAGATGGCCGACTGCTCCTTTAGGGTTTTAGAAACCCCTAGACTATAAAAAGGCTTGCTTTGAAAGGGTTTTGGACACAAGTTGGATCAATACAATTTGATTAATGTCAATTCTTCTTGTTAAGAGATATTCGAGCCTTTTCACTTGCTTTGGCAAGAGTTGTAAGCAATATTGCGTCCCGTCCAAGATTTTTCTACCGACCTATCCATTCGAGTAATCACCTCTGTGGAGTCATCGTTCCAACGCCTATAATTAAATCTTATCGTCCCGCATGATTCTAGATTCCGCAATCCAGGCGTTGGACCACCTCGCTAGATCCTTGGGCAAACGTGCAACGTGTCTCGAAACGAGTTGATCAAGGACCGTATCAGTGACGTGTGTATGGATCAGGGCCCACGCAATGAGCTGGTCGGAGTTCCATTGGGCCCAGTCACACGTGTACGAGCCAAGTTCTTCAAGGAATCCCTCCAAGGCCTTGTTCGAATGGTCCAAGACCAACATGGAGTCCATAGGGATATTGAAGGCCAAGAAGGATACAAACAAATCGTATACACACTGATCCAATCCCATGGAGAGTCAAGCGGGCCTCAAAGTGATTGGGCCGAGTTGGGTCTTTAGGCCTTAATGTTGCTTTGGGTTAGAATAACTGCGTAATAGAAGCATGGGTCGGCCAATCTAGACACCAAGATGGCCGACTGCTCCTTTAGGGTTTTAGAAACCTCTAGCCTATAAAAGGGCTTGCTTTGCAAGGGTTTTGGACACAAGTTGGATCAATACAATTTGATTGATGTCGATTCTTCTTGTTAAGAGATATTCGAGCCTTTTCACTTTCTTTGGCAGGGGTTGTAAGCAATATTGCGTCTCGTCCTAGATTGTTCTACCGACCTATCCATTCGAGTAATCACCTCTGTGGAGTCATCGTTCTAACACCTATAATTAAATCTTATCGTCCCGCTTGATTCTAGGTTCCGCGATCCAAGCGTTAGACCACCTCGCTAGATCCTTGGGCAACGTGCTACGTGTCTCGAAACAAGTTGATCGAGGACCGTATCGGTGACGTGTGTATGGATCAGGGCCCACGCAATGAGCTGGTCCGAGTTCCATTGGGCCCAGTCACACGTGTACGAGCCAAGTTCTTCAAGGAATCCCTCCAAGGCCTTGTTCGAATGGTCCAAGACCAGCATGGAGTCCATAGGGATATTGAATGCCAAGAAGGATACAAGCAAATCATCTACACCATGATCCAAGCCTATGGAGAGTCAAGCGGGGCTCCAAGTGATTGGGCCGAGTAGGGTCTTTAGGCCATAATGTTGCTTAGGGTTGGATTAACTACGTAGTAGAAGCATGGGCCGGCCCGTATTGATACCAAGATGGCCGACTGCTCTTTTCGTGTTTTTGTAGGGTTTTAGTATCCTCTAGCCTATAAAAGGGCTTGCATTATAAGGGTTTTGGACACAAGTTGGATCAATAAAGTTTGGTTAATTTCGATTCTTCTTGTCAAGAGAGAGTCGAGCCTTTTTACTTGCCTTTGCAAGGGTTGTGAGCAATCTTGCGTCTCGTCCTAGATTGTTCTACCGACGTATCTATTAGAGTAATCACCACTGTGGAGTCGTCGTTCTACCCCCTATAATCAAATCGTGTTGTCCGTTTGATTCTAGGTTCCGCAATCCAAGCGTTGGATCACCTCGCTAGATACTTGAGCAAACGTGCTATGTTTCTCGTAACGAGTTGATCAAGGACCGTATCAGTAATGTGTGCATGGATCATGGCCCACAAAATGATCCGGTCAGAGTTCTATTGGGCCTAGTCACACATGCACGAGCCAAGCTCTTAAAGAAATCCCTCCAAGGCCTGGTTCAAACGGTCCAAGACCAACATGGAGTCCATGGGGATATTGAAGGCCTAGAAGGAGACAAGCAAAACATCTACACCATGATCCATGCCCATGGAGAGTCAAGCGAGCCTCCAAGTGATTGGGCCGAGTAGGGTCTTTAGGCCTTAATGTTGCTTAGGGTTAGATTAACCGCGTAATAGAAGCATGGGTCGGCCAATCTAGACACCAAGATGGCCGACTGCTCCTTTAGGGTTCTAGAAACCCCTAGACTATAAAAGGGCTTACTTTGAAAGGGTTTTGGACACAAGTTGGATCAATACAATTTGATTAATGTCAATTCTTCTTGTTAAGAGATATTCGAGCCTTTTCACTTGCTTTGGCAAGGGTTGTAAGCAATATTGCGTCCCGTCCAAGATTTTTCTACCGACCTATCCATTCGAGTAATCATCTCTGTGGAGTCATCGTTCCAACGCCTATAATTAAATCTTATCGTCCCGCTTGATTCTAGATTCCGCAATCCAGGCGTTGGACCACCTCGCTAGATCCTTGGGCAAGCGTGCTACGTGTCTCGAAACGAGTTGATGGAGGACCGTATCAGTGACGTGTGTATGGATCTGGGCCCACGCAATGAGCTGGTCCGAGTTCCATTGGGCCCAGTCACACGTGTACGATCCAAGTTCTTCAAGGAATCCCACCAAGGCCTTGTTCGAATGGTCCAAGACCAACATGGAGTCCATAGGAATATTGAAGTGCAAGAAGGATACAAGACAAATCATCTACACCATGATCCAAACCCGTGGTGAGTCAAGCGGGCCTCCAAGAGATTGGGCCGAGTTGGGTCTTTAGGCCTTAATGTTGCTTTGGGTTAGAATAACTGCGTAATAGAAGCATGGGTCGGCCAATCTAGACACCAAGATGGCCGACTGCTCCTTTAGGGTTGTAGAAACCTCTAGCCTATAAAAGGGCTTGCTTTGCAAGGGTTTTGGACACAAGTTGGATCAATACAATTTGATTGATGTCGATTCTTCTTGTTAAGAGATATTCGAGCCTTTTCACTTTCTTTGGCAGGGGTTGTAAGCAATATTGCGTCTCGTCCTAGATTGTTCTACCGACCTATCCATTCGAGTAATCACCTCTGTGGAGTCATCGTTCTAACACCTATAATTAAATCTTATCGTCCCGCTTGATTCTAGGTTCCGCGATACAAGCGTTAGACCACCTCGCTAGATCCTTGGGCAACGTGCTACGTGTCTCGAAACAAGTTGATCGAGGACCGTATCGGTGACGTGTGTATGGATCAGGGCCCACGCAATGAGCTGGTCCGAGTTCCATTAGGCCCAGTCACACGTGTACGAGCCAAGTTCTTCAAGGAATCCCTCCAAGGCCTTGTTCGAATGGTCCATGACCAGCATGGAGTCCATAGGGATATTGAATGCCAAGAAGGATACAAGCAAATCATCTACACCATGATCCAAGCCTATGGAGAGTCAAGCGGGCCTCCAAGTGATTGGGCCGAGTAGGGTCTTTAGGCCATAATGTTGCTTAGGGTTGGATTAACTACGTAGTAGAAGCATGGGCCGGCCCGTATTGATACCAAGATGGCCGACTGCTCTTTTCGTGTTTTTGTAGGGTTTTAGTATCCTCTAGCCTATAAAAGGGCTTGCATTATAAGGGTTTTGGACACAAGTTGGATCAATAAAGTTTGGTTAATTTCGATTCTTCTTGTCAAGAGAGAGTCGAGCCTTTTTACTTGCCTTTGCAAGGGTTGTGAGCAATCTTGCGTCTCGTCCTAGATTGTTCTACCGACGTATCTATTAGAGTAATCACCACTGTGGAGTCGTCGTTCTACCCCCTATAATCAAATCGTGTTGTCCGTTTGATTCTAGGTTCCGCAATCCAAGCGTTGGATCACCTCGCTAGATACTTGAGCAAACGTGCTATGTTTCTCGTAACGAGTTGATCAAGGACCGTATCAGTAATGTGTGCATGGATCATGGCCCACAAAATGATCCGGTCAGAGTTCTATTGGGCCTAGTCACACATGCACGAGCCAAGCTCTTAAAGAAATCCCTCCAAGGCCTGGTTCAAACGGTCCAAGACCAACATGGAGTCCATGGAGATATTGAAGGCCTAGAAGGAGACAAGCAAAACATCTACACCATGATCCATGCCCATGGAGAGTCAAGCGAGCCTCCAAGTGATTGGGCCGAGTAGGGTCTTTAGGCCTTAATGTTGCTTAGGGTTAGATTAACCGCGTAATAGAAGCATGGGTCGGCCAATCTAGACACCAAGATGGCCGACTGCTCCTTTAGGGTTCTAGAAACCTCTAGCCTATAAAAGGGCTTGCTTTGCAAGGGTTTTGGACACAAGTTGGATCAATACAATTTGATTAATGTCGATTCTTCTTATTAAGAGATATTCGAGCCTTTTCACTTGCTTTGGCATGGGTTGTAAGCAATATTGCGTCTCGCCCTAGATTGTTCTACCGACCTATCCATTCGAGTAATCACCTCAGTGGAGTCATCGTTCCAACGCCTATAATGAAATCTTATCGTCCCGCTTGATTCTAGGTTCTGCAATCCAAGCGTTGGACCACCTCGCTAGATCCTTGGGCAAACGTGCAACGTGTCTCGAAACGAGTTGATCAAGGACCGTATCAGTGACGTGTGTATGGATCAGGGCCCACGCAATGAGCTGGTCGGAGTTCCATTGGGCCCAGTCACACGTGTACGAGCCAAGTTCTTCAAGGAATCCCTCCAAGGCCTTGTTCGAATGGTCCAAGACCAACATGGAGTCCATAGGGATATTGAAGGCCAAGAAGGATACAAACAAATCATATACACACTGATCCAATCCCATGGAGAGTCAAGCGGGCCTCCAAGTGATTGGGCCGAGTTGGGTCTTTAGGCCTTAATGTTGCTTTGGGTTAGAATAACTGCGTAATAGAAGCATGGGTCGGCCAATCTAGACACCAAGATGGCCGACTGCTCCTTTAGGGTTTTAGAAACCTCTAGCCTATAAAAGGGCTTGCTTTGCAAGGGTTTTGGACACAAGTTGGATCAATACAATTTGATTGATGTCTATTCTTCTTGTTAAGAGATATTCGAGCCTTTTCACTTTCTTTGGCAGGGGTTGTAAGCAATATTGCGTCTCGTCCTAGATTGTTCTACCGACCTATCCATTCGAGTAATCACCTCTGTGGAGTCATCGTTCTAACACCTATAATTAAATCTTATCGTCCCGCTTGATTCTAGGTTCCGCGATCCAAGCGTTAGACCACCTCGCTAGATCCTTGGACAACGTGCTACGTGTCTCGAAACAAGTTGATCGAGGACCGTATCGGTGACGTGTGTATGGATCAGGGCCCACGCAATGAACTGGTCCGAGTTCCATTGGGCCCAGTCACACGTGTACGAGCCAAGTTCTTCAAGGAATCCCTCCAAGGCCTTGTTCGAGTGGTCCAAGACCAGTATGGAGTCCATAGGGATATTGAATGCCAAGAAGGATACAAGCAAATCATCTACACCATGATCCAAGCCTATGGAGGGTCAAGCGGGCCTCCAAGTGATTGGGCCGAGTAGGATCTTTAGGCCATAATGTTGCTTAGGGTTGGATTGACTACGTAGTAGAAGCATGGGGCGGCCCGTCTTGATACCAAGATGGCCGACTGCTCTTTTAGTGTTTTTGTAGGGTTTTAGTATCCTCTAGCCTATAAAAGGGCTTGCATTATAAGGGTTTTGGACACAAGTTGGATCAATAAAGTTTGGTGAATTTCGATTCTTCTTGTCAAGAGAGAGTCGAGCCTTTTTACTTGCCTTTGCAAGGGTTGTGAGCAATCTTGCGTCTCGTCCTAGATTGTTCTACCGACGTATCTATTAGAGTAATCACCACTGTGGAGTCGTCGTTCTACCCCCTATAATCAAATCGTGTTGTCCGTTTGATTCTAGGTTCCGCAATCCAAGCGTTGGATCACCTCGCTAGATACTTGAGCAAACGTGCTATGTTTCTCGTAACGAGTTGATCAAGGACCGTATCAGTAATGTGTGCATGGATCATGGCCCACAAAATGATCCGGTCAGAGTTCTATTGGGCCTAGTCACACATGCACGAGCCAAGCTCTTAAAGAAATCCCTCCAAGGCCTGGTTCAAACGGTCCAAGACCAACATGGAGTCCATGGGGATATTGAAGGCCTAGAAGGAGACAAGCAAAACATCTACACCATGATCCATGCCCATGGAGAGTCAAGCGAGCCTCCAAGTGATTGGGCCGAGTAGGGTCTTTAGGCCTTAATGTTGCTTAGGGTTAGATTAACTGCGTAATAGAAGCATGGGTCGGCCAATCTAGACACCAAGATGCCGACTGCTCCTTTAGGGATTTAGAAACCTCTAGCCTATAAAAGGGCTTGCTTTGCAAGGGTTTTGAACACAAGTTGGATCAATACAATTTGATTAATGTCAATTCTTCTTATTAAGAGATATTCGAGCCTTTGCACTTGCTTTGGCATGGGTTGTAAGCAATATTGCGTCTCGCCCTAGATTGTTCTACCGACCTATCCATTCGAGTAATCACCTCAGTGGAGTCATCGTTCCAACGCCTATAATGAAATCTTATCGTCCCGCTTGATTCTAGGTTCTGCAATCCAAGCGTTGGACCACCTCGCTAGATCCTTGGGCAAACGTGCAACGTGTCTCGAAACGAGTTGATCAAGGACCGTATCAGTGACGTGTGTATGGATCAGGGCCCACGCAATGAGCTGGTCGGAGTTCCATTGGGCCCAGTCACACGTGTACGAGCCAAGTTCTTCAAGGAATCCCTCCAAGGCCTTGTTCGAATGGTCCAAGACCAACATGGAGTCCATAGGGATATTGAAGGCCAAGAAGGATACAAGCAAATCATCTACACCCTGATCCAATCCCATGGAGAGTCAAGCGGGCCTCCAAGTGATTGGGCCGAGTAGGGTCTTTTGGCCTTAATGTTGCTTAGAGTTAGATTAACTGCGTAATAGAAGAATGGATCGGCCAATCTAGACACCAAGATGGCCGACTGCTCCTTTAGGGTTTTAGAAACCCCTAGACTATAAAAGGGCTTGCTTTGAAAGGGTTTTGGACACAAGTTGGATCAATACAATTTGATTAATGTCAATTCTTCTTGTTAAGAGATATTCGAGCCTTTTCACTTGCTTTGGCAAGGGTTGTAAGCAATATTGCGTCCCGTCCAAGATTTTTCTACCGACCTATCCATTCGAGTAATCACCTCTGTGGAGTCATCGTTCCAACGCCTATAATTAAATCTTATCGTCCCGCTTGATTCTAGATTCCGCAATCCAGGCGTTGGACCACCTCGCTAGATCCTTGGGCAAGCGTGCTACGTGTCTCGAAACGAGTTGATGGAGGACCGTATCAGTGACGTGTGTATGGATCTGGGCCCACGCAATGAGCTGGTCCGAGTTCCATTGGGCCCAGTCACACGTGTACGATCCAAGTTCTTCAAGGAATCCCACCAAGGCCTTGTTCGAATGGTCCAAGACCAACATGGAGTCCATAGGAATATTGAAGTGCAAGAAGGATACAAGACAAATCATCTACACCATGATCCAAACCCGTGGTGAGTCAAGCGGGCCTCCAAGAGATTGGGCCGAGTTGGGTCTTTAGGCCTTAATGTTGCTTTGGGTTAGAATAACTGCGTAATAGAAGCATGGGTCGGCCAATCTAGACACCAAGATGGCCGACTGCTCCTTTAGGGTTGTAGTAACCTCTAGCCTATAAAAGGGCTTGCTTTGCAAGGGTTTTGGACACAAGTTGGATCAATACAATTTGATTGATGTCGATTCTTCTTGTTAAGAGATATTCGAGCCTTTTCACTTTCTTTGGCAGGGGTTGTAAGCAATATTGCGTCTCGTCCTAGATTGTTCTACCGACCTATCCATTTGAGTAATCACCTCTATGGAGTCATCGTTCTAATACCTATAATTAAATCTTATCGTCCCGCTTGATTCTAGGTTCCGCGATCCAAGCGTTAGACCACCTCGCTAGATCCTTGGGCAACGTGCTACGTGTCTCGAAACAAGTTGATCGAGGACCGTATCGGTGACGTGTGTATGGATCAGGGCCCACGCAATGAGCTGGTCCGAGTTCCATTGGGCCCAGTCACACGTGCACGAGCCAAGTTCTTCAAGGAATCCCTCCAAGGCCTTGTTCGAATGGTCCAAGACCAGCATGGAGTCCATAGGGATATTGAATGCCAAGAAGGATACAAGCAAATCATCTACACCATGATCCAAGCCTATGGAGAGTCAAGCGGGGCTCCAAGTGATTGGGCCGAGTAGGGTCTTTAGGCCATAATGTTGCTTAGGGTTGGATTAACTACGTAGTAGAAGCATGGGCCGGCCCGTATTGATACCAAGATGGCCGACTGCTCTTTTCGTGTTTTTGTAGGGTTTTAGTATCCTCTAGCCTATAAAAGGGCTTGCATTATAAGGGTTTTGGACACAAGTTGGATCAATAAAGTTTGGTTAATTTCGATTCTTCTTGTCAAGAGAGAGTCGAGCCTTTTTACTTGCCTTTGCAAGGGTTGTGAGCAATCTTGCGTCTCGTCCTAGATTGTTCTACCGACGTATCTATTAGAGTAATCACCACTGTGGAGTCGTCGTTCTACCCCCTATAATCAAATCGTGTTGTCCGTTTGATTCTAGGTTCCGCAATCCAAGCGTTGGATCACCTCGCTAGATACTTGAGCAAACGTGCTATGTTTCTCGTAACGAGTTGATCAAGGACCGTATCAGTAATGTGTGCATGGATCATGGCCCACAAAATGATCCGGTCAGAGTTCTATTGGGCCTAGTCACACATGCACGAGCCAAGCTCTTAAAGAAATCCCTCCAAGGCCTGGTTCAAACGGTCCAACACCAACATGGAGTCCATGGGGATATTGAAGGCCTAGAAGGAGACAAGCAAAACATCTACACCATGATCCATGCCCATGGAGAGTCAAGCGAGCCTCCAAGTGATTGGGCCGAGTAGGGTCTTTAGGCCTTAATGTTGCTTAGGGTTAGATTAACTGCGTAATAGAAGCATGGGTCGGCCAATCTAGACACCAAGATGCCGACTGCTCCTTTAGGGATTTAGAAACCTCTAGCCTATAAAAGGGCTTGCTTTGCAAGGGTTTTGGACACAAGTTGGATCAATACAATTTGATTAATGTCAATTCTTCTTATTAAGAGATATTCGAGCCTTTGCACTTGCTTTGGCATGGGTTGTAAGCAATATTGCGTCTCGCCCTAGATTGTTCTACCGACCTATCCATTCGAGTAATCACCTCAGTGGAGTCATCGTTCCAACGCCTATAATGAAATCTTATCGTCCCGCTTGATTCTAGGTTCTGCAATCCAAGCGTTGGACCACCTCGCTAGATCCTTGGGCAAACGTGCAACGTGTCTCGAAACGAGTTGATCAAGGACCGTATCAGTGACGTGTGTATGGATCAGGGCCCACGCAATGAGCTGGTCGGAGTTCCATTGGGCCCAGTCACACGTGTACGAGCCAAGTTCTTCAAGGAATCCCTCCAAGGCCTTGTTCGAATGGTCCAAGACCAACATGGAGTCCATAGGGATATTGAAGGCCAAGAAGGATACAAGCAAATCATCTACACCCTGATCCAATCCCATGGAGAGTCAAGCGGGCCTCCAAGTGATTGGGCCGAGTAGGGTCTTTTGGCCTTAATGTTGCTTAGAGTTAGATTAACTGCGTAATAGAAGCATGGATCGGCCAATCTAGACACCAAGATGGCCGACTGCTCCTTTAGGGTTTTAGAAACCCCTAGACTATAAAAGGGCTTGCTTTGAAAGGGTTTTGGACACAAGTTGGATCAATACAATTTGATTAATGTCAATTCTTCTTGTTAAGAGATATTCGAGCCTTTTCACTTGCTTTGGCAAGGGTTGTAAGCAATATTGCGTCCCGTCCAAGATTTTTCTACCGACCTATCCATTCGAGTAATCACCTCTGTGGAGTCATCGTTCCAACGCCTATAATTAAATCTTATCGTCCCGCTTGATTCTAGATTCCGCAATCCAGGCGTTGGACCACCTCGCTAGATCCTTGGGCAAGCGTGCTACGTGTCTCGAAACGAGTTGATGGAGGACCGTATCAGTGACGTGTGTATGGATCTGGGCCCACGCAATGAGCTGGTCCGAGTTCCATTGGGCCCAGTCACACGTGTACGATCCAAGTTCTTCAAGGAATCCCACCAAGGCCTTGTTCGAATGGTCCAAGACCAACATGGAGTCCATAGGAATATTGAAGTGCAAGAAGGATACAAGACAAATCATCTACACCATGATCCAAACCCGTGGTGAGTCAAGCGGGCCTCCAAGAGATTGGGCCGAGTTGGGTCTTTAGGCCTTAATGTTGCTTTGGGTTAGAATAACTGCGTAATAGAAGCATGGGTCGGCCAATCTAGACACCAAGATGGCCGACTGCTCCTTTAGGGTTGTAGTAACCTCTAGCCTATAAAAGGGCTTGCTTTGCAAGGGTTTTGGACACAAGTTGGATCAATACAATTTGATTGATGTCGATTCTTCTTGTTAAGAGATATTCGAGCCTTTTCACTTTCTTTGGCAGGGGTTGTAAGCAATATTGCGTCTCGTCCTAGATTGTTCTACCGACCTATCCATTCGAGTAATCACCTCTATGGAGTCATCGTTCTAACACCTATAATTAAATCTTATCGTCCCGCTTGATTCTAGGTTCCGCGATCCAAGCGTTAGACCACCTCGCTAGATCCTTGGGCAACGTGCTACGTGTCTCGAAACAAGTTGATCGAGGACCGTATCGGTGACGTGTGTATGGATCAGGGCCCACGCAATGAGCTGGTCCGAGTTCCATTGGGCCCAGTCACACGTGCACGAGCCAAGTTCTTCAAGGAATCCCTCCAAGGCCTTGTTCGAATGGTCCAAGACCAGCATGGAGTCCATAGGGATATTGAATGCCAAGAAGGATACAAGCAAATCATCTACACCATGATCCAAGCCTATGGAGAGTCAAGCGGGGCTCCAAGTGATTGGGCCGAGTAGGGTCTTTAGGCCATAATGTTGCTTAGGGTTGGATTAACTACGTAGTAGAAGCATGGGCCGGCCCGTATTGATACCAAGATGGCCGACTGCTCTTTTCGTGTTTTTGTAGGGTTTTAGTATCCTCTAGCCTATAAAAGGGCTTGCATTATAAGGGTTTTGGACACAAGTTGGATCAATAAAGTTTGGTTAATTTCGATTCTTCTTGTCAAGAGAGAGTCGAGCCTTTTTACTTGCCTTTGCAAGGGTTGTGAGCAATCTTGCGTCTCGTCCTAGATTGTTCTACCGACGTATCTATTAGAGTAATCACCACTGTGGAGTCGTCGTTCTACCCCCTATAATCAAATCGTGTTGTCCGTTTGATTCTAGGTTCCGCAATCCAAGCGTTGGATCACCTCGCTAGATACTTGAGCAAACGTGCTATGTTTCTCGTAACGAGTTGATCAAGGACCGTATCAGTAATGTGTGCATGGATCATGGCCCACAAAATGATCCGGTCAGAGTTCTATTGGGCCTAGTCACACATGCACGAGCCAAGCTCTTAAAGAAATCCCTCCAAGGCCTGGTTCAAACGGTCCAAGACCAACATGGAGTCCATGGGGATATTGAAGGCCTAGAAGGAGACAAGCAAAACATCTACACCATGATCCATGCCCATGGAGAGTCAAGCGAGCCTCCAAGTGATTGGGCCGAGTAGGGTCTTTAGGCCTTAATGTTGCTTAGGGTTAGATTAACCGCGTAATAGAAGCATGGGTCGGCCAATCTAGACACCAAGATGGCCGACTGCTCCTTTAGGGTTCTAGAAACCTCTAGCCTATAAAAGGGCTTGCTTTGCAAGGGTTTTGGTCACAAGTTGGATCAATACAACTTGATTAATGTCGATTCTTCTTATTAAGAGATATTCGAGCCTTTTCACTTGCTTTGGCATGGGTTGTAAGCAATATTGCGTCTCGCCCTAGATTGTTCTACCGACCTATCCATTCGAGTAATCACCTCAGTGGAGTCATCGTTCCAACGCCTATAATGAAATCTTATCGTCCCGCTTGATTCTAGGTTCTGCAATCCAAGCGTTGGACCACCTCGCTAGATCCTTGGGCAAACGTGCAACGTGTCTCGAAACGAGTTGATCAAGGACCGTATCAGTGACGTGTGTATGGATCAGGGCCCACGCAATGAGCTGGTCGGAGTTCCATTGGGCCCAGTCACACGTGTACGAGCCAAGTTCTTCAAGGAATCCCTCCAAGGCCTTGTTCGAATGGTCCAAGACCAACATGGAGTCCATAGGGATATTGAAGGCCAAGAAGGATACAAACAAATCATATACACACTGATCCAATCCCATGGAGAGTCAAGCGGGCCTCCAAGTGATTGGGCCGAGTTGGGTCTTTAGGCCTTAATGTTGCTTTGGGTTAGAATAACTGCGTAATAGAAGCATGGGTCGGCCAATCTAGACACCAAGATGGCCGACTGCTCCTTTAGGGTTTTAGAAACCTCTAGCCTATAAAAGGGCTTGCTTTGCAAGGGTTTTGGACACAAGTTGTATCAATACAATTTGATTGATGTCTATTCTTCTTGTTAAGAGATATTCGAGCCTTTTCACTTTCTTTGGCAGGGGTTGTAAGCAATATTGCGTCTCGTCCTAGATTGTTCTACCGACCTATCCATTCGAGTAATCACCTCTGTGGAGTCATCGTTCTAACACCTATAATTAAATCTTATCGTCCCGCTTGATTCTAGGTTCCGCGATCCAAGCGTTAGACCACCTCGCTAGATCCTTGGGCAACGTGCTACGTGTCTCAAAACAAGTTGATCGAGGACCGTATCGGTGACGTGTGTATGGATCAGGGCCACGGAATGAGCTGGTCCGAGTTCCATTGGGCCCAGTCACACACGTGTACGAGCCAAGTTCTTCAAGGAATCCCTCCAAGGCCTTGTTCGAGTGGTCCAAGACCAGCATGGAGTCCATAGGGATATTGAATGCCAAGAAGGATACAAGCAAATCATCTACACCATGATCCAAGCCTATGGAGGGTCAAGCGGGCCTCCAAGTGATTGGGCCGAGTAGGATCTTTAGGCCATAATGTTGCTTAGGGTTGGATTGACTACGTAGTAGAAGCATGGGCCGGCCCGTTGATGCGATTGAGCACGAGACCCAAAGTGTACAAGTAGACCCTGTGACGGTGCCCCTAGGCCCGGTGACACGAGCACGAGCTAAGAGATTCAAGGAGTCCCTCCAAGCCTTGGTACGTGCCATCCAAATCCAAGAGAAACCAGCCATTGAAGGAATTGAGTTGGAATATCTTTGCACGACTACTAAAATGCTGCTTACAATTGAAGATGCAAGTGTTCAAGCTCCAGATAGCGGCCTATGATCTATAGTTAGTTGGGCTAGCTTTCGGTCAAGTGGAGGCCCAAGGGCCTGGCCAAAATTTCCTTGTTATCTTTCCCGTTTATTAGGTCTTAGTCACGGCTATTAATAGCCTCAAGCCGCATGTTACATTCAGTTTTTGAGAGTATTGAATAAAATTTCCAGAATTTCGTCCATTCCTTGTGGCAAATTCCCTTAGCTTGTGAAAGCTAAGTTGAACATCCTAGAGTTGATCCTAGGCTGTTCTTGACTTATCAATCAAGCACACATACTTGATTGTGGCGTCCTCTACCGTTAAATCTGCTCTTGAGTGGTCCAAGTTCAGGTTCAACTCCATCCAATCTTCATCGTGTTCCTCTAGATCCGAAGTTGCTTCCGCGTCTCGCATCAGCTGGCATCAGAGCTGGTTAGAGGTATCACGAATATCCTTTTTTATTGTTTTTAGATCTGTTTTAGTCTTCTAAATTCGTAGCTCAAGTGCTCGGGTTTGTCAAGTCTGAAATCTGTCTTGGTTGTTTCCTTGTCAGAAATCTGTCTTTGTTGTTTAGTTGTTGTCCGAAATTTTCTGTCCAGTTTTGTCTTGTGTTTATGTTCTGTTTAAATCCAAAAAAAAAAAAAAATCTATTGTGATGCATACCTTATTGTCATTCCCTTGAGTCGTTGCTGGAATTAATTTGCTGGGATACCGAATCTGTTTGCACTTGTTTCTTGAACCTTTGTGTTGTTGCTTTGCAAAACTCGAACATCAAAACCTTAGTGGGGAAGTCTTGAGCTTCTTGGATCAAAGAGGTTAATCTTGGCAGTCTTGAAACCTGAAATAAACCTTCAACCGTGTTCTTGTTTTCATGGAACTTTGATCTTGAAACCAAATCTGTCCAAGTTGTTTACGTTAATTGCTGTGAAATTCTGGTCTAAACTAGCTGGATATTGTGTGAAAACACCCCAACAGAAGTCAAAAAAAATTCTAAGAATGACGGCTCTAGTTTCCAATTTTTGACCAGCCTTCAAGTTTTACCAAATCTGATTCAAACTTGGACTTCCAAATCTGAACAACCTCCAATTCTTGACCAGCCTTCAAGTTTTACCAAATCTGATTCAAACTTGGACTTCCGAATCTGAACAACCTCCAATTCTTGACAGCCTACAAGTTTACCAAATTTGGTGCAAAATCTGACTTCCAAATCTGACCAGCCCCAAAATTTCGAATTTGAACCACTTGGGACTCCCAAATCTAACCAAACTCCAAGGTTTCCAATCCTTGGCAAACCCAAGTGTCCAAATCAGATCAAACTTTCCAATTTTCGAATCTTGAATCCTTGAATTTTCCCAAAACCGTTGGAGCAATTGTGACACCCGATTGGGCTGAGTTTTAGGTAGTAGATTGCCCATTATTTGAGCAGCATAAGGCCACCCAAAATACTCCAAAACCCTTACCAAAAAGACCACGGACCAGCAGCTCAACAAATTCCAGAAAATTGGGTTTCGGGTAGAGTTTTCTAGGATTTTCAAAATTTCAGCATTCAAGTTAATTGTCTTACTTTCTTTTGAGTTGTTAGTTATTGTCCAGCTATATTCTGAGTCTTGAGTCGTGTCTAGGTCTTAGTCATTAACCTCCATTTATTGCTACTAGCTTGTGTGTCACTTGTTGACTAGTCAAGAACGTACACTGCGGTGACGCCTGGTTTGTTCAACTCGAGCAACTAGCAAGCCAAGGAATTGCTTGGTAAGATTATTAGAGAGTGATACACTTGAGTGAAACACGAGTGTGAGTGACCTATACATCGTATTAAAAAAAAAAAAAAAAAGAGAGAGAGGAACTCGTTTTGTTTATTTGTTTTGCAGGTGGACTAAATATGTCTAGTGGAGTTGGTGAACAAACCATGGACATCAAATTACAGTTGGAAGCCATGATGAGGGAGTTCAAACGATTGCTTAAGAATGAAATTGAGCCATTGCATGATCGAATTGATCAGTTGGAGAACTCGAGACCTCCACCTACCCCGAGTAAGGGCAAAGAATCGGCATACTCAAACGATGAAGAGGAAGCATTTGAGGGAAGGTACCAAAATGATCAAAGGTTCCAACGTCGAGGAGACGACACCATTAAAGGTGTCAAACTCAAGATTCCCTCATTCCAAGGCAAGTCGGATCCCGAGGCGTACTTGGAATGGGAACGAAAAATTGAGTTAGTCTATGAATGCCACACCTATACGGAGGAGCAAAAGGTGAAACTAGCAGCCGTAGAATTCACTGACTACGCCTCCATTTGGTGGGACCAACTTAGACTAAGCCGAAGGAGAAATCGTGAGAGACCTGTGGAAACTTGGGAGGAAATGAGGAGTCTGATGAGAAAAAGATTCGTTCCGAGCTACTATAGCCGAGATCTACACCGTCGGCTACAAGCTCTCAACCAAGGGTCCATGTCAGTTGAGGATTATTACAAAGAGATGGAAATGGCCATCATGAAGGCGGATTTGCGTGAAGATGGAGAGGCCACTATGGCTCGTTTTCTACATGGATTGAGGCCCGAGATTGCCGAAGTAGTGGAACTCCAACACTACCTCGACATGAATGAAATGCTCGAGAAGGCGGTTACAATTGAACGGCGCCTCAAGAGGAGGGGTACGGCGCGACAAAGCACTACTTATCAAGCTGGAAATTGGCGCACTTCTCAACCAAAAAGGGAGGAGAAAGCCGCAGCTCCTTCTTACCCTCCAAGGCCGAATGGCCTCCCTTCCAAGGCGACGCCCAAGCCTGACTTTAAGGCTAATAATGCAGCTTCCAAACCACGTGGCTGAGACACCAAGTGCTTTAAGTGTCAAGGATTTGGCCACATCGCTTCTCAATGCCCCAGCCAAAGGACCATGCTGATGTTGCCAAATGGGGAAATTGTATCAGATGAGGAAGAGGAGTACGAGGGGATGCCACCTCTAGAAGAGGAAGAGAATGAATCGAGTGAGGAGATACCTACGCATGAGGAGATTGGATGCCTAGTGGTTCGAAAGGTCCTCACTACCCGCGCCAAAGAGGAGGAAATGGAGATACAACGGGACAACCTTTTCTACACAAGGTGTCATATCAAGGATAAGGTGTGTAGTGTTGTTATTGATAGTGGGAGTTGTGCCAATGTCGCTAGTCTACTCATGGTAGAAATGCTAGGGCTCCAAGTTATCAGACATCCAAGACCTTATCGCCTTCAATGGTTGAACAATGAAGGGGAAATACGTGTGTTTAGACAAGTGAAAGTGCCATTCCGAATTGGCAAGTATGAAGACGAGATTACTTGTGATGTCGTGCCAATGCAAGCAAGTCACCTCATTCTTGGACGGCCTTGGCAATATGATCGCGATGTCGAATTCAAGGGAAGAGCTAATAAATATGTCTTTACTCATTGCAATAGAAAGGTGACACTTGTACCTCTCACCCCAAAACAAGTGTATGAAGATCAAATGAGGCTGCAAAAGGAGTATGAGCTAGAACTTGAGAGGAAAAAGCGAGAGAAAAGTGAGGAAGAAAAAGGAGAGAGTAGGGCCGAACCCCTAGGGAAGAAAAAGGCAACAAGTGGGTCGGCTATGAGAGAAGAAAATAAGGGGAAGCTAAGCTTGCTAGCAAAAGCCAAAGATGTAAGGCGAGCTTTGTCTTCCAACCAACTCTTACTTATGCTTGTGTGCAAAGAAGAGTTGGTCACTTCATCCATACCCACTGACTCCTTGCCTTCTACTATTTTACCTCTCTTGCAGGAATTTGAGGACATATTTCCTGAGGATGTACCTGATGGACTACCACCACTAAGGGGAATCGAGCACCAAATCGATCTCATTCCTGGAGCACCATTGCCTAACAAACCAGCCTATAGAATGGGTCCTGAGGAAACAAAGGAATTGCAAAGGCAAGTGGAGGAATTGCTAAGGAAAGGTTGGGCTAGAGACAGTCTAAGTCCATGCGCTGTACCAGTGATTCTCGTGCCAAAGAAAGATGGAGCGTGGAGAATGTGCACCGACTGTCGAGCAGTCAATGCAATCACGGTAAAATATCGTCACCCTATCCCTAGGTTAGATGATATGTTAGATGAATTGCATGGTGCCATTATATTTACTAAAATTGATTTGAAAAGTGGTTACCACCAAATAAGAATGAAAGAGGGAGATGAGTGGAAAACCGCTTTCAAAACTAAACATGGTCTATACGAGTGGTTAGTAATGCCATTTGGTTTAACTAATGCACCTAGTACCTTCATGCGTTTAATGAACCATGTTTTGAGACCTTTTCTTGGGAAATTTGTAGTGGTTTACTTTGATGATATTCTGATTTATAGCAGAAGCTTAGAGGAACACCTTGAGCACCTCAAAGCCATCTTTGAAGTACTTCGAAGGGAAAGGCTATATGCCAACCTTAAGAAGTGCACATTTTGCACTGATCGTGTTGTGTTTCTAGGATATGTTGTAAGTGCGCAGGGCATTCACGTAGATGAAGAGAAGATTAAGTCCATCCAAGAGTGGCCAACACCTACCTCAGTAAGTGATGTGCGCAGCTTTCATGGATTAGCAAGCTTCTACCGTCGTTTTGTGAAGGATTTTAGCACCATCGCTGCACCTCTTACCGCAGTCATAAAGAAGAACGAGAAGTTCTTTTGGGGGGAAGCCCAAGATAAGGCTTTCCAATTGCTGAAACACAAACTCACACATGCACCACTCCTTGCAATACCTAACTTTGATCTCACTTTTGAAGTGGAATGTGATGCATCAGGTGTAGGAGTAGGAGCCGTACTCATGCAAGGAGGGAGACCGATTGCCTACTTTAGTGAGAAATTAAATGGCGCGGTCCTCAACTATTCAACTTATGACAAGGAGATGTTTGCCCTTGTACGTGCTTTGGAGACATGGCAACACTACCTACGTGCCCGGGAATTCATCATCAAAACTGACCATGAGTCTCTCAAGCACCTAAAAGGACAACAAAAGCTGAGCAAACGACATGCCCGATGGGTAGCCTTCATTGAGTCTTTTCCATACGTCATCAAATACAAAACAGGTAAATCTAATGTCGTAGCTGACGCTTTATCTCGTAGACACATTTTGCTCACTGCTTTAGATGCTAAACTCCTAGGCTTTGAACTCATGAAGGAGTTGTATAAGAATGACTTGGATTTTGCGAACGCTTATGCGAATTGGGGAAAATCTGACTTTGAAAAATTCTTCGTACATGATGGGTTCTTATTTTATCTTACCAAGTTGTGCATTCCTCGAGGGTCCATACGTAACTTACTTATTCAGGAGTCACATAGTGGTGGACTAATGGGACACTTTGGTGTCACCAAGACATTAGCTGTATTACAGGAACACTTCCATTGGCCTCGCATGCGCAAGGACGTGGAGAGGATTGTTGAAAGATGTGGCGTGTGCCACAAAGCTAAGTCTCGGGTCAACCCAAACGGTTTGTATACTCCTTTACCCATACCTCACCAACCTTGGGTTGACATTTCCATGGATTTCGTGCTTGGGTTACCTCGTTCAAAGCGTGGCCATGACTCTATATTTGTTGTGGTAGATAGGTTCTCCAAAATGGCTCACTTTATTGCATGTCATAAGACGGATGATGCTTTACACATTGCTGATTTATTCTTTAAAGAGGTTGTTCGTTTGCATGGCATACCTAGGACTATAGTATCTGATAGAGATGTCAAGTTTTTGAGCTATTTTTGGAAATCTTTATGGGGTCGGTTGGGAACCAAACTGTTGTTCTCTACCTCTAGTCATCCTCAAACGGACGGACAAACTGAGGTAGTCAATAGGACTTTATCCACACTCCTACGTGCAATCATAAAGAAAAATATCAAGTCATGGGAGGAGTGTCTACCTCATGTTGAGTTTGCATACAATAGGGCTGTGCATAGTGCTACACAATTCTCGCCTTTTGAAGTTGTGTATGGTTTGAACCCCTTAACTCCCTTAGATTTGTTGCCATTACCTTCTTTTGAGCATATGAACTTAGATGGCAAGAAGAAAGCTGAGTTCGTGAGATCATTACATGACAAGGTTCGTACCAATATCGAGAGGAGGACGGCCCAATATGTCCAACAAGCTAATAAGCACAGGCGCAAGCTTGTCTTTGAACCAGGTGATTGGGTCTGGTTACATTTGCGCAAGGAGAGATTTCCAAACCAACGGAAAAGCAAGCTGTCACCAAGAGGAGATGGGCCTTTTCAAGTCATTGAGCGCATCAACGATAATGCATACCGCTTAGATCTGCCTGGTGAGTACAATGTTAGTGCTACATTCAATGTTGCTGATCTAAATCCATTTATTGCAGGGGACGAGTACGATTTGAGGGCAAATCCTTTTCAAGAAGAGGGGAATGATGCGATTGAGCACGAGACCCAAAGTGTACAAGTAGACCCTGTGAAGGTGCCCCTAGGCCCGGTGACACGAGCACAAGCTAAGAGATTCAAGGAGTCCCTCCAAGCCTTGGTACGTGCCATCCAAATCCAAGAGAAACCAGCCATTGAAGGAATTGAGTTGGAATATCCTTGCACGACTACTAAAATGCTGCTTACAATTGAAGATGCAAGTGTTCAAGCTCCAGATAGCGGCCTATGATCTATAGTTAGTTGGGCTAGCTTTCGGTCAAGTGGAGGCCCAAGGGCCTGGCCGAAATTTCCTTGTTATCTTTCCAGTTTATTAGGTCTTAGTCACGGCTATTAATAGCCTCAAGCCGCATGTTACATTCACTTTTTGAGAGTATTGAATAAAATTTCCAGAATTTCGTCCATTCCTTGTGGCAAATTCCCTTAGCTTGTGAAAGCTAAGTTGAACATCCTAGAGTTGATCCTAGGCTGTTCTTGACTTATCAATCAAGCACACATACTTGATTGTGACGTCCTCTACCGTTAAATCTGCTCTTGAGTGGTCCAAGTTCAGGTTCAACTCCATCCAATCTTCATCGTGTTCCTCTAGATCCGAAGTTGCTTCCGCGTCTCGCATCACCCGTCTTGATACCAAGATGGCCGATTGCTCTTTTAGTGTTTTTGTAGGGTTTTAGTATCCTCTAGCCTATAAAAGGGCTTGCATTATAAGGGTTTTGGACACAAGTTGGATCAATAAAGTTTGGTTAATTTCGATTCTTCTTGTCAAGAGAGAGTCGAGCCTTTTTACTTGCCTTTGCAAGGGTTGTGAGCAATCTTGCGTCTCGTCCTAGATTGTTCTACCGACGTATCTATTAGAGTAATCACCACTGTGGAGTCGTCGTTCTACCCCCTATAATCAAATCGTGTTGTCCGTTTGATTCTAGGTTCCGCAATCCAAGCGTTGGATCACCTCGCTAGATACTTGAGCAAACGTGCTATGTTTCTCGTAACGAGTTGATCAAGGACCGTATCAGTAATGTGTGCATGGATCATGGCCCACAAAATGATCCGGTCAGAGTTCTATTGGGCCTAGTCACACATGCACGAGCCAAGCTCATAAAGAAATCCCTCCAAGGCCTGGTTCAAACGGTCCAAGACCAACATGGAGTCCATGGGGATATTGAAGGCCTAGAAGGAGACAAGCAAAACATCTACACCATGATCCATGCCCATGGAGAGTCAAGCGAGCCTCCAAGTGATTGGGCCGAGTAGGGTCTTTAGGCCTTAATGTTGCTTAGGGTTAGATTAACTGCGTAATAGAAGCATGGGTCGGCCAATCTAGACACCAAGATGGCCGACTGCTCCTTTAGGGTTTTAGAAACCTCTAGCCTATAAAAGGGCTTGCTTTGCAAGGGTTTTGGACACAAGTTGGATCAATACAATTTGATTAATGTCAATTCTTCTTATTAAGAGATATTCGAGCCTTTGCACTTGCTTTGGCATGGGTTGTAAGCAATATTGCGTCTCGCCCTAGATTGTTCTACCGACCTATCCATTCGAGTAATCACCTCTGTGGAGTCATCGTTCCAACGCCTATAATGAAATCTTATCGTCCCGCTTGATTCTAGGTTCTGCAATCCAAGCGTTGGACCACCTCGCTAGATCCTTGGGCAAACGAGCAACGTGTCTCGAAACGAGTTGATCAAGGACCGTATCAGTGACGTGTTTATGGATCAGGGCCCACGCAATGAGCTGGTCGGAGTTCCATTGGGCCCAGTTACACGTGTACGAGCCAAGTTCTTCAAGGAATCCCTCCAAGGCCTTGTTCGAATGGTCCAAGACCAACATGGAGTCCATAGGGATATTGAAGGCCAAGAAGGATACAAGCAAATCATCTACACCCTGATCCAATCCCATGGAGAGTCAAGCGGGCCTCCATGTGATTGGGCCGAGTAGGGTCTTTTGGCCTTAATGTTGCGTAGAGTTAGATTAACTGCGTAATAGAAGCATGGATCGGCCAATCTAGACACCAAGATGGCCGACTGCTCCTTTAGGGTTTTAGAAACCCCTAGACTATAAAAAGGCTTGCTTTGAAAGGGTTTTGGACACAAGTTGGATCAATACAATTTGATTAATGTCAATTCTTCTTGTTAAGAGATATTCGAGCCTTTTCACTTGCTTTGGCAAGGGTTGTAAGCAATATTGCGTCCCGTCCAAGATTTTTCTACCGACCTATCCATTCGAGTAATCACCTCTGTGGAGTCATCGTTCCAACGCCTATAATTAAATCTTATCGTCCCGCATGATTCTAGATTCCGCAATCCAGGCGTTGGACCACCTCGCTAGATCCTTGGGCAAACGTGCAACGTGTCTCGAAACGAGTTGATCAAGGACCGTATCAGTGACGTGTGTATGGATCAGGGCCCACGCAATGAGCTGGTCGGAGTTCCATTGGGCCCAGTCACACGTGTACGAGCCAAGTTCTTCAAGGAATCCCTCCAAGGCCTTGTTCGAATGGTCCAAGACCAACATGGAGTCCATAGGGATATTGAAGGCCAAGAAGGATACAAACAAATCATATACACACTGATCCAATCCCATGGAGAGTCAAGCGGGCCTCAAAGTGATTGGGCCGAGTTGGGTCTTTAGGCCTTAATGTTGCTTTGGGTTAGAATAACTGCGTAATAGAAGCATGGGTCGGCCAATCTAGACACCAAGATGGCCGACTGCTCCTTTAGGGTTTTAGAAACCTCTAGCCTATAAAAGGGCTTGCTTTGCAAGGGTTTTGGACACAAGTTGGATCAATACAATTTGATTGATGTCGATTCTTCTTGTTAAGAGATATTCGAGCCTTTTCACTTTCTTTGGCAGGGGTTGTAAGCAATATTGCGTCTCGTCCTAGATTGTTCTACCGACCTATCCATTCGAGTAATCACCTCTGTGGAGTCATCGTTCTAACACCTATAATTAAATCTTATCGTCCCGCTTGATTCTAGGTTCCGCGATCCAAGCGTTAGACCACCTCGCTAGATCCTTGGGCAACGTGCTACGTGTCTCGAAACAAGTTGATCGAGGACCGTATCGGTGACGTGTGTATGGATCAGGGCCCACGCAATGAGCTGGTCCGAGTTCCATTGGGCCCAGTCACACGTGTACGAGCCAAGTTCTTCAAGGAATCCCTCCAAGGCCTTGTTCGAGTGGTCCAAGACCAGCATGGAGTCCATAGGGATATTGAATGCCAAGAAGGATACAAGCAAATCATCTACACCATGATCCAAGCCTATGGAGGGTCAAGCGGGCCTCCAAGTGATTGGGCCGAGTAGGGTCTTTAGGCCATAATGTTGCTTAGGGTTGGATTAACTACGTAGTAGAAGCATGGGCCGGCCCGTATTGATACCAAGATGGCCGACTGCTCTTTTCGTGTTTTTGTAGGGTTTTAGTATCCTCTAGCCTATAAAAGGGCTTGCATTATAAGGGTTTTGGACACAAGTTGGATCAATAAAGTTTGGTTAATTTCGATTCTTCTTGTCAAGAGAGAGTCGAGCCTTTTTACTTGCCTTTGCAAGGGTTGTGAGCAATCTTGCGTCTCGTCCTAGATTGTTCTACCGACGTATCTATTAGAGTAATCACCACTGTGGAGTCGTCGTTCTACCCCCTATAATCAAATCGTGTTGTCCGTTTGATTCTAGGTTCCGCAATCCAAGCGTTGGATCACCTCGCTAGATACTTGAGCAAACGTGCTATGTTTCTCGTAACGAGTTGATCAAGGACCGTATCAGTAATGTGTGCATGGATCATGGCCCACAAAATGATCCGGTCAGAGTTCTATTGGGCCTAGTCACACATGCACGAGCCAAGCTCTTAAAGAAATCCCTCCAAGGCCTGGTTCAAACGGTCCAAGACCAACATGGAGTCCATGGGGATATTGAAGGCCTAGAAGGAGACAAGCAAAACATCTACACCATGATCCATGCCCATGGAGAGTCAAGCGAGCCTCCAAGTGATTGGGCCGAGTAGGGTCTTTAGGCCTTAATGTTGCTTAGGGTTAGATTAACCGCGTAATAGAAGCATGGGTCGGCCAATCTAGACACCAAGATGGCCGACTGCTCCTTTAGGGTTCTAGAAACCTCTAGCCTATAAAAGGGCTTGCTTTGCAAGGGTTTTGGACACAAGTTGGATCAATACAATTTGATTAATGTCGATTCTTCTTATTAAGAGATATTCGAGCCTTTTCACTTGCTTTGGCATGGGTTGTAAGCAATATTGCGTCTCGCCCTAGATTGTTCTACCGACCTATCCATTCGAGTAATCACCTCAATTGAGTCATCGTTCCAACGCCTATAATGAAATCTTATCGTCCCGCTTGATTCTAGGTTTTGCAATCCAAGCGTTGGACCACCTCGCTAGATCCTTGGGCAAACGTGCAACGTGTCTCGAAACGAGTTGATCAAGGACCGTATCAGTGACGTGTGTATGGATCAGGGCCCACGCAATGAGCTGGTCGGAGTTCCATTGGGCCCAGTCACACGTGTACGAGCCAAGTTCTTCAAGGAATCCCTCCAAGGCCTTGTTCGAATGGTCCAAGACCAACATGGAGTCCATAGGGATATTGAAGGCCAAGAAGGATACAAACAAATCATATACACACTGATCCAATCCCATGGAGAGTCAAGCGGGCCTCCAAGTGATTGGGCCGAGTTGGGTCTTTAGGCCTTAATGTTGCTTTGGGTTAGAATAACTGCGTAATAGAAGCATGGGTCGGCCAATCTAGACACCAAGATGGCCGACTGCTCCTTTAGGGTTTTAGAAACCTCTAGCCTATAAAAGGGCTTGCTTTGCAAGGGTTTTGGACACAAGTTGGATCAATACAATTTGATTGATGTCGATTCTTCTTGTTAAGAGATATTCGAGCCTTTTCACTTTCTTTGGCAGGGGTTGTAAGCAATATTGCGTCTCGTCCTAGATTGTTCTACCGACCTATCCATTCGAGTAATCACCTCTGTGGAGTCATCGTTCTAACACCTATAATTAAATCTTATCGTCCCGCTTGATTCTAGGTTCCGCGATCCAAGCGTTAGACCACCTCGCTAGATCCTTGGGCAACGTGCTACGTGTCTCGAAACAAGTTGATCGAGGACCGTATCGGTGACGTGTGTATGGATCAGGGCCCACGCAATGAGCTGGTCCGAGTTCCATTGGGCCCAGTCACACGTGTACGAGCCAAGTTCTTCAAGGAATCCCTCCAAGGCCTTGTTCGAGTGGTCCAAGACCAGCATGGAGTCCATAGGGATATTGAATGCCAAGAAGGATACAAGCAAATCATCTACACCATGATCCAAGCCTATGGAGGGTCAAGCGGGCCTCCAAGTGATTGGGCCGAGTAGGGTCTTTAGGCCATAATGTTGCTTAGGGTTGGATTGACTACGTAGTAGAAGCATGGGCCGGCCCGTCTTGATACCAAGATGGCCGACTGCTCTTTTAGTGTTTTTGTAGGGTTTTAGTATCCTCTAGCCTATAAAAGGGCTTGCATTATAAGGGTTTTGGACACAAGTTGGATCAATAAAGTTTGGTTAATTTCGATTCTTCTTGTCAAGAGAGAGTCGAGCCTTTTTACTTGCCTTTGCAAGGGTTGTGAGCAATCTTGCGTCTCGTCCTAGATTGTTCTACCGACGTATCAATTAGAGTAATCACCACTGTGGAGTCGTCGTTCTACCCCCTATAATCAAATCGTGTTGTCCGTTTGATTCTAGGTTCCGCAATCCAAGCGTTGGATCACCTCGCTAGATACTTGAGCAAACGTGCTATGTTTCTCGTAACGAGTTGATCAAGGACCGTATCAATAATGTGTGCATGGATCATGTCCCACAAAATGATCCGGTCAGAGTTCTATTGGGCCTAGTCACACATGCACGAGCCAAGCCCTTAAAGAAATCCCTCCAAGGCCTGGTTCAAACGGTCTAAGACCAACATGGAGTCCGTGGGGATATTGAAGGCCTAGAAGGAGACAAGCAAAACATCTACACCATGATCCATGCCCATGGAGAGTCAAGCGAGCCTCCAAGTGATTGGGCCGAGTAGGGTCTTTAGGCCTTAATGTTGCTTAGGGTTAGATTAACCGCGTAATAGAAGCATGGGTCGGCTAATCTAGACACCAAGATGGCCGACTGCTCCTTTAGGGTTCTAGAAACCTCTAGCCTATAAAAGGGCTTGCTTTGCAAGGGTTTTGGACACAAGTTGGATCAATACAATTTGATTAATGTCGATTCTTCTTATTAAGAGATATTCGAGCCTTTTCACTTGCTTTGGCATGGGTTGTAAGCAATATTGCGTCTCGCCCTAGATTGTTCTACCGACCTATCCATTCGAGTAATCACCTCAGTGGAGTCATCGTTCCAACGCCTATAATGAAATCTTATCGTCCCGTTGGACCACCTCGCTAGATCCTTGGGCAAACGTGCAACGTGTCTCGAAACGAGTTGATCAAGGACCGTATCAGTGACGTGTGTATGGATCAGGGCCCACGCAATGAGCTGGTCGGAGTTCCATTGGGCCCAGTCACACGTGTACGAGCCAAGTTCTTCAAGGAATCCCTCCAAGGCCTTGTTCGAATGGTCCAAGACCAACATGGAGTCCATAGGGATATTGAAGGCCAAGAAGGATACAAACAAATCATATACACACTGATCCAATCCCATGGAGAGTCAAGCGGGCCTCCAAGTGATTGGGCCGAGTTGGGTCTTTAGGCCTTAATGTTGCTTTGGGTTAGAATAACCGCGTAATAGAAGCATGGGTCGGCCAATCTTGACACCAAGATGGCCGACTGCTCCTTTAGGGTTTTAGAAACCTCTCGCCTATAAAAGGGCTTGCTTTGCAAGGGTTTTGAACACAAGTTGAATCAATACAATTTGATTGATGTCGATTCTTCATGTTAAGAGATATTCGAGCCTTTTCACTTTCTTTGGCAGGGGTTGTAAGCAATATTGCGTCTCGTCTTAGATTATTCTACCGACCTATCCATTCGAGTAATCACCTCTGTGGAGTCATCGTTCTAACACCTATAATTAAATCTTATCGTCCCGCTTGATTCTAGGTTCCGCGATCCAAGCGTTAGACCACCTCGCTAGATCCTTGGGCAACGTGCTACGTGTCTCGAAACAAGTTGATCGAGGACCGTATCGGTGACGTGTGTATGGATCAGGGCCCACGCAATGAGCTGGTCCGAGTTCCATTGGGCCCAGTCACACGTGTACGATCGAAGTTCTTCAAGGAATCCCACAAAGGCCTTGTTCGAATGGTCCAAGACCAACATGGAATCCATAGGAATATTGAAGTGCAAGAAGGATACAAGACAAATCATCTACACCATGATCCAAACCCGTGGTGAGTCAAGCGGGCCTCCAAGAGATTGGGCCGAGTTGGGTCTTTAGTCCTTAATGTTGCTTTGGGTTAGAATAACTGCGTAATAGAAGCATGGGTCGGCCAATCTAGACACCAAGATGGCCGACTGCTCCTTTAGGGTTTTTGTAAGGTTTTAGTATCCTCTAGCCTATAAAAGGGCTTGCATTATAAGGGTTTTGGACACAAGTTGGATCAATAAAGTTTGGTTAATTTCGATTCTTCTTGTCAAGAGAGAGTCGAGCCTTTTTACTTGCCTTTGCAAGGGTTGTGAGCAATCTTGCGTCTCGTCCTAGATTGTTCTACCGACGTATCTATTAGAGTAATCACCACTGTGGAGTCGTCGTTCTACCCCCTATAATCAAATCGTGTTGTCCGTTTGATTCTAGGTTCCGCAGTCCAAGCGTTGGATCACCTCGCTAGATACTTGAGCAAACGTGCTATGTTTCTCGTAACGAGTTGATCAAGGACCGTATCAGTAATGTGTTCATGCATCATGGCCCACCAAATGATCCGGTCAGAGTTCTATTGGGCCTAGTCACACATGCACGAGCCAAGCTCTTAAAGAAATCCCTCCAAGGCCTGGTTCAAACGGTCCAAGACCAACATGGAGTCCATGGGGATATTGAAGGCCTAGAAGGAGACAATCAAAACATCTACACCATGATCCATGCCCATGGAGAGTCAAGCGAGCCTCCAAGTGATTGGGCCGAGTAGGGTCTTTAGGCCTTAATGTTGCTTAGGGTTAGATTAACCGCGTAATAGAAGCATGGGTCGGCCAATCTAGACACCAAGATGGCCGACTGCTCCTTTAGGGTTCTAGAAACCTCTAGCCTATAAAAGGGCTTGCTTTGCAAGGGTTTTGGACACAAGTTGGATCAATACAATTTGATTAATGTCGATTCTTCTTATTAAGAGATATTCGAGCCTTTTCACTTGCTTTGGCATGGGTTGTAAGCAATATTGCGTCTCGCCCTAGATTGTTCTACCGACCTATCCATTCGAGTAATCACCTCAATGGAGTCATCGTTCCAACTCCTATAATGAAATCTTATCGTCCCGCTTGATTCTAGGTTCTGCAATCCAAGCGTTGGACCACCTCGCTAGATCCTTGGGCAAACGTGCAACGTGTCTCGAAACGAGTTGATCAAGGACCGTATCAGTGACGTGTGTATGGATCAGGGCCCACGCAATGAGCTGGTCGGAGTTCCATTGGGCCCAGTCACACGTGTACGAGCCAAGTTCTTCAAGGAATCCCTCCAAGGCCTTGTTCGAATGGTCCAAGACCAACATGGAGTCCATAGGGATATTGAAGGCCAAGAAGGATACAAAAAAATCATATACACACTGATCCAATCCCATGGAGAGTCAAGCGGGCCTCCAAGTGATTGGGCCGAGTTGGGTCTTTAGGCCTTAATGTTGCTTTGGGTTAGAATAACTGCGTAATAGAAGCATGGGTCGGCCAATCTAGACACCAAGATGGCCGACTGCTCCTTTAGGGTTTTAGAAACCTCTAGCCTATAAAAGGGCTTGCTTTGCAAGGGTTTTGGACACAAGTTGGATCAATACAATTTGATTGATGTCGATTCTTCTTGTTAAGAGATATTCGAGCCTTTTCACTTTCTTTGGCAGGGGTTGTAAGCAATATTGCGTCTCGTCCTAGATTGTTCTACCGACCTTTCCATTCGAGTAATCACCTCTGTGGAGTCATCGTTCTAACACCTATAATTAAATCTTATCGTCCCGCTTGATTCTAGGTTCCGCGATCCAAGCGTTAGACCACCTCGCTAGATCCTTGGGCAACGTGCTACGTGTCTCGAAACAAGTTGATCGAGGACCGTATCGGTGACGTGTGTATGGATCAGGGCCCACGCAATGAGCTGGTCCGAGTTCCATTGGGCCCAGTCACACGTGTACGAGCCAAGTTCTTCAAGGAATCCCTCCAAGGCCTTGTTCGAGTGGTCCAAGACCAGCATGGAGTCCATAGGGATATTGAATGCCAAGAAGGATACAAGCAAATCATCTACACCATGATCCAAGCCTATGGAGGGTCAAGCGGGCCTCCAAGTGATTGGGCCGAGTAGGATCTTTAGGCCATAATGTTGCTTAGGGTTGGATTGACTACGTAGTAGAAGCATGGGCCGGCCCGTCTTGATACCAAGATGGCCGACTGCTCTTTTAGTGTTTTTGTAGGGTTTTAGTATCCTCTAGCCTATAAAAGGGCTTGCATTATATGGGTTTTGGACACAAGTTGGATCAAAAAAGTTTGGTTAATTTCGATTCTTCTTGTCAAGAGAGAGTCGAGCCTTTTTACTTGCCTTTGCAAGGGTTGTGAGCAATCTTGCGTCTCGTCCTAGATTGTTCTACCGACGTATCAATTAGAGTAATCACCACTGTGGAGTCGTCGTTCTACCCCCTATAATCAAATCGTGTTGTCCGTTTGATTCTAGGTTCCGCAATCCAAGCGTTGGATCACCTCGCTAGATACTTGAGCAAACGTGCTATGTTTCTCGTAACGAGTTGATCAAGGACCGTATCAATAATGTGTGCATGGATCATGTCCCACAAAATGATCCGGTCAGAGTTCTATTGGGCCTAGTCACACATGCACGAGCCAAGCCCTTAAAGAAATCCCTCCAAGGCCTGGTTCAAACGGTCTAAGACCAACATGGAGTCCGTGGGGATATTGAAGGCCTAGAAGGAGACAAGCAAAACATCTACACCATGATCCATGCCCATGGAGAGTCAAGCGAGCCTCCAAGTGATTGGGCCGAGTAGGGTCTTTAGGCCTTAATGTTGCTTAGGGTTAGATTAACCGCGTAATAGAAGCATGGGTCGGCTAATCTAGACACCAAGATGGCCGACTGCTCCTTTAGGGTTCTAGAAACCTCTAGCCTATAAAAGGGCTTGCTTTGCAAGGGTTTTGGACACAAGTTGGATCAATACAATTTGATTAATGTCGATTCTTCTTATTAAGAGATATTCGAGCCTTTTCACTTGCTTTGGCATGGGTTGTAAGCAATATTGCGTCTCGCCCTAGATTGTTCTACCGACCTATCCATTCGAGTAATCACCTCAGTGGAGTCATCGTTCCAACGCCTATAATGAAATCTTATCGTCCCGTTGGACCACCTCGCTAGATCCTTGGGCAAACGTGCAACGTGTCTCGAAACGAGTTGATCAAGGACCGTATCAGTGACGTGTGTATGGATCAGGGCCCACGCAATGAGCTGGTCGGAGTTCCATTGGGCCCAGTCACACGTGTACGAGCCAAGTTCTTCAAGGAATCCCTCCAAGGCCTTGTTCGAATGGTCCAAGACCAACATGGAGTCCATAGGGATATTGAAGGCCAAGAAGGATACAAACAAATCATATACACACTGATCCAATCCCATGGAGAGTCAAGCGGGCCTCCAAGTGATTGGGCCGAGTTGGGTCTTTAGGCCTTAATGTTGCTTTGGGTTAGAATAACCGCGTAATAGAAGCATGGGTCGGCCAATCTTGACACCAAGATGGCCGACTGCTCCTTTAGGGTTTTAGAAACCTCTCGCCTATAAAAGGGCTTGCTTTGCAAGGGTTTTGAACACAAGTTGAATCAATACAATTTGATTGATGTCGATTCTTCATGTTAAGAGATATTCGAGCCTTTTCACTTTCTTTGGCAGGGGTTGTAAGCAATATTGCGTCTCGTCTTAGATTATTCTACCGACCTATCCATTCGAGTAATCACCTCTGTGGAGTCATCGTTCTAACACCTATAATTAAATCTTATCGTCCCGCTTGATTCTAGGTTCCGCGATCCAAGCGTTAGACCACCTCGCTAGATCCTTGGGCAACGTGCTACGTGTCTCGAAACAAGTTGATCGAGGACCGTATCGGTGACGTGTGTATGGATCAGGGCCCACGCAATGAGCTGGTCCGAGTTCCATTGGGCCCAGTCACACGTGTACGATCGAAGTTCTTCAAGGAATCCCACAAAGGCCTTGTTCGAATGGTCCAAGACCAACATGGAATCCATAGGAATATTGAAGTGCAAGAAGGATACAAGACAAATCATCTACACCATGATCCAAACCCGTGGTGAGTCAAGCGGGCCTCCAAGAGATTGGGCCGAGTTGGGTCTTTAGTCCTTAATGTTGCTTTGGGTTAGAATAACTGCGTAATAGAAGCATGGGTCGGCCAATCTAGACACCAAGATGGCCGACTGCTCCTTTAGGGTTTTAGAAACCTCTAGCGTATAAAAGGGCTTGCTTTGCAAGGGTTTTGGACACAAGTTGGATCAATGCAATTTGATTAATGTCGATTATTCCTGTTAAGAGATATTCGAGCCTTTTCACTTGCTTTGGCAAGGGTTGTAAGCAATATTGCGTCTCGTCCTAGATTGTTCTACCGACCTATCCATTCGAGTAATCACCTCTGTGGAGTCATCGTTCTAACGCCTACAATTAAATCTTATCGTCCCGCTTGATTTTAGGTTCCGCAATCCAAGCGTTGGACCACCTCGCTAGATCCTTGAGCAAACGTGCAACGTGTCTCGAAACGAGTTGATCGAGGACCGTATCAGTGACGTGTGTATGGATCAGGGCCCACGCAATGAGCTGGTCGGAGTTCCATTGGGCCCAGTCACACGTGTACGAGCCAAGTTCTTCAAGGAATCCCTCCAAGGCCTTGTTCGAATGGTCCAAGACCAACATGGAGTCCATAGGGATATTGAAGGCCAAGAAGGATACAAACAAATCATATACACACTGATCCAATCCCATGGAGAGTCAAGCGGGCCTCCAAGTGATTGGGCCGAGTTGGGTCTTTAGGCCTTAATGTTGCTTTGGGTTAGAATAACCGCGTAATAGAAGCATGGGTCGGCCAATCTAGACACCAAGATGGCCGACTGCTCCTTTAGGGTTTTAGAAACCTCTAGCCTATAAAAGGGCTTGCTTTGCAAGGGTTTTGAACACAAGTTGGATCAATACAATTTTATTGATGTCGATTCTTCATGTTAAGAGATATTCGAGCCTTTTCACTTTCTTTGGCAGGGGTTGTAAGCAATATTGCGTCTCGTCTTAGATTGTTCTACTGACCTATCCATTCGAGTAATCACCTCTGTGGAGTCATCGTTCTAACACCTATAATTAAATCTTATCGTCCCGCTTGATTCTAGGTTCCGCGATCCAAGCGTTAGACCACCTCGCTAGATCCTTGGGAAACGTGCTACGTGTCTCGAAACAAGTTGATCGAGGACCGTATCGGTGACGTGTGTATGGATCAGGGCCCACGCAATGAGCTGGTCCGAGTTCCATTGGGCCCAGTCACACGTGTACGAGCCAAGTTCTTCAAGGAATCCCTCCAAGGCCTTGTTCGAGTGGTCCAAGACCAGCATGGAGTCCATAGGGATATTGAATGCCAAGAGGGATACAAGCAAATCATCTACACCATGATCCAAGCCTATGGAGGGTCAAGCGGGCCTCCAAGTGATTGGGCCGAGTAGGATCTTTACGCCATAATGTTGCTTAGGGTTGGATTGACTACGTAGTAGAAGCATGGGCCGGCCCGTCTTGATACCAAGATGGCCGACTGCTCTTTTAGTGTTTTTGTAGGGTTTTAGTATCCTCTAGCCTATAAAAGGGCTTGCATTATAAGGGTTTTGGACACAAGTTGGATCAATAAAGTTTGGTTAATTTCGATTCTTCTTGTCAAGAGAGAGTCGAGCCTTTTTACTTGCCTTTGCAAGGGTTGTGAGCAATCTTGCGTCTCGTCCTAGATTGTTCTACCGACGTATCTATTAGAGTAATCACCACTGTGGAGTCGTCGTTCTACCCCCTATAATCAAATCGTGTTGTCCGTTTGATTCTAGGTTCCGCAGTCCAAGCGTTGGATCACCTCGCTAGATACTTGAGCAAACGTGCTATGTTTCTCGTAACGAGTTGATCAAGGACCGTATCAGTAATGTGTTCATGCATCATGGCCCACCAAATGATCCGGTCAGAGTTCTATTGGGCCTAGTCACACATGCACGAGCCAAGCTCTTAAAGAAATCCCTCCAAGGCCTGGTTCAAACGGTCCAAGACCAACATGGAGTCCATGGGGATATTGAAGGCCTAGAAGGAGACAATCAAAACATCTACACCATGATCCATGCCCATGGAGAGTCAAGCGAGCCTCCAAGTGATTGGGCCGAGTAGGGTCTTTAGGCCTTAATGTTGCTTAGGGTTAGATTAACCGCGTAATAGAAGCATGGGTCGGCCAATCTAGACACCAAGATGGCCGACTGCTCCTTTAGGGTTCTAGAAACCTCTAGCCTATAAAAGGGCTTGCTTTGCAAGGGTTTTGGACACAAGTTGGATCAATACAATTTGATTAATGTCGATTCTTCTTATTAAGAGATATTCGAGCCTTTTCACTTGCTTTGGCATGGGTTGTAAGCAATATTGCGTCTCGCCCTAGATTGTTCTACCGACCTATCCATTCGAGTAATCACCTCAATGGAGTCATCGTTCCAACTCCTATAATGAAATCTTATCGTCCCGCTTGATTCTAGGTTCTGCAATCCAAGCGTTGGACCACCTCGCTAGATCCTTGGGCAAACGTGCAACGTGTCTCGAAACGAGTTGATCAAGGACCGTATCAGTGACGTGTGTATGGATCAGGGCCCACGCAATGAGCTGGTCGGAGTTCCATTGGGCCCAGTCACACGTGTACGAGCCAAGTTCTTCAAGGAATCCCTCCAAGGCCTTGTTCGAATGGTCCAAGACCAACATGGAGTCCATAGGGATATTGAAGGCCAAGAAGGATACAAACAAATCATATACACACTGATCCAATCCCATGGAGAGTCAAGCGGGCCTCCAAGTGATTGGGCCGAGTTGGGTCTTTAGGCCTTAATGTTGCTTTGGGTTAGAATAACTGCGTAATAGAAGCATGGGTCGGCCAATCTAGACACCAAGATGGCCGACTGCTCCTTTAGGGTTTTAGAAACCTCTAGCCTATAAAAGGGCTTGCTTTGCAAGGGTTTTGGACACAAGTTGGAACAATACAATTTGATTGATGTCGATTCTTCTTGTTAAGAGATATTCGAGCCTTTTCACTTTCTTTGGCAGGGGTTGTAAGCAATATTGCGTCTCGTCCTAGATTGTTCTACCGACCTATCCATTCGAGTAATCACCTCTGTGGAGTCATCGTTCTAACACCTATAATTAAATCTTATCGTCCCGCTTGATTCTAGGTTCCGCGATCCAAGCGTTAGACCACCTCGCTAGATCCTTGGGCAACGTGCTACGTGTCTCGAAACAAGTTGATCGAGGACCGTATCGGTGACGTGTGTATGGATCAGGGCCCACGCAATGAGCTGGTCCGAGTTCCATTGGGCCCAGTCACACGTGTACGAGCCAAGTTCTTCAAGGAATCCCTCCAAGGCCTTGTTCGAGTGGTCCAAGACCAGCATGGAGTCCATAGGGATATTGAATGCCAAGAAGGATACAAGCAAATCATCTACACCATGATCCAAGCCTATGGAGGGTCAAGCGGGCCTCTAAGTGATTGGGCCGAGTAGGGTCTTTAGGCCATAATGTTGCTTAGGGTTGGATTGACTACGTAGTAGAAGCATGGGCCGGCCCGTCTTGACACCAAGATGGCCGACTGCTCTTTTAGTGTTTTTGTAGGGTTTTAGTATCCTCTAGCCTGTAAAAGGGCTTGCATTATAAGGGTTTTGGACACAAGTTGGATCAATAAAGTTTGGTTAATTTCGATTCTTCTTGTCAAGAGAGAGTCGAGCCTTTTTACTTGCCTTTGCAAGGGTTGTGAGCAATCTTGCGTCTCGTCCTAGATTGTTCTACCGACGTATCTATTAGAGTAATCACCACTGTGGAGTCGTCGTTCTACCCCCTATAATCAAATCGTGTTGTCCGTTTGATTCTAGGTTCCGCAGTCCAAGCGTTGGATCACCTCGCTAGATACTTGAGCAAACGTGCTATGTTTCTCGTAACGAGTTGATCAAGGACCGTATCAGTAATGTGTTCATGCATCATGGCCCACCAAATGATCCGGTCAGAGTTCTATTGGGCCTAGTCACACATGCACGAGCCAAGCTCTTAAAGAAATCCCTCCAAGGCCTGGTTCAAACGGTCCAAGACCAACATGGAGTCCATGGGGATATTGAAGGCCTAGAAGGAGACAATCAAAACATCTACACCATGATCCATGCCCATGGAGAGTCAAGCGAGCCTCCAAGTGATTGGGCCGAGTAGGGTCTTTAGGCCTTAATGTTGCTTAGGGTTAGATTAACCGCGTAATAGAAGCATGGGTCGGCCAATCTAGACACCAAGATGGCCGACTGCTCCTTTAGGGTTCTAGAAACCTCTAGCCTATAAAAGGGCTTGCTTTGCAAGGGTTTTGGACACAAGTTGGATCAATACAATTTGATTAATGTCGATTCTTCTTATTAAGAGATATTCGAGCCTTTTCACTTGCTTTGGCATGGGTTGTAAGCAATATTGCGTCTCGCCCTAGATTGTTCTACCGACCTATCCATTCGAGTAATCACCTCAATGGAGTCATCGTTCCAACTCCTATAATGAAATCTTATCGTCCCGCTTGATTCTAGGTTCTGCAATCCAAGCGTTGGACCACCTCGCTAGATCCTTGGGCAAACGTGCAACGTGTCTCGAAACGAGTTGATCAAGGACCGTATCAGTGACGTGTGTATGGATCAGGGCCCACGCAATGAGCTGGTCGGAGTTCCATTGGGCCCAGTCACACGTGTACGAGCCAAGTTCTTCAAGGAATCCCTCCAAGGCCTTGTTCGAATGGTCCAAGACCAACATGGAGTCCATAGGGATATTGAAGGCCAAGAAGGATACAAACAAATCATATACACACTGATCCAATCCCATGGAGAGTCAAGCGGGCCTCCAAGTGATTGGGCCGAGTTGGGTCTTTAGGCCTTAATGTTGCTTTGGGTTAGAATAACTGCGTAATAGAAGCATGGGTCGGCCAATCTAGACACCAAGATGGCCGACTGCTCCTTTAGGGTTTTAGAAACCTCTAGCCTATAAAAGGGCTTGCTTTGCAAGGGTTTTGGACACAAGTTGGATCAATACAATTTGATTGATGTCGATTCTTCTTGTTAAGAGATATTCGAGCCTTTTCACTTTCTTTGGCAGGGGTTGTAAGCAATATTGCGTCTCGTCCTAGATTGTTCTACCGACCTATCCATTCGAGTAATCACCTCTGTGGAGTCATCGTTCTAACACCTATAATTAAATCTTATCGTCCCGCTTGATTCTAGGTTCCGCGATCCAAGCGTTAGACCACCTCGCTAGATCCTTGGGCAACGTGCTACGTGTCTCGAAACAAGTTGATCGAGGACCGTATCGGTGACGTGTGTATGGATCAGGGCCCACGCAATGAGCTGGTCCGAGTTCCATTGGGCCCAGTCACACGTGTACGAGCCAAGTTCTTCAAGGAATCCCTCCAAGGCCTTGTTCGAGTGGTCCAAGACCAGCATGGAGTCCATAGGGATATTGAATGCCAAGAAGGATACAAGCAAATCATCTACACCATGATCCAAGCCTATGGAGGGTCAAGCGGGCCTCTAAGTGATTGGGCCGAGTAGGGTCTTTAGGCCATAATGTTGCTTAGGGTTGGATTGACTACGTAGTAGAAGCATGGGCCGGCCCGTCTTGACACCAAGATGGCCGACTGCTCTTTTAGTGTTTTTGTAGGGTTTTAGTATCCTCTAGCCTGTAAAAGGGCTTGCATTATAAGGGTTTTGGACACAAGTTGGATCAATAAAGTTTGGTTAATTTCGATTCTTCTTGTCAAGAGAGAGTCGAGCCTTTTTACTTGCCTTTGCAAGGGTTGTGAGCAATCTTGCGTCTCGTCCTAGATTGTTCTACCGACGTATCAATTAGAGTAATCACCACTGTGGAGTCGTCGTTCTACCCCCTATAATCAAATCGTGTTGTCCGTTTGATTCTAGGTTCCGCAATCCAAGCGTTGGATCACCTCGCTAGATACTTGAGCAAACGTGCTATGTTTCTCGTAACGAGTTGATCAAGGACCGTATCAATAATGTGTGCATGGATCATGTCCCACAAAATGATCCGGTCAGAGTTCTATTGGGCCTAGTCACACATGCACGAGCCAAGCCCTTAAAGAAATCCCTCCAAGGCCTGGTTCAAACGGTCTAAGACCAACATGGAGTCCGTGGGGATATTGAAGGCCTAGAAGGAGACAAGCAAAACATCTACACCATGATCCATGCCCATGGAGAGTCAAGCGAGCCTCCAAGTGATTGGGCCGAGTAGGGTCTTTAGGCCTTAATGTTGCTTAGGGTTAGATTAACCGCGTAATAGAAGCATGGGTCGGCTAATCTAGACACCAAGATGGCCGACTGCTCCTTTAGGGTTCTAGAAACCTCTAGCCTATAAAAGGGCTTGCTTTGCAAGGGTTTTGGACACAAGTTGGATCAATACAATTTGATTAATGTCGATTCTTCTTATTAAGAGATATTCGAGCCTTTTCACTTGCTTTGGCATGGGTTGTAAGCAATATTGCGTCTCGCCCTAGATTGTTCTACCGACCTATCCATTCGAGTAATCACCTCAGTGGAGTCATCGTTCCAACGCCTATAATGAAATCTTATCGTCCCGTTGGACCACCTCGCTAGATCCTTGGGCAAACGTGCAACGTGTCTCGAAACGAGTTGATCAAGGACCGTATCAGTGACGTGTGTATGGATCAGGGCCCACGCAATGAGCTGGTCGGAGTTCCATTGGGCCCAGTCACACGTGTACGAGCCAAGTTCTTCAAGGAATCCCTCCAAGGCCTTGTTCGAATGGTCCAAGACCAACATGGAGTCCATAGGGATATTGAAGGCCAAGAAGGATACAAACAAATCATATACACACTGATCCAATCCCATGGAGAGTCAAGCGGGCCTCCAAGTGATTGGGCCGAGTTGGGTCTTTAGGCCTTAATGTTGCTTTGGGTTAGAATAACCGCGTAATAGAAGCATGGGTCGGCCAATCTTGACACCAAGATGGCCGACTGCTCCTTTAGGGTTTTAGAAACCTCTCGCCTATAAAAGGGCTTGCTTTGCAAGGGTTTTGAACACAAGTTGAATCAATACAATTTGATTGATGTCGATTCTTCATGTTAAGAGATATTCGAGCCTTTTCACTTTCTTTGGCAGGGGTTGTAAGCAATATTGCGTCTCGTCTTAGATTATTCTACCGACCTATCCATTCGAGTAATCACCTCTGTGGAGTCATCGTTCTAACACCTATAATTAAATCTTATCGTCCCGCTTGATTCTAGGTTCCGCGATCCAAGCGTTAGACCACCTCGCTAGATCCTTGGGCAACGTGCTACGTGTCTCGAAACAAGTTGATCGAGGACCGTATCGGTGACGTGTGTATGGATCAGGGCCCACGCAATGAGCTGGTCCGAGTTCCATTGGGCCCAGTCACACGTGTACGATCGAAGTTCTTCAAGGAATCCCACAAAGGCCTTGTTCGAATGGTCCAAGACCAACATGGAATCCATAGGAATATTGAAGTGCAAGAAGGATACAAGACAAATCATCTACACCATGATCCAAACCCGTGGTGAGTCAAGCGGGCCTCCAAGAGATTGGGCCGAGTTGGGTCTTTAGTCCTTAATGTTGCTTTGGGTTAGAATAACTGCGTAATAGAAGCATGGGTCGGCCAATCTAGACACCAAGATGGCCGACTGCTCCTTTAGGGTTTTTGTAAGGTTTTAGTATCCTCTAGCCTATAAAAGGGCTTGCATTATAAGGGTTTTGGACACAAGTTGGATCAATAAAGTTTGGTTAATTTCGATTCTTCTTGTCAAGAGAGAGTCGAGCCTTTTTACTTGCCTTTGCAAGGGTTGTGAGCAATCTTGCGTCTCGTCCTAGATTGTTCTACCGACGTATCTATTAGAGTAATCACCACTGTGGAGTCGTCGTTCTACCCCCTATAATCAAATCGTGTTGTCCGTTTGATTCTAGGTTCCGCAGTCCAAGCGTTGGATCACCTCGCTAGATACTTGAGCAAACGTGCTATGTTTCTCGTAACGAGTTGATCAAGGACCGTATCAGTAATGTGTTCATGCATCATGGCCCACCAAATGATCCGGTCAGAGTTCTATTGGGCCTAGTCACACATGCACGAGCCAAGCTCTTAAAGAAATCCCTCCAAGGCCTGGTTCAAACGGTCCAAGACCAACATGGAGTCCATGGGGATATTGAAGGCCTAGAAGGAGACAATCAAAACATCTACACCATGATCCATGCCCATGGAGAGTCAAGCGAGCCTCCAAGTGATTGGGCCGAGTAGGGTCTTTAGGCCTTAATGTTGCTTAGGGTTAGATTAACCGCGTAATAGAAGCATGGGTCGGCCAATCTAGACACCAAGATGGCCGACTGCTCCTTTAGGGTTCTAGAAACCTCTAGCCTATAAAAGGGCTTGCTTTGCAAGGGTTTTGGACACAAGTTGGATCAATACAATTTGATTAATGTCGATTCTTCTTATTAAGAGATATTCGAGCCTTTTCACTTGCTTTGGCATGGGTTGTAAGCAATATTGCGTCTCGCCCTAGATTGTTCTACCGACCTATCCATTCGAGTAATCACCTCAATGGAGTCATCGTTCCAACTCCTATAATGAAATCTTATCGTCCCGCTTGATTCTAGGTTCTGCAATCCAAGCGTTGGACCACCTCGCTAGATCCTTGGGCAAACGTGCAACGTGTCTCGAAACGAGTTGATCAAGGACCGTATCAGTGACGTGTGTATGGATCAGGGCCCACGCAATGAGCTGGTCGGAGTTCCATTGGGCCCAGTCACACGTGTACGAGCCAAGTTCTTCAAGGAATCCCTCCAAGGCCTTGTTCGAATGGTCCAAGACCAACATGGAGTCCATAGGGATATTGAAGGCCAAGAAGGATACAAAAAAATCATATACACACTGATCCAATCCCATGGAGAGTCAAGCGGGCCTCCAAGTGATTGGGCCGAGTTGGGTCTTTAGGCCTTAATGTTGCTTTGGGTTAGAATAACTGCGTAATAGAAGCATGGGTCGGCCAATCTAGACACCAAGATGGCCGACTGCTCCTTTAGGGTTTTAGAAACCTCTAGCCTATAAAAGGGCTTGCTTTGCAAGGGTTTTGGACACAAGTTGGATCAATACAATTTGATTGATGTCGATTCTTCTTGTTAAGAGATATTCGAGCCTTTTCACTTTCTTTGGCAGGGGTTGTAAGCAATATTGCGTCTCGTCCTAGATTGTTCTACCGACCTTTCCATTCGAGTAATCACCTCTGTGGAGTCATCGTTCTAACACCTATAATTAAATCTTATCGTCCCGCTTGATTCTAGGTTCCGCGATCCAAGCGTTAGACCACCTCGCTAGATCCTTGGGCAACGTGCTACGTGTCTCGAAACAAGTTGATCGAGGACCGTATCGGTGACGTGTGTATGGATCAGGGCCCACGCAATGAGCTGGTCCGAGTTCCATTGGGCCCAGTCACACGTGTACGAGCCAAGTTCTTCAAGGAATCCCTCCAAGGCCTTGTTCGAGTGGTCCAAGACCAGCATGGAGTCCATAGGGATATTGAATGCCAAGAAGGATACAAGCAAATCATCTACACCATGATCCAAGCCTATGGAGGGTCAAGCGGGCCTCCAAGTGATTGGGCCGAGTAGGATCTTTAGGCCATAATGTTGCTTAGGGTTGGATTGACTACGTAGTAGAAGCATGGGCCGGCCCGTCTTGATACCAAGATGGCCGACTGCTCTTTTAGTGTTTTTGTAGGGTTTTAGTATCCTCTAGCCTATAAAAGGGCTTGCATTATATGGGTTTTGGACACAAGTTGGATCAAAAAAGTTTGGTTAATTTCGATTCTTCTTGTCAAGAGAGAGTCGAGCCTTTTTACTTGCCTTTGCAAGGGTTGTGAGCAATCTTGCGTCTCGTCCTAGATTGTTCTACCGACGTATCAATTAGAGTAATCACCACTGTGGAGTCGTCGTTCTACCCCCTATAATCAAATCGTGTTGTCCGTTTGATTCTAGGTTCCGCAATCCAAGCGTTGGATCACCTCGCTAGATACTTGAGCAAACGTGCTATGTTTCTCGTAACGAGTTGATCAAGGACCGTATCAATAATGTGTGCATGGATCATGTCCCACAAAATGATCCGGTCAGAGTTCTATTGGGCCTAGTCACACATGCACGAGCCAAGCCCTTAAAGAAATCCCTCCAAGGCCTGGTTCAAACGGTCTAAGACCAACATGGAGTCCGTGGGGATATTGAAGGCCTAGAAGGAGACAAGCAAAACATCTACACCATGATCCATGCCCATGGAGAGTCAAGCGAGCCTCCAAGTGATTGGGCCGAGTAGGGTCTTTAGGCCTTCATGTTGCTTAGGGTTAGATTAACCGCGTAATAGAAGCATGGGTCGGCTAATCTAGACACCAAGATGGCCGACTGCTCCTTTAGGGTTCTAGAAACCTCTAGCCTATAAAAGGGCTTGCTTTGCAAGGGTTTTGGACACAAGTTGGATCAATACAATTTGATTAATGTCGATTCTTCTTATTAAGAGATATTCGAGCCTTTTCACTTGCTTTGGCATGGGTTGTAAGCAATATTGCGTCTCGCCCTAGATTGTTCTACCGACCTATCCATTCGAGTAATCACCTCAGTGGAGTCATCGTTCCAACGCCTATAATGAAATCTTATCGTCCCGTTGGACCACCTCGCTAGATCCTTGGGCAAACGTGCAACGTGTCTCGAAACGAGTTGATCAAGGACCGTATCAGTGACGTGTGTATGGATCAGGGCCCACGCAATGAGCTGGTCGGAGTTCCATTGGGCCCAGTCACACGTGTACGAGCCAAGTTCTTCAAGGAATCCCTCCAAGGCCTTGTTCGAATGGTCCAAGACCAACATGGAGTCCATAGGGATATTGAAGGCCAAGAAGGATACAAACAAATCATATACACACTGATCCAATCCCATGGAGAGTCAAGCGGGCCTCCAAGTGATTGGGCCGAGTTGGGTCTTTAGGCCTTAATGTTGCTTTGGGTTAGAATAACCGCGTAATAGAAGCATGGGTCGGCCAATCTTGACACCAAGATGGCCGACTGCTCCTTTAGGGTTTTAGAAACCTCTCGCCTATAAAAGGGCTTGCTTTGCAAGGGTTTTGAACACAAGTTGAATCAATACAATTTGATTGATGTCGATTCTTCATGTTAAGAGATATTCGAGCCTTTTCACTTTCTTTGGCAGGGGTTGTAAGCAATATTGCGTCTCGTCTTAGATTATTCTACCGACCTATCCATTCGAGTAATCACCTCTGTGGAGTCATCGTTCTAACACCTATAATTAAATCTTATCGTCCCGCTTGATTCTAGGTTCCGCGATCCAAGCGTTAGACCACCTCGCTAGATCCTTGGGCAACGTGCTACGTGTCTCGAAACAAGTTGATCGAGGACCGTATCGGTGACGTGTGTATGGATCAGGGCCCACGCAATGAGCTGGTCCGAGTTCCATTGGGCCCAGTCACACGTGTACGATCGAAGTTCTTCAAGGAATCCCAAAAAGGCCTTGTTCGAATGGTCCAAGACCAACATGGAATCCATAGGAATATTGAAGTGCAAGAAGGATACAAGACAAATCATCTACACCATGATCCAAACCCGTGGTGAGTCAAGCGGGCCTCCAAGAGATTGGGCCGAGTTGGGTCTTTAGTCCTTAATGTTGCTTTGGGTTAGAATAACTGCGTAATAGAAGCATGGGTCGGCCAATCTAGACACCAAGATGGCCGACTGCTCCTTTAGGGTTTTAGAAACCTCTAGCGTATAAAAGGGCTTGCTTTGCAAGGGTTTTGGACACAAGTTGGATCAATGCAATTTGATTAATGTCGATTATTCCTGTTAAGAGATATTCGAGCCTTTTCACTTGCTTTGGCAAGGGTTGTAAGCAATATTGCGTCTCGTCCTAGATTGTTCTACCGACCTATCCATTCGAGTAATCACCTCTGTGGAGTCATCGTTCTAACGCCTACAATTAAATCTTATCGTCCCGCTTGATTTTAGGTTCCGCAATCCAAGCGTTGGACCACCTCGCTAGATCCTTGAGCAAACGTGCAACGTGTCTCGAAACGAGTTGATCGAGGACCGTATCAGTGACGTGTGTATGGATCAGGGCCCACGCAATGAGCTGGTCGGAGTTCCATTGGGCCCAGTCACACGTGTACGAGCCAAGTTCTTCAAGGAATCCCTCCAAGGCCTTGTTCGAATGGTCCAAGACCAACATGGAGTCCATAGGGATATTGAAGGCCAAGAAGGATACAAACAAATCATATACACACTGATCCAATCCCATGGAGAGTCAAGCGGGCCTCCAAGTGATTGGGCCGAGTTGGGTCTTTAGGCCTTAATGTTGCTTTGGGTTAGAATAACCGCGTAATAGAAGCATGGGTCGGCCAATCTAGACACCAAGATGGCCGACTGCTCCTTTAGGGTTTTAGAAACCTCTAGCCTATAAAAGGGCTTGCTTTGCAAGGGTTTTGAACACAAGTTGGATCAATACAATTTTATTGATGTCGATTCTTCATGTTAAGAGATATTCGAGCCTTTTCACTTTCTTTGGCAGGGGTTGTAAGCAATATTGCGTCTCGTCTTAGATTGTTCTACTGACCTATCCATTCGAGTAATCACCTCTGTGGAGTCATCGTTCTAACACCTATAATTAAATCTTATCGTCCCGCTTGATTCTAGGTTCCGCGATCCAAGCGTTAGACCACCTCGCTAGATCCTTGGGAAACGTGCTACGTGTCTCGAAACAAGTTGATCGAGGACCGTATCGGTGACGTGTGTATGGATCAGGGCCCACGCAATGAGCTGGTCCGAGTTCCATTGGGCCCAGTCACACGTGTACGAGCCAAGTTCTTCAAGGAATCCCTCCAAGGCCTTGTTCGAGTGGTCCAAGACCAGCATGGAGTCCATAGGGATATTGAATGCCAAGAGGGATACAAGCAAATCATCTACACCATGATCCAAGCCTATGGAGGGTCAAGCGGGCCTCCAAGTGATTGGGCCGAGTAGGATCTTTACGCCATAATGTTGCTTAGGGTTGGATTGACTACGTAGTAGAAGCATGGGCCGGCCCGTCTTGATACCAAGATGGCCGACTGCTCTTTTAGTGTTTTTGTAGGGTTTTAGTATCCTCTAGCCTATAAAAGGGCTTGCATTATAAGGGTTTTGGACACAAGTTGGATCAATAAAGTTTGGTTAATTTCGATTCTTCTTGTCAAGAGAGAGTCGAGCCTTTTTACTTGCCTTTGCAAGGGTTGTGAGCAATCTTGCGTCTCGTCCTAGATTGTTCTACCGACGTATCTATTAGAGTAATCACCACTGTGGAGTCGTCGTTCTACCCCCTATAATCAAATCGTGTTGTCCGTTTGATTCTAGGTTCCGCAGTCCAAGCGTTGGATCACCTCGCTAGATACTTGAGCAAACGTGCTATGTTTCTCGTAACGAGTTGATCAAGGACCGTATCAGTAATGTGTTCATGCATCATGGCCCACCAAATGATCCGGTCAGAGTTCTATTGGGCCTAGTCACACATGCACGAGCCAAGCTCTTAAAGAAATCCCTCCAAGGCCTGGTTCAAACGGTCCAAGACCAACATGGAGTCCATGGGGATATTGAAGGCCTAGAAGGAGACAATCAAAACATCTACACCATGATCCATGCCCATGGAGAGTCAAGCGAGCCTCCAAGTGATTGGGCCGAGTAGGGTCTTTAGGCCTTAATGTTGCTTAGGGTTAGATTAACCGCGTAATAGAAGCATGGGTCGGCCAATCTAGACACCAAGATGGCCGACTGCTCCTTTAGGGTTCTAGAAACCTCTAGCCTATAAAAGGGCTTGCTTTGCAAGGGTTTTGGACACAAGTTGGATCAATACAATTTGATTAATGTCGATTCTTCTTATTAAGAGATATTCGAGCCTTTTCACTTGCTTTGGCATGGGTTGTAAGCAATATTGCGTCTCGCCCTAGATTGTTCTACCGACCTATCCATTCGAGTAATCACCTCAATGGAGTCATCGTTCCAACTCCTATAATGAAATCTTATCGTCCCGCTTGATTCTAGGTTCTGCAATCCAAGCGTTGGACCACCTCGCTAGATCCTTGGGCAAACGTGCAACGTGTCTCGAAACGAGTTGATCAAGGACCGTATCAGTGACGTGTGTATGGATCAGGGCCCACGCAATGAGCTGGTCGGAGTTCCATTGGGCCCAGTCACACGTGTACGAGCCAAGTTCTTCAAGGAATCCCTCCAAGGCCTTGTTCGAATGGTCCAAGACCAACATGGAGTCCATAGGGATATTGAAGGCCAAGAAGGATACAAACAAATCATATACACACTGATCCAATCCCATGGAGAGTCAAGCGGGCCTCCAAGTGATTGGGCCGAGTTGGGTCTTTAGGCCTTAATGTTGCTTTGGGTTAGAATAACTGCGTAATAGAAGCATGGGTCGGCCAATCTAGACACCAAGATGGCCGACTGCTCCTTTAGGGTTTTAGAAACCTCTAGCCTATAAAAGGGCTTGCTTTGCAAGGGTTTTGGACACAAGTTGGAACAATACAATTTGATTGATGTCGATTCTTCTTGTTAAGAGATATTCGAGCCTTTTCACTTTCTTTGGCAGGGGTTGTAAGCAATATTGCGTCTCGTCCTAGATTGTTCTACCGACCTATCCATTCGAGTAATCACCTCTGTGGAGTCATCGTTCTAACACCTATAATTAAATCTTATCGTCCCGCTTGATTCTAGGTTCCGCGATCCAAGCGTTAGACCACCTCGCTAGATCCTTGGGCAACGTGCTACGTGTCTCGAAACAAGTTGATCGAGGACCGTATCGGTGACGTGTGTATGGATCAGGGCCCACGCAATGAGCTGGTCCGAGTTCCATTGGGCCCAGTCACACGTGTACGAGCCAAGTTCTTCAAGGAATCCCTCCAAGGCCTTGTTCGAGTGGTCCAAGACCAGCATGGAGTCCATAGGGATATTGAATGCCAAGAAGGATACAAGCAAATCATCTACACCATGATCCAAGCCTATGGAGGGTCAAGCGGGCCTCTAAGTGATTGGGCCGAGTAGGGTCTTTAGGCCATAATGTTGCTTAGGGTTGGATTGACTACGTAGTAGAAGCATGGGCCGGCCCGTCTTGACACCAAGATGGCCGACTGCTCTTTTAGTGTTTTTGTAGGGTTTTAGTATCCTCTAGCCTGTAAAAGGGCTTGCATTATAAGGGTTTTGGACACAAGTTGGATCAATAAAGTTTGGTTAATTTCGATTCTTCTTGTCAAGAGAGAGTCGAGCCTTTTTACTTGCCTTTGCAAGGGTTGTGAGCAATCTTGCGTCTCGTCCTAGATTGTTCTACCGACGTATCTATTAGAGTAATCACCACTGTGGAGTCGTCGTTCTACCCCCTATAATCAAATCGTGTTGTCCGTTTGATTCTAGGTTCCGCAATCCAAGCGTTGGATCACCTCGCTAGATACTTGAGCAAACGTGCTATGTTTCTCGTAACGAGTTGATCAAGGACCGTATCAGTAATGTGTGCATAGATCATGGCCCACAAAATGATCCGGTCAGAGTTCTATTGGGCCAAGTCACACATGCACGAGCCAAGCCCTTAAAGAAATCCCTCCAAGGCCTGGTTCAAACGGTCCAAGACCTACATGGAGTCCATGGGGATATTGAAGGCCTAGAAGGAGACAAGCAAAACATCTACACCATGATCCATGCCCATGGAGAGTCAAGCGAGCCTCCAAGTGATTGGGCCGAGTAGGGTCTTTAGGCCTTAATGTTGCTTAGGGTTAGATTAACCGCGTAATAGAAGCATGGGTCGGCTAATCTAGACACCAAGATGGCCGACTGCTCCTTTAGGGTTCTAGAAACCTCTAGCTTATAAAAGGGCTTGCTTTGCAAGGGTTTTGGCACAAGTTGGATCAATACAATTTGATTAATGTCGATTCTTCTTATTAAGAGATATTCGAGCCTTTTCACTTGCTTTGGCATGGGTTGTAAGCAATATTGCGTCTCGCCCTAGATTGTTCTACCGACCTATCCATTCGAGTAATCACCTCAGTGGAGTCATCGTTCCAACGCCTATAATGAAATCTTATCGTCCCGCTTGATTCTAGGTTCTGCAATCCAAGCGTTGGACCACCTCGCTAGATCCTTGGGCAAACGTGCAACGTGTCTCGAAACGAGTTGATCAAGGACCGTATCAGTGACGTGTGTATGGATCAGGGCCCACGCAATGAGCTGGTCGGAGTTCCATTGGGCCCAGTCACACGTGTACGAGCCAAGTTCTTCAAGGAATCCCTCCAAGGCCTTGTTCGAATGGTCCAAGACCAACATGGAGTCCATAGGGATATTGAAGGCCAAGAAGGATACAAACAAATCATATACACACTGATCCAATCCCATGGAGAGTCAAGCGGGCCTCCAAGTGATTGGGCCGAGTTGGGTCTTTAGGCCTTAATGTTGCTTTGGGTTAGAATAACTGCGTAATAGAAGCATGGGTCGGCCAATCTAGACACCAAGATGGCCGACTGCTCCTTTAGGGTTTTAGAAACCTCTAGCCTATAAAAGGGCTTGCTTTGCAAGGGTTTTGGACACAAGTTGGATCAATACAATTTGATTGATGTCGATTCTTCTTGTTAAGAGATATTCGAGCCTTTTCACTTTCTTTGGCAGGGGTTGTAAGCAATATTGCGTCTCGTCCTAGATTGTTCTACCGACCTATCCATTCGAGTAATCACCTCTGTGGAGTCATCGTTCTAACACCTATAATTAAATCTTATCGTCCCGCTTGATTCTAGGTTCCGCGATCCAAGCGTTAGACCACCTCGCTAGATCCTTGGGCAACGTGCTACGTGTCTCGAAACAAGTTGATCGAGGACCGTATCGGTGACGTGTGTATGGATCAGGGCCCACGCAATGAGCTGGTCCGAGTTCCATTGGGCCCAGTCACACGTGTACGAGCCAAGTTCTTCAAGGAATCCCTCCAAGGCCTTGTTCGAGTGGTCCAAGACCAGCATGGAGTCCATAGGGATATTGAATGCCAAGAAGGATACAAGCAAATCATCTACACCATGATCCAAGCCTATGGAGGGTCAAGCGGGCCTCTAAGTGATTGGGCCGAGTAGGGTCTTTAGGCCATAATGTTGCTTAGGGTTGGATTGACTACGTAGTAGAAGCATGGGCCGGCCCGTCTTGACACCAAGATGGCCGACTGCTCTTTTAGTGTTTTTGTAGGGTTTTAGTATCCTCTAGCCTGTAAAAGGGCTTGCATTATAAGGGTTTTGGACACAAGTTGGATCAATAAAGTTTGGTTAATTTCGATTCTTCTTGTCAAGAGAGAGTCGAGCCTTTTTACTTGCCTTTGCAAGGGTTGTGAGCAATCTTGCGTCTCGTCCTAGATTGTTCTACCGACGTATCTATTAGAGTAATCACCACTGTGGAGTCGTCGTTCTACCCCCTATAATCAAATCGTGTTGTCCGTTTGATTCTAGGTTCCGCAATCCAAGCGTTGGATCACCTCGCTAGATACTTGAGCAAACGTGCTATGTTTCTCGTAACGAGTTGATCAAGGACCGTATCAGTAATGTGTGCATAGATCATGGCCCACAAAATGATCCGGTCAGAGTTCTATTGGGCCTAGTCACACATGCACGAGCCAAGCCCTTAAAGAAATCCCTCCAAGGCCTGGTTCAAACGGTCCAAGACCTACATGGAGTCCATGGGGATATTGAAGGCCTAGAAGGAGACAAGCAAAACATCTACACCATGATCCATGCCCATGGAGAGTCAAGCGAGCCTCCAAGTGATTGGGCCGAGTAGGGTCTTTAGGCCTTAATGTTGCTTAGGGTTAGATTAACCGCGTAATAGAAGCATGGGTCGGCTAATCTAGACACCAAGATGGCCGACTGCTCCTTTAGGGTTCTAGAAACCTCTAGCCTATAAAAGGGCTTGCTTTGCAAGGGTTTTGGACACAAGTTGGATCAATACAATTTGATTAATGTCGATTCTTCTTATTAAGAGATATTCGAGCCTTTTCACTTGCTTTGGCATGGGTTGTAAGCAATATTGCGTCTCGCCCTAGATTGTTCTACCGACCTATCCATTCGAGTAATCACCTCAGTGGAGTCATCGTTCCAACGCCTATAATGAAATCTTATCGTCCCGCTTGATTCTAGGTTCTGCAATCCAAGCGTTGGACCACCTCGCTAGATCCTTGGGCAAACGTGCAACGTGTCTCGAAACGAGTTGATCAAGGACCGTATCAGTGACGTGTGTATGGATCAGGGCCCACGCAATGAGCTGGTCGGAGTTCCATTGGGCCCAGTCACACGTGTACGAGCCAAGTTCTTCAAGGAATCCCTCCAAGGCCTTGTTCGAATGGTCCAAGACCAACATGGAGTCCATAGGGATATTGAAGGCCAAGAAGGATACAAACAAATCATATACACACTGATCCAATCCCATGGAGAGTCAAGCGGGCCTCCAAGTGATTGGGCCGAGTTGGGTCTTTAGGCCTTAATGTTGCTTTGGGTTAGAATAACCGCGTAATAGAAGCATGGGTCGGCCAATCTAGACACCAAGATGGCCGACTGCTCCTTTAGGGTTTTAGAAACCTCTAGCCTATAAAAGGGCTTGCTTTGCAAGGGTTTTGGACACAAGTTGGATCAATACAATTTGATTGATGTCGATTCTTCTTGTTAAGAGATATTCGAGCCTTTTCACTTTCTTTGGCAGGGGTTGTAAGCAATATTGCGTCTCGTCCTAGATTGTTCTACCGACCTATCCATTCGAGTAATCACCTCTGTGGAGTCATCGTTCTAACACCTATAATTAAATCTTATCGTCCCGCTTGATTCTAGGTTCCGCGATCCAAGCGTTAGACCACCTCGCTAGATCCTTGGGCAACGTGCTACGTGTCTCGAAACAAGTTGATCGAGGACCGTATCGGTGACGTGTGTATGGATCAGGGCCCACGCAATGAGCTGGTCCGAGTTCCATTGGGCCCAGTCACACGTGTACGAGCCAAGTTCTTCAAGGAATCCCTCCAAGGCCTTGTTCGAGTGGTCCAAGACCAGCATGGAGTCCATAGGGATATTGAATGCCAAGAAGGATACAAGCAAATCATCTACACCATGATCCAAGCCTATGGAGGGTCAAGCGGGCCTCTAAGTGATTGGGCCGAGTAGGGTCTTTAGGCCATAATGTTGCTTAGGGTTGGATTGACTACGTAGTAGAAGCATGGGCCGGCCCGTCTTGACACCAAGATGGCCGACTGCTCTTTTAGTGTTTTTGTAGGGTTTTAGTATCCTCTAGCCTGTAAAAGGGCTTGCATTATAAGGGTTTTGGACACAAGTTGGATCAATAAAGTTTGGTTAATTTCGATTCTTCTTGTCAAGAGAGAGTCGAGCCTTTTTACTTGCCTTTGCAAGGGTTGTGAGCAATCTTGCGTCTCGTCCTAGATTGTTCTACCGACGTATCTATTAGAGTAATCACCACTGTGGAGTCGTCGTTCTACCCCCTATAATCAAATCGTGTTGTCCGTTTGATTCTAGGTTCCGCAATCCAAGCGTTGGATCACCTCGCTAGATACTTGAGCAAACGTGCTATGTTTCTCGTAACGAGTTGATCAAGGACCGTATCAGTAATGTGTGCATGGATCATGGCCCACAAAATGATCCGGTCAGAGTTCTATTGGGCCTAGTCACACATGCACGAGCCAAGCCCTTAAAGAAATCCCTCCAAGGCCTGGTTCAAACGGTCCAAGACCTACATGGAGTCCATGGGGATATTGAAGGCCTAGAAGGAGACAAGCAAAACATCTACACCATGATCCATGCCCATGGAGAGTCAAGCGAGCCTCCAAGTGATTGGGCCGAGTAGGGTCTTTAGGCCTTAATGTTGCTTAGGGTTAGATTAACCGCGTAATAGAAGCATGGGTCGGCTAATCTAGACACCAAGATGGCCGACTGCTCCTTTAGGGTTCTAGAAACCTCTAGCCTATAAAAGGGCTTGCTTTGCAAGGGTTTTGGACACAAGTTGGATCAATACAATTTGATTAATGTCGATTCTTCTTATTAAGAGATATTCGAGCCTTTTCACTTGCTTTGGCATGGGTTGTAAGCAATATTGCGTCTCGCCCTAGATTGTTCTACCGACCTATCCATTCGAGTAATCACCTCAGTGGAGTCATCGTTCCAACGCCTATAATGAAATCTTATCGTCCCGCTTGATTCTAGGTTCTGCAATCCAAGCGTTGGACCACCTCGCTAGATCCTTGGGCAAACGTGCAACGTGTCTCGAAACGAGTTGATCAAGGACCGTATCAGTGACGTGTGTATGGATCAGGGCCCACGCAATGAGCTGGTCGGAGTTCCATTGGGCCCAGTCACACGTGTACGAGCCAAGTTCTTCAAGGAATCCCTCCAAGGCCTTGTTCGAATGGTCCAAGACCAACATGGAGTCCATAGGGATATTGAAGGCCAAGAAGGATACAAACAAATCATATACACACTGATCCAATCCCATGGAGAGTCAAGCGGGCCTCCAAGTGATTGGGCCGAGTTGGGTCTTTAGGCCTTAATGTTGCTTTGGGTTAGAATAACCGCGTAATAGAAGCATGGGTCGGCCAATCTAGACACCAAGATGGCCGACTGCTCCTTTAGGGTTTTAGAAACCTCTAGCCTATAAAAGGGCTTGCTTTGCAAGGGTTTTGAACACAAGTTGGATCAATACAATTTTATTGATGTCGATTCTTCATGTTAAGAGATATTCGAGCCTTTTCACTTTCTTTGGCAGGGGTTGTAAGCAATATTGCGTCTCGTCTTAGATTGTTCTACTGACCTATCCATTCGAGTAATCACCTCTGTGGAGTCATCGTTCTAACACCTATAATTAAATCTTATCGTCCCGCTTGATTCTAGGTTCCGCGATCCAAGCGTTAGACCACCTCGCTAGATCCTTGGGAAACGTGCTACGTGTCTCGAAACAAGTTGATCGAGGACCGTATCGGTGACGTGTGTATGGATCAGGGCCCACGCAATGAGCTGGTCCGAGTTCCATTGGGCCCAGTCACACGTGTACGAGCCAAGTTCTTCAAGGAATCCCTCCAAGGCCTTGTTCGAGTGGTCCAAGACCAGCATGGAGTCCATAGGGATATTGAATGCCAAGAAGGATACAAGCAAATCATCTACACCATGATCCAAGCCTATGGAGGGTCAAGCGGGCCTCCAAGTGATTGGGCCGAGTAGGATCTTTACGCCATAATGTTGCTTAGGGTTGGATTGACTACGTAGTAGAAGCATGGGCCGGCCCGTCTTGATACCAAGATGGCCGACTGCTCTTTTAGTGTTTTTGTAGGGTTTTAGTATCCTCTAGCCTATAAAAGGGCTTGCATTATAAGGGTTTTGGACACAAGTTGGATCAATAAAGTTTGGTTAATTTCGATTCTTCTTGTCAAGAGAGAGTCGAGCCTTTTTACTTGCCTTTGCAAGGGTTGTGAGCAATCTTGCGTCTCGTCCTAGATTGTTCTACCGACGTATCTATTAGAGTAATCACCACTGTGGAGTCGTCGTTCTACCCCCTATAATCAAATCGTGTTGTCCGTTTGATTCTAGGTTCCGCAGTCCAAGCGTTGGATCACCTCGCTAGATACTTGAGCAAACGTGCTATGTTTCTCGTAACGAGTTGATCAAGGACCGTATCAGTAATGTGTTCATGCATCATGGCCCACCAAATGATCCGGTCAGAGTTCTATTGGGCCTAGTCACACATGCACGAGCCAAGCTCTTAAAGAAATCCCTCCAAGGCCTGGTTCAAACGGTCCAAGACCAACATGGAGTCCATGGGGATATTGAAGGCCTAGAAGGAGACAATCAAAACATCTACACCATGATCCATGCCCATGGAGAGTCAAGCGAGCCTCCAAGTGATTGGGCCGAGTAGGGTCTTTAGGCCTTAATGTTGCTTAGGGTTAGATTAACCGCGTAATAGAAGCATGGGTCGGCCAATCTAGACACCAAGATGGCCGACTGCTCCTTTAGGGTTCTAGAAACCTCTAGCCTATAAAAGGGCTTGCTTTGCAAGGGTTTTGGACACAAGTTGGATCAATACAATTTGATTAATGTCGATTCTTCTTATTAAGAGATATTCGAGCCTTTTCACTTGCTTTGGCATGGGTTGTAAGCAATATTGCGTCTCGCCCTAGATTGTTCTACCGACCTATCCATTCGAGTAATCACCTCAATGGAGTCATCGTTCCAACTCCTATAATGAAATCTTATCGTCCCGCTTGATTCTAGGTTCTGCAATCCAAGCGTTGGACCACCTCGCTAGATCCTTGGGCAAACGTGCAACGTGTCTCGAAACGAGTTGATCAAGGACCGTATCAGTGACGTGTGTATGGATCAGGGCCCACGCAATGAGCTGGTCGGAGTTCCATTGGGCCCAGTCACACGTGTACGAGCCAAGTTCTTCAAGGAATCCCTCCAAGGCCTTGTTCGAATGGTCCAAGACCAACATGGAGTCCATAGGGATATTGAAGGCCAAGAAGGATACAAAAAATCATATACACACTGATCCAATCCCATGGAGAGTCAAGCGGGCCTCCAAGTGATTGGGCCGAGTTGGGTCTTTAGGCCTTAATGTTGCTTTGGGTTAGAATAACTGCGTAATAGAAGCATGGGTCGGCCAATCTAGACACCAAGATGGCCGACTGCTCCTTTAGGGTTTTAGAAACCTCTAGCCTATAAAAGGGCTTGCTTTGCAAGGGTTTTGGACACAAGTTGGATCAATACAATTTGATTGATGTCGATTCTTCTTGTTAAGAGATATTCGAGCCTTTTCACTTTCTTTGGCAGGGGTTGTAAGCAATATTGCGTCTCGTCCTAGATTGTTCTACCGACCTTTCCATTCGAGTAATCACCTCTGTGGAGTCATCGTTCTAACACCTATAATTAAATCTTATCGTCCCGCTTGATTCTAGGTTCCGCGATCCAAGCGTTAGACCACCTCGCTAGATCCTTGGGCAACGTGCTACGTGTCTCGAAACAAGTTGATCGAGGACCGTATCGGTGACGTGTGTATGGATCAGGGCCCACGCAATGAGCTGGTCCGAGTTCCATTGGGCCCAGTCACACGTGTACGAGCCAAGTTCTTCAAGGAATCCCTCCAAGGCCTTGTTCGAGTGGTCCAAGACCAGCATGGAGTCCATAGGGATATTGAATGCCAAGAAGGATACAAGCAAATCATCTACACCATGATCCAAGCCTATGGAGGGTCAAGCGGGCCTCCAAGTGATTGGGCCGAGTAGGATCTTTAGGCCATAATGTTGCTTAGGGTTGGATTGACTACGTAGTAGAAGCATGGGCCGGCCCGTCTTGATACCAAGATGGCCGACTGCTCTTTTAGTGTTTTTGTAGGGTTTTAGTATCCTCTAGCCTATAAAAGGGCTTGCATTATATGGGTTTTGGACACAAGTTGGATCAAAAAAGTTTGGTTAATTTCGATTCTTCTTGTCAAGAGAGAGTCGAGCCTTTTTACTTGCCTTTGCAAGGGTTGTGAGCAATCTTGCGTCTCGTCCTAGATTGTTCTACCGACGTATCAATTAGAGTAATCACCACTGTGGAGTCGTCGTTCTACCCCCTATAATCAAATCGTGTTGTCCGTTTGATTCTAGGTTCCGCAATCCAAGCGTTGGATCACCTCGCTAGATACTTGAGCAAACGTGCTATGTTTCTCGTAACGAGTTGATCAAGGACCGTATCAATAATGTGTGCATGGATCATGTCCCACAAAATGATCCGGTCAGAGTTCTATTGGGCCTAGTCACACATGCACGAGCCAAGCCCTTAAAGAAATCCCTCCAAGGCCTGGTTCAAACGGTCTAAGACCAACATGGAGTCCGTGGGGATATTGAAGGCCTAGAAGGAGACAAGCAAAACATCTACACCATGATCCATGCCCATGGAGAGTCAAGCGAGCCTCCAAGTGATTGGGCCGAGTAGGGTCTTTAGGCCTTAATGTTGCTTAGGGTTAGATTAACCGCGTAATAGAAGCATGGGTCGGCTAATCTAGACACCAAGATGGCCGACTGCTCCTTTAGGGTTCTAGAAACCTCTAGCCTATAAAAGGGCTTGCTTTGCAAGGGTTTTGGACACAAGTTGGATCAATACAATTTGATTAATGTCGATTCTTCTTATTAAGAGATATTCGAGCCTTTTCACTTGCTTTGGCATGGGTTGTAAGCAATATTGCGTCTCGCCCTAGATTGTTCTACCGACCTATCCATTCGAGTAATCACCTCAGTGGAGTCATCGTTCCAACGCCTATAATGAAATCTTATCGTCCCGTTGGACCACCTCGCTAGATCCTTGGGCAAACGTGCAACGTGTCTCGAAACGAGTTGATCAAGGACCGTATCAGTGACGTGTGTATGGATCAGGGCCCACGCAATGAGCTGGTCGGAGTTCCATTGGGCCCAGTCACACGTGTACGAGCCAAGTTCTTCAAGGAATCCCTCCAAGGCCTTGTTCGAATGGTCCAAGACCAACATGGAGTCCATAGGGATATTGAAGGCCAAGAAGGATACAAACAAATCATATACACACTGATCCAATCCCATGGAGAGTCAAGCGGGCCTCCAAGTGATTGGGCCGAGTTGGGTCTTTAGGCCTTAATGTTGCTTTGGGTTAGAATAACCGCGTAATAGAAGCATGGGTCGGCCAATCTAGACACCAAGATGGCCGACTGCTCCTTTAGGGTTTTAGAAACCTCTAGCCTATAAAAGGGCTTGCTTTGCAAGGGTTTTGAACACAAGTTGGATCAATACAATTTTATTGATGTCGATTCTTCATGTTAAGAGATATTCGAGCCTTTTCACTTTCTTTGGCAGGGGTTGTAAGCAATATTGCGTCTCGTCTTAGATTGTTCTACTGACCTATCCATTCGAGTAATCACCTCTGTGGAGTCATCGTTCTAACACCTATAATTAAATCTTATCGTCCCGCTTGATTCTAGGTTCCGCGATCCAAGCGTTAGACCACCTCGCTAGATCCTTGGGAAACGTGCTACGTGTCTCGAAACAAGTTGATCGAGGACCGTATCGGTGACGTGTGTATGGATCAGGGCCCACGCAATGAGCTGGTCCGAGTTCCATTGGGCCCAGTCACACGTGTACGAGCCAAGTTCTTCAAGGAATCCCTCCAAGGCCTTGTTCGAGTGGTCCAAGACCAGCATGGAGTCCATAGGGATATTGAATGCCAAGAAGGATACAAGCAAATCATCTACACCATGATCCAAGCCTATGGAGGGTCAAGCGGGCCTCCAAGTGATTGGGCCGAGTAGGATCTTTACGCCATAATGTTGCTTAGGGTTGGATTGACTACGTAGTAGAAGCATGGGCCGGCCCGTCTTGATACCAAGATGGCCGACTGCTCTTTTAGTGTTTTTGTAGGGTTTTAGTATCCTCTAGCCTATAAAAGGGCTTGCATTATAAGGGTTTTGGACACAAGTTGGATCAATAAAGTTTGGTTAATTTCGATTCTTCTTGTCAAGAGAGAGTCGAGCCTTTTTACTTGCCTTTGCAAGGGTTGTGAGCAATCTTGCGTCTCGTCCTAGATTGTTCTACCGACGTATCTATTAGAGTAATCACCACTGTGGAGTCGTCGTTCTACCCCCTATAATCAAATCGTGTTGTCCGTTTGATTCTAGGTTCCGCAGTCCAAGCGTTGGATCACCTCGCTAGATACTTGAGCAAACGTGCTATGTTTCTCGTAACGAGTTGATCAAGGACCGTATCAGTAATGTGTTCATGCATCATGGCCCACCAAATGATCCGGTCAGAGTTCTATTGGGCCTAGTCACACATGCACGAGCCAAGCTCTTAAAGAAATCCCTCCAAGGCCTGGTTCAAACGGTCCAAGACCAACATGGAGTCCATGGGGATATTGAAGGCCTAGAAGGAGACAATCAAAACATCTACACCATGATCCATGCCCATGGAGAGTCAAGCGAGCCTCCAAGTGATTGGGCCGAGTAGGGTCTTTAGGCCTTAATGTTGCTTAGGGTTAGATTAACCGCGTAATAGAAGCATGGGTCGGCCAATCTAGACACCAAGATGGCCGACTGCTCCTTTAGGGTTCTAGAAACCTCTAGCCTATAAAAGGGCTTGCTTTGCAAGGGTTTTGGACACAAGTTGGATCAATACAATTTGATTAATGTCGATTCTTCTTATTAAGAGATATTCGAGCCTTTTCACTTGCTTTGGCATGGGTTGTAAGCAATATTGCGTCTCGCCCTAGATTGTTCTACCGACCTATCCATTCGAGTAATCACCTCAATGGAGTCATCGTTCCAACTCCTATAATGAAATCTTATCGTCCCGCTTGATTCTAGGTTCTGCAATCCAAGCGTTGGACCACCTCGCTAGATCCTTGGGCAAACGTGCAACGTGTCTCGAAACGAGTTGATCAAGGACCGTATCAGTGACGTGTGTATGGATCAGGGCCCACGCAATGAGCTGGTCGGAGTTCCATTGGGCCCAGTCACACGTGTACGAGCCAAGTTCTTCAAGGAATCCCTCCAAGGCCTTGTTCGAATGGTCCAAGACCAACATGGAGTCCATAGGGATATTGAAGGCCAAGAAGGATACAAACAAATCATATACACACTGATCCAATCCCATGGAGAGTCAAGCGGGCCTCCAAGTGATTGGGCCGAGTTGGGTCTTTAGGCCTTAATGTTGCTTTGGGTTAGAATAACTGCGTAATAGAAGCATGGGTCGGCCAATCTAGACACCAAGATGGCCGACTGCTCCTTTAGGGTTTTAGAAACCTCTAGCCTATAAAAGGGCTTGCTTTGCAAGGGTTTTGGACACAAGTTGGATCAATACAATTTGATTAATGTCGATTCTTCTTATTAAGAGATATTCGAGCCTTTTCACTTGCTTTGGCATGGGTTGTAAGCAATATTGCGTCTCGCCCTAGATTGTTCTACCGACCTATCCATTCGAGTAATCACCTCAATGGAGTCATCGTTCCAACTCCTATAATGAAATCTTATCGTCCCGCTTGATTCTAGGTTCTGCAATCCAAGCGTTGGACCACCTCGCTAGATCCTTGGGCAAACGTGCAACGTGTCTCGAAACGAGTTGATCAAGGACCGTATCAGTGACGTGTGTATGGATCAGGGCCCACGCAATGAGCTGGTCGGAGTTCCATTGGGCCCAGTCACACGTGTACGAGCCAAGTTCTTCAAGGAATCCCTCCAAGGCCTTGTTCGAATGGTCCAAGACCAACATGGAGTCCATAGGGATATTGAAGGCCAAGAAGGATACAAAAAAATCATATACACACTGATCCAATCCCATGGAGAGTCAAGCGGGCCTCCAAGTGATTGGGCCGAGTTGGGTCTTTAGGCCTTAATGTTGCTTTGGGTTAGAATAACTGCGTAATAGAAGCATGGGTCGGCCAATCTAGACACCAAGATGGCCGACTGCTCCTTTAGGGTTTTAGAAACCTCTAGCCTATAAAAGGGCTTGCTTTGCAAGGGTTTTGGACACAAGTTGGATCAATACAATTTGATTGATGTCGATTCTTCTTGTTAAGAGATATTCGAGCCTTTTCACTTTCTTTGGCAGGGGTTGTAAGCAATATTGCGTCTCGTCCTAGATTGTTCTACCGACCTTTCCATTCGAGTAATCACCTCTGTGGAGTCATCGTTCTAACACCTATAATTAAATCTTATCGTCCCGCTTGATTCTAGGTTCCGCGATCCAAGCGTTAGACCACCTCGCTAGATCCTTGGGCAACGTGCTACGTGTCTCGAAACAAGTTGATCGAGGACCGTATCGGTGACGTGTGTATGGATCAGGGCCCACGCAATGAGCTGGTCCGAGTTCCATTGGGCCCAGTCACACGTGTACGAGCCAAGTTCTTCAAGGAATCCCTCCAAGGCCTTGTTCGAGTGGTCCAAGACCAGCATGGAGTCCATAGGGATATTGAATGCCAAGAAGGATACAAGCAAATCATCTACACCATGATCCAAGCCTATGGAGGGTCAAGCGGGCCTCCAAGTGATTGGGCCGAGTAGGATCTTTAGGCCATAATGTTGCTTAGGGTTGGATTGACTACGTAGTAGAAGCATGGGCCGGCCCGTCTTGATACCAAGATGGCCGACTGCTCTTTTAGTGTTTTTGTAGGGTTTTAGTATCCTCTAGCCTATAAAAGGGCTTGCATTATATGGGTTTTGGACACAAGTTGGATCAAAAAAGTTTGGTTAATTTCGATTCTTCTTGTCAAGAGAGAGTCGAGCCTTTTTACTTGCCTTTGCAAGGGTTGTGAGCAATCTTGCGTCTCGTCCTAGATTGTTCTACCGACGTATCAATTAGAGTAATCACCACTGTGGAGTCGTCGTTCTACCCCCTATAATCAAATCGTGTTGTCCGTTTGATTCTAGGTTCCGCAATCCAAGCGTTGGATCACCTCGCTAGATACTTGAGCAAACGTGCTATGTTTCTCGTAACGAGTTGATCAAGGACCGTATCAATAATGTGTGCATGGATCATGTCCCACAAAATGATCCGGTCAGAGTTCTATTGGGCCTAGTCACACATGCACGAGCCAAGCCCTTAAAGAAATCCCTCCAAGGCCTGGTTCAAACGGTCTAAGACCAACATGGAGTCCGTGGGGATATTGAAGGCCTAGAAGGAGACAAGCAAAACATCTACACCATGATCCATGCCCATGGAGAGTCAAGCGAGCCTCCAAGTGATTGGGCCGAGTAGGGTCTTTAGGCCTTAATGTTGCTTAGGGTTAGATTAACCGCGTAATAGAAGCATGGGTCGGCTAATCTAGACACCAAGATGGCCGACTGCTCCTTTAGGGTTCTAGAAACCTCTAGCCTATAAAAGGGCTTGCTTTGCAAGGGTTTTGGACACAAGTTGGATCAATACAATTTGATTAATGTCGATTCTTCTTATTAAGAGATATTCGAGCCTTTTCACTTGCTTTGGCATGGGTTGTAAGCAATATTGCGTCTCGCCCTAGATTGTTCTACCGACCTATCCATTCGAGTAATCACCTCAGTGGAGTCATCGTTCCAACGCCTATAATGAAATCTTATCGTCCCGTTGGACCACCTCGCTAGATCCTTGGGCAAACGTGCAACGTGTCTCGAAACGAGTTGATCAAGGACCGTATCAGTGACGTGTGTATGGATCAGGGCCCACGCAATGAGCTGGTCGGAGTTCCATTGGGCCCAGTCACACGTGTACGAGCCAAGTTCTTCAAGGAATCCCTCCAAGGCCTTGTTCGAATGGTCCAAGACCAACATGGAGTCCATAGGGATATTGAAGGCCAAGAAGGATACAAACAAATCATATACACACTGATCCAATCCCATGGAGAGTCAAGCGGGCCTCCAAGTGATTGGGCCGAGTTGGGTCTTTAGGCCTTAATGTTGCTTTGGGTTAGAATAACCGCGTAATAGAAGCATGGGTCGGCCAATCTAGACACCAAGATGGCCGACTGCTCCTTTAGGGTTTTAGAAACCTCTAGCCTATAAAAGGGCTTGCTTTGCAAGGGTTTTGAACACAAGTTGGATCAATACAATTTTATTGATGTCGATTCTTCATGTTAAGAGATATTCGAGCCTTTTCACTTTCTTTGGCAGGGGTTGTAAGCAATATTGCGTCTCGTCTTAGATTGTTCTACTGACCTATCCATTCGAGTAATCACCTCTGTGGAGTCATCGTTCTAACACCTATAATTAAATCTTATCGTCCCGCTTGATTCTAGGTTCCGCGATCCAAGCGTTAGACCACCTCGCTAGATCCTTGGGAAACGTGCTACGTGTCTCGAAACAAGTTGATCGAGGACCGTATCGGTGACGTGTGTATGGATCAGGGCCCACGCAATGAGCTGGTCCGAGTTCCATTGGGCCCAGTCACACGTGTACGAGCCAAGTTCTTCAAGGAATCCCTCCAAGGCCTTGTTCGAGTGGTCCAAGACCAGCATGGAGTCCATAGGGATATTGAATGCCAAGAAGGATACAAGCAAATCATCTACACCATGATCCAAGCCTATGGAGGGTCAAGCGGGCCTCCAAGTGATTGGGCCGAGTAGGATCTTTACGCCATAATGTTGCTTAGGGTTGGATTGACTACGTAGTAGAAGCATGGGCCGGCCCGTCTTGATACCAAGATGGCCGACTGCTCTTTTAGTGTTTTTGTAGGGTTTTAGTATCCTCTAGCCTATAAAAGGGCTTGCATTATAAGGGTTTTGGACACAAGTTGGATCAATAAAGTTTGGTTAATTTCGATTCTTCTTGTCAAGAGAGAGTCGAGCCTTTTTACTTGCCTTTGCAAGGGTTGTGAGCAATCTTGCGTCTCGTCCTAGATTGTTCTACCGACGTATCTATTAGAGTAATCACCACTGTGGAGTCGTCGTTCTACCCCCTATAATCAAATCGTGTTGTCCGTTTGATTCTAGGTTCCGCAGTCCAAGCGTTGGATCACCTCGCTAGATACTTGAGCAAACGTGCTATGTTTCTCGTAACGAGTTGATCAAGGACCGTATCAGTAATGTGTTCATGCATCATGGCCCACCAAATGATCCGGTCAGAGTTCTATTGGGCCTAGTCACACATGCACGAGCCAAGCTCTTAAAGAAATCCCTCCAAGGCCTGGTTCAAACGGTCCAAGACCAACATGGAGTCCATGGGGATATTGAAGGCCTAGAAGGAGACAATCAAAACATCTACACCATGATCCATGCCCATGGAGAGTCAAGCGAGCCTCCAAGTGATTGGGCCGAGTAGGGTCTTTAGGCCTTAATGTTGCTTAGGGTTAGATTAACCGCGTAATAGAAGCATGGGTCGGCCAATCTAGACACCAAGATGGCCGACTGCTCCTTTAGGGTTCTAGAAACCTCTAGCCTATAAAAGGGCTTGCTTTGCAAGGGTTTTGGACACAAGTTGGATCAATACAATTTGATTAATGTCGATTCTTCTTATTAAGAGATATTCGAGCCTTTTCACTTGCTTTGGCATGGGTTGTAAGCAATATTGCGTCTCGCCCTAGATTGTTCTACCGACCTATCCATTCGAGTAATCACCTCAATGGAGTCATCGTTCCAACTCCTATAATGAAATCTTATCGTCCCGCTTGATTCTAGGTTCTGCAATCCAAGCGTTGGACCACCTCGCTAGATCCTTGGGCAAACGTGCAACGTGTCTCGAAACGAGTTGATCAAGGACCGTATCAGTGACGTGTGTATGGATCAGGGCCCACGCAATGAGCTGGTCGGAGTTCCATTGGGCCCAGTCACACGTGTACGAGCCAAGTTCTTCAAGGAATCCCTCCAAGGCCTTGTTCGAATGGTCCAAGACCAACATGGAGTCCATAGGGATATTGAAGGCCAAGAAGGATACAAACAAATCATATACACACTGATCCAATCCCATGGAGAGTCAAGCGGGCCTCCAAGTGATTGGGCCGAGTTGGGTCTTTAGGCCTTAATGTTGCTTTGGGTTAGAATAACTGCGTAATAGAAGCATGGGTCGGCCAATCTAGACACCAAGATGGCCGACTGCTCCTTTAGGGTTTTAGAAACCTCTAGCCTATAAAAGGGCTTGCTTTGCAAGGGTTTTGGACACAAGTTGGAACAATACAATTTGATTGATGTCGATTCTTCTTGTTAAGAGATATTCGAGCCTTTTCACTTTCTTTGGCAGGGGTTGTAAGCAATATTGCGTCTCGTCCTAGATTGTTCTACCGACCTATCCATTCGAGTAATCACCTCTGTGGAGTCATCGTTCTAACACCTATAATTAAATCTTATCGTCCCGCTTGATTCTAGGTTCCGCGATCCAAGCGTTAGACCACCTCGCTAGATCCTTGGGCAACGTGCTACGTGTCTCGAAACAAGTTGATCGAGGACCGTATCGGTGACGTGTGTATGGATCAGGGCCCACGCAATGAGCTGGTCCGAGTTCCATTGGGCCCAGTCACACGTGTACGAGCCAAGTTCTTCAAGGAATCCCTCCAAGGCCTTGTTCGAGTGGTCCAAGACCAGCATGGAGTCCATAGGGATATTGAATGCCAAGAGGGATACAAGCAAATCATCTACACCATGATCCAAGCCTATGGAGAGTCAAGCGGGCCTCCAAGTGATTGGGCCGAGTAGGGTCTTTAGGCCATAATGTTGCTTAGGGTTGGATTGACTACGTAGTAGAAGCATGGGCCGGCCCGTCTTGACACCAAGATGGCCGACTGCTCTTTTAGTGTTTTTGTAGGGTTTTAGTATCCTCTAGCCTGTAAAAGGGCTTGCATTATAAGGGTTTTGGACACAAGTTGGATCAATAAAGTTTGGTTAATTTCGATTCTTCTTGTCAAGAGAGAGTCGAGCCTTTTTACTTGCCTTTGCAAGGGTTGTGAGCAATCTTGCGTCTCGTCCTAGATTGTTCTACCGACGTATCTATTAGAGTAATCACCACTGTGGAGTCGTCGTTCTACCCCCTATAATCAAATCGTGTTGTCCGTTTGATTCTAGGTTCCGCAGTCCAAGCGTTGGATCACCTCGCTAGATACTTGAGCAAACGTGCTATGTTTCTCGTAACGAGTTGATCAAGGACCGTATCAGTAATGTGTTCATGCATCATGGCCCACCAAATGATCCGGTCAGAGTTCTATTGGGCCTAGTCACACATGCACGAGCCAAGCTCTTAAAGAAATCCCTCCAAGGCCTGGTTCAAACGGTCCAAGACCAACATGGAGTCCATGGGGATATTGAAGGCCTAGAAGGAGACAATCAAAACATCTACACCATGATCCATGCCCATGGAGAGTCAAGCGAGCCTCCAAGTGATTGGGCCGAGTAGGGTCTTTAGGCCTTAATGTTGCTTAGGGTTAGATTAACCGCGTAATAGAAGCATGGGTCGGCCAATCTAGACACCAAGATGGCCGACTGCTCCTTTAGGGTTCTAGAAACCTCTAGCCTATAAAAGGGCTTGCTTTGCAAGGGTTTTGGACACAAGTTGGATCAATACAATTTGATTAATGTCGATTCTTCTTATTAAGAGATATTCGAGCCTTTTCACTTGCTTTGGCATGGGTTGTAAGCAATATTGCGTCTCGCCCTAGATTGTTCTACCGACCTATCCATTCGAGTAATCACCTCAATGGAGTCATCGTTCCAACTCCTATAATGAAATCTTATCGTCCCGCTTGATTCTAGGTTCTGCAATCCAAGCGTTGGACCACCTCGCTAGATCCTTGGGCAAACGTGCAACGTGTCTCGAAACGAGTTGATCAAGGACCGTATCAGTGACGTGTGTATGGATCAGGGCCCACGCAATGAGCTGGTCGGAGTTCCATTGGGCCCAGTCACACGTGTACGAGCCAAGTTCTTCAAGGAATCCCTCCAAGGCCTTGTTCGAATGGTCCAAGACCAACATGGAGTCCATAGGGATATTGAAGGCCAAGAAGGATACAAACAAATCATATACACACTGATCCAATCCCATGGAGAGTCAAGCGGGCCTCCAAGTGATTGGGCCGAGTTGGGTCTTTAGGCCTTAATGTTGCTTTGGGTTAGAATAACTGCGTAATAGAAGCATGGGTCGGCCAATCTAGACACCAAGATGGCCGACTGCTCCTTTAGGGTTTTAGAAACCTCTAGCCTATAAAAGGGCTTGCTTTGCAAGGGTTTTGGACACAAGTTGGAACAATACAATTTGATTGATGTCGATTCTTCTTGTTAAGAGATATTCGAGCCTTTTCACTTTCTTTGGCAGGGGTTGTAAGCAATATTGCGTCTCGTCCTAGATTGTTCTACCGACCTATCCATTCGAGTAATCACCTCTGTGGAGTCATCGTTCTAACACCTATAATTAAATCTTATCGTCCCGCTTGATTCTAGGTTCCGCGATCCAAGCGTTAGACCACCTCGCTAGATCCTTGGGCAACGTGCTACGTGTCTCGAAACAAGTTGATCGAGGACCGTATCGGTGACGTGTGTATGGATCAGGGCCCACGCAATGAGCTGGTCCGAGTTCCATTGGGCCCAGTCACACGTGTACGAGCCAAGTTCTTCAAGGAATCCCTCCAAGGCCTTGTTCGAGTGGTCCAAGACCAGCATGGAGTCCATAGCGATATTGAATGCCAAGTAGGATACAAGCAAATCATCTACACCATGATCCAAGCCTATGGAGGGTCAAGCGGGCCTCTAAGTGATTGGGCCGAGTAGGGTCTTTAGGCCATAATGTTGCTTAGGGTTGGATTGACTACGTAGTAGAAGCATGGGCCGGCCCGTCTTGACACCAAGATGGCCGACTGCTCTTTTAGTGTTTTTGTAGGGTTTTAGTATCCTCTAGCCTGTAAAAGGGCTTGCATTATAAGGGTTTTGGACACAAGTTGGATCAATAAAGTTTGGTTAATTTCGATTCTTCTTGTCAAGAGAGAGTCGAGCCTTTTTACTTGCCTTTGCAAGGGTTGTGAGCAATCTTGCGTCTCGTCCTAGATTGTTCTACCGACGTATCTATTAGAGTAATCATCACTGTGGAGTCGTCGTTCTACCCCCTATAATCAAATCGTGTTGTCCGTTTGATTCTAGGTTCCGCAATCCAAGCGTTGGATCAACTCGCTAGATACTTGAGCAAACGTGCTATGTTTCTCGTAACGAGTTGATCAAGGACCGTATCAGTAATGTGTGCATGGATCATGGCCCACAAAATGATCCGGTCAGAGTTCTATTGGGCCTAGTCACACATGCACGAGCCAAGCGCTTAAAGAAATCCCTCCAAGGCCTGGTTCAAACGGTCCAAGACCTACATGGAGTCCATGGGGATATTGAAGGCCTAGAAGGAGACAAGCAAAACATCTACACCATGATCCATGCCCATGGAGAGTCAAGCGAGCCTCCAAGTGATTGGGCCGAGTAGGGTCTTTAGGCCTTAATGTTGCTTAGGGTTAGATTAACCGCGTAATAGAAGCATGGGTCGGCTAATCTAGACACCAAGATGGCCGACTGCTCCTTTAGGGTTCTAGAAACCTCTAGCCTATAAAAGGGCTTGCTTTGCAAGGGTTTTGGACACAAGTTGGATCAATACAATTTGATTAATGTCGATTCTTCTTATTAAGAGATATTCGAGCCTTTTCACTTGCTTTGGCATGGGTTGTAAGCAATATTGCGTCTCGCCCTAGATTGTTCTACCGACCTATCCATTCGAGTAATCAGCTCAGTGGAGTCATCGTTCCAACGCCTATAATGAAATCTTATCGTCCCGTTGGACCACCTCGCTAGATCCTTGGGCAAACGTGCAACGTGTCTCGAAACGAGTTGATCAAGGACCGTATCAGTGACGTGTGTATGGATCAGGGCCCACGCAATGAGCTGGTCGGAGTTCCATTGGGCCCAGTCACACGTGTACGAGCCAAGTTCTTCAAGGAATCCCTCCAAGGCCTTGTTCGAATGGTCCAAGACCAACATGGAGTCCACAGGGATATTGAAGGCCAAGAAGGATACAAACAAATCATATACACACTGATCCAATCCCATGGAGAGTCAAGCGGGCCTCCAAGTGATTGGGCCGAGTTGGGTCTTTAGGCCTTAATGTTGCTTTGGGTTAGAATAACCGCGTAATAGAAGCATGGGTCGGCCAATCTAGACACCAAGATGGCCGACTGCTCCTTTAGGGTTTTAGAAACCTCTCGCCTATAAAAGGGCTTGCTTTGCAAGGGTTTTGAACACAAGTTGGATCAATACAATTTGATTGATGTCGATTCTTCATGTTAAGAGATATTCGAGCCTTTTCACTTTCTTTGGCAGGGGTTGTAAGCAATATTGCGTCTCGTCTTAGATTATTCTACCGACCTATCCATTCGAGTAATCACCTCTGTGGAGTCATCGTTCTAACACCTATAATTAAATCTTATCGTCCCGCTTGATTCTAGGTTCCGCGATCCAAGCGTTAGACCACCTCGCTAGATCCTTGGGCAACGTGCTACGTGTCTCGAAACAAGTTGATCGAGGACCGTATCGGTGACGTGTGTATGGATCAGGGCCCACGCAATGAGCTGGTCCGAGTTCCATTGGGCCCAGTCACACGTGTACGAGCCAAGTTCTTCAAGGAATCCCTCCAAGGCCTTGTTCGAGTGGTCCAAGACCAGCATGGAGTCCATAGGGATATTGAATGCCAAGAAGGATACAAGCAAATCATCTACACCATGATCCAAGCCTATGGAGGGTCAAGCGGGCCTCCAAGTGATTGGGCCGAGTAGGATCTTTACGCCATAATGTTGCTTAGGGTTGGATTGACTACGTAGTAGAAGCATGGGCCGGCCCGTCTTGATACCAAGATGGCCGACTGCTCTTTTAGTGTTTTTGTAGGGTTTTAGTATCCTCTAGCCTATAAAAGGGCTTGCATTATAAGGGTTTTGGACACAAGTTGGATCAATAAAGTTTGGTTAATTTCGATTCTTCTTGTCAAGAGAGAGTCGAGCCTTTTTACATGCCTTTGCAAGGGTTGTGAGCAATCTTGCGTCTCGTCCTAGATTGTTCTACCGACGTATCTATTAGAGTAATCACCACTGTGGAGTCGTCGTTCTACCCCCTATAATCAAATCGTGTTGTCCGTTTGATTCTAGGTTCCGCGGTCCAAGCGTTGGATCACCTCGCTAGATACTTGAGCAAACGTGCTATGTTTCTCGTAACGAGTTGATCAAGGACCGTATCAGTAATTTGTTCATGCATCATGGCCCACCAAATGATCCGGTCAGAGTTCTATTGGGCCTAGTCACACATGCACGAGCCAAGCTCTTAAAGAAATCCCTCCAAGGCCTGGTTCAAACGGTCCAAGACCAACATGGAGTCCATGGGGATATTGAAGGCCTAGAAGGAGACAATCAAAACATCTACACCATGATCCTTGCCCATGGAGAGTCAAGCGAGCCTCCAAGTGATTGGGCCGAGTAGGGTCTTTAGGCCTTAATGTTGCTTAGGGTTAGATTAACCGCGTAATAGAAGCATGGGTCGGCCAATCTAGACACCAAGATGGCCGACTGCTCCTTTAGGGTTCTAGAAACCTCTAGCCTATAAAAGGGCTTGCTTTGCAAGGGTTTTGGACACAAGTTGGATCAATACAATTTGATTAATGTCGATTCTTCTTATTAAGAGATATTCGAGCCTTTTCACTTGCTTTGGCATGGGTTGTAAGCAATATTGCGTCTCGCCCTAGATTGTTCTACCGACCTATCCATTCGAGTAATCACCTCAATGGAGTCATCGTTCCAACTCCTATAATGAAATCTTATCGTCCCGCTTGATTCTAGGTTCTGCAATCCAAGCGTTGGACCACCTCGCTAGATCCTTGGGCAAACGTGCAACGTGTCTCGAAACGAGTTGATCAAGGACCGTATCAGTGACGTGTGTATGGATCAGGGCCCACGCAATGAGCTGGTCGGAGTTCCATTGGGCCCAGTCACACGTGTACGAGCCAAGTTCTTCAAGGAATCCCTCCAAGGCCTTGTTCGAATGGTCCAAGACCAACATGGAGTCCATAGGGATATTGAAGGCCAAGAAGGATACAAACAAATCATATACACACTGATCCAATCCCATGGAGAGTCAAGCGGGCCTCCAAGTGATTGGGCCGAGTTGGGTCTTTAGGCCTTAATGTTGCTTTGGGTTAGAATAACTGCGTAATAGAAGCATGGGTCGGCCAATCTAGACACCAAGATGGCCGACTGCTCCTTTAGGGTTTTAGAAACCTCTAGCCTATAAAAGGGCTTGCTTTGCAAGGGTTTTGGACACAAGTTGGAACAATACAATTTGATTGATGTCGATTCTTCTTGTTAAGAGATATTCGAGCCTTTTCACTTTCTTTGGCAGGGGTTGTAAGCAATATTGCGTCTCGTCCTAGATTGTTCTACCGACCTATCCATTCGAGTAATCACCTCTGTGGAGTCATCGTTCTAACACCTATAATTAAATCTTATCGTCCCGCTTGATTCTAGGTTCCGCGATCCAAGCGTTAGACCACCTCGCTAGATCCTTGGGCAACGTGCTACGTGTCTCGAAACAAGTTGATCGAGGACCGTATCGGTGACGTGTGTATGGATCAGGGCCCACGCAATGAGCTGGTCCGAGTTCCATTGGGCCCAGTCACACGTGTACGAGCCAAGTTCTTCAAGGAATCCCTCCAAGGCCTTGTTCGAGTGGTCCAAGACCAGCATGGAGTCCATAGGGATATTGAATGCCAAGAAGGATACAAGCAAATCATCTACACCATGATCCAAGCCTATGGAGGGTCAAGCGGGCCTCTAAGTGATTGGGCCGAGTAGCGTCTTTAGGCCATAATGTTGCTTAGGGTTGGATTGACTACGTAGTAGAAGCATGGGCCGGCCCGTCTTGACACCAAGATGGCCGACGGCTCTTTTAGTGTTTTTGTAGGGTTTTAGTATCCTCTAGCCTGTAAAAGGGCTTGCATTATAAGGGTTTTGGACACAAGTTGGATCAATAAAGTTTGGTTAATTTCGATTCTTCTTGTCAAGAGAGAGTCGAGCCTTTTTACTTGCCTTTGCAAGGGTTGTGAGCAATCTTGCGTCTCGTCCTAGATTGTTCTACCGACGTATCTATTAGAGTAATCATCACTGTGGAGTCGTCGTTCTACCCCCTATAATCAAATCGTGTTGTCCGTTTGATTCTAGGTTCCGCAATCCAAGCGTTGGATCAACTCGCTAGATACTTGAGCAAACGTGCTATGTTTCTCGTAACGAGTTGATCAAGGACCGTATCAGTAATGTGTGCATGGATCATGGCCCACAAAATGATCCGGTCAGAGTTCTATTGGGCCTAGTCACACATGCACGAGTCGAGCGCTTAAAGAAATCCCTCCAAGGCCTGGTTCAAACGGTCCAAGACCTACATGGAGTCCATGGGGATATTGAAGGCCTAGAAGGAGACAAGCAAAACATCTACACCATGATCCATGCCCATGGAGAGTCAAGCGAGCCTCCAAGTGATTGGGCCGAGTAGGGTCTTTAGGCCTTAATGTTGCTTAGGGTTAGATTAACTGCGTAATAGAGGCATGGGTCGGCCAATCTAGACACCAAGATGGCCGACTGCTCCTTTAGGGTTTTAGAAACCTCTAGCCTATAAAAGGGCTTGCTTTGCAAAGGTTTTGGACACAAGTTGGATCAATACAATTTGATTAATGTCGATTCTTCTTATTAAGAGATATTCGAGCCTTTTCATTTGCTTTGGCATGGGTTGTAAGCAATATTGCGTCTCGCCCTAGATTGTTCTACCGACCTATCCATTCGAGTAATCACCTCAGTGGAGTCATCGTTCCAACGCCTATAATGAAATCTTATCGTCCCGCTTGATTCTAGGTTCTGCAATCCAAGCGTTGGACCACCTCGCTAGATCCTTGGGCAAACGTGCAACGTGTCTCGAAACGAGTTGATCAAGGACCGTATCAGGGACGTGTGTATGGATCAGGGCCCACGCAATGAGCTGGTCGGAGTTCCATTGGGCCCAGTCACACGTGTACGAGCCAAGTTCTTCAAGGAATCCCTCCAAGGCCTTGTTCGAATGGTCCAGGACCAACATGGAGTCCATAGGGATATTGAAGGCCAAGAAGGATACAAGCAAATCATCTACACCCTGATCCAATCCCATGGAGAGTCAAGCGGGCCTCCAAGTGATTGGGCCGAGTAGGGTCTTTAGGCCTTAATGTTGCTTAGAGTTAGATTAATTGCGTAATAGAAGCATGGATCGGCCAATCTAGACACCAAGATGGCCGACTGCTCCTTTAGGGATTTAGAAACCCCTAGACTATAAAAGGGCTTGCTTTGAAAGGGTTTTGGACACAAGTTGGATCAATACAATTTGATTAATGTCAATTCTTCTTGTTAAGAGATATTCGAGCCTTTTCACTTGCTTTGGCAAGGGTTGTAAGCAATATTGCGTCCCGTCCAAGATTTTTCTACCGACCTATCCATTCGAGTAATCACCTCTGTGGAGTCATCGTTCCAACGCCTATAATTAAATCTTATCGTCCCGCTTGATTCTAGATTCCGCAATCCAGGCGTTGGACCACCTCGCTAGATCCTTGGGCAAGCGTGCTACGTGTCTCGAAACGAGTTGATGGAGGACCGTATCAGTGACGTGTGTATGGATCTGGGCCCACGTAATGAGCTGGTCCGAGTTCCATTGGGCCCAGTCACACGTGTACGATCCAAGTTCTTCAAGGAATCCCACAAAGGCCTTGTTCGAATGGTCCAAGACCAACATGGAGTCCATAGGAATATTGAAGTGCAAGAAGGATACAAGACAAATCATCTACACCATGATCCAAACCCGTGGTGAGGCAAGCGGGCATCCAAGAGATTGGGCCGAGTTGGGTCTTTAGGCCTTAATGTTGCTTTGGGTTAGAATAACTGCGTAATAGAAGCATGGGTCGGCCAATCTAGACACCAAGATGGCCGACTGCTCCTTTAGGGTTTTAGAAACCTCTAGCCTATAAAAGGGCTTGCTTTGCACGGGTTTTGGACACAAGTTGGATCAATACAATTTGATTAATGTCAATTCTTCTTATTAAGAGATATTCGAGCATTTGCACTTGCTTTGGCATGGGTTGTAACCAATATTGCGTCTCGCCCTAGATTGTTCCACCGACCTATCCATTCGAGTAATCACCTCTGTGGAGTCATCGTTCCAACGCCTATAATGAAATCTTATCGTCCCGCTTGATTCTAGGTTCTGCAATCCAAGCGTTGGACCACCTCGCTAGATCCTTGGGCAAACGTGCAACGTGTCTCGAAACGAGTTGATCAAGGACCGTATCAGTGACGTGTGTATGGATCAGGGCCCACGCAATGAGCTGGTCGGAGTTCCAGTGGGCCCAGTCACACGTGTACGAGCCAAGTTCTTCAAGGAATCCCTCCAAGGCCTTGTTCGAATGGTCCAAGACCAACATGGAGTCCATAGGGATATTAAAGGCCAAGAAGGATACAAGCAAATCATCTACACCCTGATCCAATCCCATGGAGAGTCAAGCGGGCCTCCAAGTGATTGGGCCGAGTAGGGTCTTTTGGCCTTAATGTTGCTTAGAGTTAGATTAACTGCGTAATAGAAGCATGGATCGGCCAATCTAGACACCAAGATGGCCGACTGCTCCTTTAGGGTTTTAGAAACCCCTAGACTATAAAAAGGCTTGCTTTGAAAGGTTTTGGACACAAGTTGGATCAATACAATTTGATTAATGTCAATTCTTCTTGTTAAGAGATATTCGAGCCTTTTCACTTGCTTTGGCAAGGGTTGTAAGCAATATTGCGTCCCGTCCAAGATTTTTCTACCGACCTATCCATTCGAGTAATCACCTCTGTGGAGTCATCGTTCCAACGCCTATAATTAAATCTTATCGTCCCGCTTGATTCTAGATTCCGCAATCCAGGCGTTGGACCACCTCGCTAGATCCTTGGGCAAGCGTGCTACGTGTCTCGAAACGAGTTGATGGAGGACCGTATCCGTGACGTGTGTATGGATCTGGGCCCACGTAATGAGCTGGTCCGAGTTCCATTGGGCCCAGTCACACGTGTACGATCCAAGTTCTTCAAGGAATCCCACAAAGGCCTTGTTCGAATGGTCCAAGACCAACATGGAGTCCATAGGAATATTGAAGTGCAAGAAGGATACAAGACAAATCATCTACACCATGATCCAAACCCGTGGTGAGTCAAGCGGGCCTCCAAGAGATTGGGCCGAGTTGGGTCTTTAGGCCTTAATGTTGCTTTGGGTTAGAATAACTGCGTAATAGAAGCATGGGTCGGCCAATCTAGACACCAAGATGGCCGACTGCTCCTTTAGGGTTTTAGAAACCTCTACTCTATAAAAGGGCTTGCTTTGCAAGGGTTTTGGACACAAGTTGGATCAATACAATTTGATTGATGTCAATTCTTCTTGTTAAGAGATATTCGAGCCTTTTCACTTTCTTTGGCAGGGGTTGTAAGCAATATTGCGTCTCGTCCTAGATTGTTCTACCGACCTATCCATTCGAGTAATCACCTCTGTGGAGTCATCGTTCTAACACCTATAATTAAATCTTATCGTCCCGCTTGATTCTAGGTTCCGCGATCCAAGCGTTAGACCACCTCGCTAGATCCTTGGGCAACGTGCTACGTGTCTCGAAACAAGTTGATCGAGGACCGTATCGGTGACGTGTGTATGGATCAGGGCCCACGCAATGAGCTGGTCGGAGTTCCATTGGGCCCAGTCACACGTGTACGAGCCAAGTTCTTCAAGGAATCCCTCCAAGGCCTTGTTCGAGTGGTCCAAGACCAGCATGGAGTCCATAGGGATATTGAATGCCAAGAAGGATACAAGCAAATCATCTACACCATGATCCAAGCCTATGGAGGGTCAAGCGGGCCTCCAAGTGATTGGGCCGAGTAGGGTCTTTAGGCCATAATGTTGCTTAGGATTGGATTAACTACGTAGTAGAAGCATGGGCCGGCCCGTCTTGATACCAAGATGGCCGACTGCTCTTTTAGTGTTTTTGTAGGGTTTTAGTATCCTCTAGCCTATAAAAGGGCTTGCATTATAAGGGTTTTGGACACAAGTTGGATCAATAAAGTTTGGTTAATTTCGATTCTTCTTGTCAAGAGAGAGTCGAGCCTTTTTACTTGCCTTTGCAAGGGTTGTGAGCAATCTTGCGTCTCGTCCTAGATTGTTCTACCGACGTATCTATTAGAGTAATCACCACTGTGGAGTCGTCGTTCTACCCCCTATAATCAAATCGTGTTGTCCGTTTGATTCTAGGTTCCGCAATCCAAGCGTTGGATCACCTCGCTAGATACTTGAGCAAACGTGCTATATTTCTCGTAACGAGTTGATCAAGGACCGTATCAGTAATGTGTGCATGGATCATGGCCCACAAAATGATCCGGTCAGAGTTCTATTGGGCCTAGTCACACATGCACGAGCCAAGCTCTTAAAGAAATCCCTCCAAGGCCTGGTTCAAACGGTCCAAGACCTACATGGAGTCCATGGGGATATTGAAGGCCTAGAAGGAGACAAGCAAAACATCTACACCATGATCCATGCCCATGGAGAGTCAAGCGAGCCTCCAAGTGATTGGGCCGAGTAGGGTCTTTAGGCCTTAATGTTGCTTAGGGTTAGATTAACTGCGTAATAGAGGCATGGGTCGGCCAATCTAGACACCAAGATGGCCGACTGCTCCTTTAGGGTTTTAGAAACCTCTAGCCTATAAAAGGGCTTGCTTTGCAAGGGTTTTGGACACAAGTTGGATCAATACAATTTGATTAATGTCAATTCTTCTTATTAAGAGATATTCGAGCCGTTTCACTTGCTTTGGCATGGGTTGTAAGCAATATTGCGTCTCGCCCTAGATTGTTCTACCGACCTATCCATTCGAGTAATCACCTCAGTGGAGTCATCGTTCCAACGCCTATAATGAAATCTTATCGTCCCGCTTGATTCTAGGTTCTGCAATCGAAGCGTTGGACCACCTCGCTAGATCCTTGGGCAAACGTGCAACGTGTCTCGAAACGAGTTGATCAAGGACCGTATCAGGGACGTGTGTATGGATCAGGGCCCACGCAATGAGCTGGTCGGAGTTCCATTGGGCCCAGTCACACGTGTACGAGCCAAGTTCTTCAAGGAATCCCTCCAAGGCCTTGTTCGAATGGTCCAGGACCAACATGGAGTCCATAGGGATATTGAAGGCCAAGAAGGATACAAGCAAATCATCTACACCCTGATCCAATCCCATGGAGAGTCAAGCGGGCCTCCAAGTGATTGGGCCGAGTAGGGTCTTTAGGCCTTAATGTTGCTTAGAGTTAGATTAACTGCGTAATAGAAGCATGGATCGGCCAATCTAGACACCAAGATGGCCGACTGCTCCTTTAGGGTTTTAGAAACCCCTAGACTATAAAAGGGCTTGCTTTGAAAGGGTTTTGGACACAAGTTGGATCAATACAATTTGATTAATGTCAATTCTTCTTGTTAAGAGATATTCGAGCCTTTTCACTTGCTTTGGCAAGGGTTGTAAGCAATATTGCGTCCCGTCCAAGATTTTTCTACCGACCTATCCATTCGAGTAATCACCTCTGTGGAGTCATCGTTCCAACGCCTATAATTAAATATTATCGTCCCGCTTGATTCTAGATTCCGCAATCCAGGCGTTGGACCACCTCGCTAGATCCTTGGGCAAGCGTGCTACGTGTCTCGAAACGAGTTGATGGAGGACCGTATCAGTGACGTGTGTATGGATCTGGGCCCACGTAATGAGCTGGTCCGAGTTCCATTGGGCCCATTCACACGTGTACGATCGAAGTTCTTCAAGGAATCCCACAAAGGCCTTGTTCGAATGGTCCAAGACCAACATGGAATCCATAGGAATATTGAAGTGCAAGAAGGATACAAGACAAATCATCTACACCATGATCCAAACCCGTGGTGAGTCAAGCGGGCCTCCAAGAGATTGGGCCGAGTTGGGTCTTTAGTCCTTAATGTTGCTTTGGGTTAGAATAACTGCGTAATAGAAGCATGGGTCGGCCAATCTAGACACCAAGATGGCCGACTGCTCCTTTAGGGTTTTAGAAACCTCTAGCGTATAAAAGGGCTTGCTTTGCAAGGGTTTTGGACACAAGTTGGATCAATGCAATTTGATTAATGTCGATTATTCCTGTTAAGAGATATTCGAGCCTTTTCACTTGCTTTGGCAAGGGTTGTAAGCAATATTGCGTCTCGTCCTAGATTGTTCTACCGACCTATCCATTCGAGTAATCACCTCTGTGGAGTCATCGTTCTAACGCCTACAATTAAATCTTATCGTCCCGCTTGATTTTAGGTTCCGCAATCCAAGCGTTGGACCACCTCGCTAGATCCTTGAGCAAACGTGCAACGTGTCTCGAAACGAGTTGATCGAGGACCGTATCAGTGACGTGTGTATGGATCAGGGCCCACGCAATGAGCTGGTCGGAGTTCCATTGGGCCCAGTCACACGTGTACGAGCCAAGTTCTTCAAGGAATCCCTCCAAGGCCTTGTTCGAATGGTCCAAGACCAACATGGAGTCCATAGGGATATTGAAGGCCAAGAAGGATACAAACAAATCATATACACACTGATCCAATCCCATGGAGAGTCAAGCGGGCCTCCAAGTGATTGGGCCGAGTTGGGTCTTTAGGCCTTAATGTTGCTTTGGGTTAGAATAACCGCGTAATAGAAGCATGGGTCGGCCAATCTAGACACCAAGATGGCCGACTGCTCCTTTAGGGTTTTAGAAACCTCTAGCCTATAAAAGGGCTTGCTTTGCAAGGGTTTTGGACACAAGTTGGATCAATACAATTTGATTGATGTCGATTCTTCTTGTTAAGAGATATTCGAGCCTTTTCACTTTCTTTGGCAGGGGTTGTAAGCAATATTGCGTCTCGTCTTAGATTGTTCTACTGACCTATCCATTCGAGTAATCACCTCTGTGGAGTCATCGTTCTAACACCTATAATTAAATCTTATCGTCCCGCTTGATTCTAGGTTCCGCGATCCAAGCGTTAGACCACCTCGCTAGATCCTTGGGAAACGTGCTACGTGTCTCGAAACAAGTTGATCGAGGACCGTATCGGTGACGTGTGTATGGATCAGGGCCCACGCAATGAGCTGGTCCGAGTTCCATTGGGCCCAGTCACACGTGTACGAGCCAAGTTCTTCAAGGAATCCCTCCAAGGCCTTGTTCGAGTGGTCCAAGACCAGCATGGAGTCCATAGGGATATTGAATGCCAAGAGGGATACAAGCAAATCATCTACACCATGATCCAAGCCTATGGAGAGTCAAGCGGGCCTCCAAGTGATTGGGCCGAGTAGGGTCTTTAGGCCATAATGTTGCTTAGGGTTGGATTGACTACGTAGTAGAAGCATGGGCCGGCCCGTCTTGACACCAAGATGGCCGACTGCTCTTTTAGTGTTTTTGTAGGGTTTTAGTATCCTCTAGCCTGTAAAAGGGCTTGCATTATAAGGGTTTTGGACACAAGTTGGATCAATAAAGTTTGGTTAATTTCGATTCTTCTTGTCAAGAGAGAGTCGAGCCTTTTTACTTGCCTTTGCAAGGGTTGTGAGCAATCTTGCGTCTCGTCCTAGATTGTTCTACCGACGTATCTATTAGAGTAATCACCACTGTGGAGTCGTCGTTCTACCCCCTATAATCAAATCGTGTTGTCCGTTTGATTCTAGGTTCCGCAGTCCAAGCGTTGGATCACCTCGCTAGATACTTGAGCAAACGTGCTATGTTTCTCGTAACGAGTTGATCAAGGACCGTATCAGTAATGTGTTCATGCATCATGGCCCACCAAATGATCCGGTCAGAGTTCTATTGGGCCTAGTCACACATGCACGAGCCAAGCTCTTAAAGAAATCCCTCCAAGGCCTGGTTCAAACGGTCCAAGACCAACATGGAGTCCATGGGGATATTGAAGGCCTAGAAGGAGACAATCAAAACATCTACACCATGATCCATGCCCATGGAGAGTCAAGCGAGCCTCCAAGTGATTGGGCCGAGTAGGGTCTTTAGGCCTTAATGTTGCTTAGGGTTAGATTAACCGCGTAATAGAAGCATGGGTCGGCCAATCTAGACACCAAGATGGCCGACTGCTCCTTTAGGGTTCTAGAAACCTCTAGCCTATAAAAGGGCTTGCTTTGCAAGGGTTTTGGACACAAGTTGGATCAATACAATTTGATTAATGTCGATTCTTCTTATTAAGAGATATTCGAGCCTTTTCACTTGCTTTGGCATGGGTTGTAAGCAATATTGCGTCTCGCCCTAGATTGTTCTACCGACCTATCCATTCGAGTAATCACCTCAATGGAGTCATCGTTCCAACTCCTATAATGAAATCTTATCGTCCCGCTTGATTCTAGGTTCTGCAATCCAAGCGTTGGACCACCTCGCTAGATCCTTGGGCAAACGTGCAACGTGTCTCGAAACGAGTTGATCAAGGACCGTATCAGTGACGTGTGTATGGATCAGGGCCCACGCAATGAGCTGGTCGGAGTTCCATTGGGCCCAGTCACACGTGTACGAGCCAAGTTCTTCAAGGAATCCCTCCAAGGCCTTGTTCGAATGGTCCAAGACCAACATGGAGTCCATAGGGATATTGAAGGCCAAGAAGGATACAAACAAATCATATACACACTGATCCAATCCCATGGAGAGTCAAGCGGGCCTCCAAGTGATTGGGCCGAGTTGGGTCTTTAGGCCTTAATGTTGCTTTGGGTTAGAATAACTGCGTAATAGAAGCATGGGTCGGCCAATCTAGACACCAAGATGGCCGACTGCTCCTTTAGGGTTTTAGAAACCTCTAGCCTATAAAAGGGCTTGCTTTGCAAGGGTTTTGGACACAAGTTGGAACAATACAATTTGATTGATGTCGATTCTTCTTGTTAAGAGATATTCGAGCCTTTTCACTTTCTTTGGCAGGGGTTGTAAGCAATATTGCGTCTCGTCCTAGATTGTTCTACCGACCTATCCATTCGAGTAATCACCTCTGTGGAGTCATCGTTCTAACACCTATAATTAAATCTTATCGTCCCGCTTGATTCTAGGTTCCGCGATCCAAGCGTTAGACCACCTCGCTAGATCCTTGGGCAACGTGCTACGTGTCTCGAAACAAGTTGATCGAGGACCGTATCGGTGACGTGTGTATGGATCAGGGCCCACGCAATGAGCTGGTCCGAGTTCCATTGGGCCCAGTCACACGTGTACGAGCCAAGTTCTTCAAGGAATCCCTCCAAGGCCTTGTTCGAGTGGTCCAAGACCAGCATGGAGTCCATAGCGATATTGAATGCCAAGTAGGATACAAGCAAATCATCTACACCATGATCCAAGCCTATGGAGGGTCAAGCGGGCCTCTAAGTGATTGGGCCGAGTAGGGTCTTTAGGCCATAATGTTGCTTAGGGTTGGATTGACTACGTAGTAGAAGCATGGGCCGGCCCGTCTTGACACCAAGATGGCCGACTGCTCTTTTAGTGTTTTTGTAGGGTTTTAGTATCCTCTAGCCTGTAAAAGGGCTTGCATTATAAGGGTTTTGGACACAAGTTGGATCAATAAAGTTTGGTTAATTTCGATTCTTCTTGTCAAGAGAGAGTCGAGCCTTTTTACTTGCCTTTGCAAGGGTTGTGAGCAATCTTGCGTCTCGTCCTAGATTGTTCTACCGACGTATCTATTAGAGTAATCATCACTGTGGAGTCGTCGTTCTACCCCCTATAATCAAATCGTGTTGTCCGTTTGATTCTAGGTTCCGCAATCCAAGCGTTGGATCAACTCGCTAGATACTTGAGCAAACGTGCTATGTTTCTCGTAACGAGTTGATCAAGGACCGTATCAGTAATGTGTGCATGGATCATGGCCCACAAAATGATCCGGTCAGAGTTCTATTGGGCCTAGTCACACATGCACGAGCCAAGCGCTTAAAGAAATCCCTCCAAGGCCTGGTTCAAACGGTCCAAGACCTACATGGAGTCCATGGGGATATTGAAGGCCTAGAAGGAGACAAGCAAAACATCTACACCATGATCCATGCCCATGGAGAGTCAAGCGAGCCTCCAAGTGATTGGGCCGAGTAGGGTCTTTAGGCCTTAATGTTGCTTAGGGTTAGATTAACCGCGTAATAGAAGCATGGGTCGGCTAATCTAGACACCAAGATGGCCGACTGCTCCTTTAGGGTTCTAGAAACCTCTAGCCTATAAAAGGGCTTGCTTTGCAAGGGTTTTGGACACAAGTTGGATCAATACAATTTGATTAATGTCGATTCTTCTTATTAAGAGATATTCGAGCCTTTTCACTTGCTTTGGCATGGGTTGTAAGCAATATTGCGTCTCGCCCTAGATTGTTCTACCGACCTATCCATTCGAGTAATCAGCTCAGTGGAGTCATCGTTCCAACGCCTATAATGAAATCTTATCGTCCCGTTGGACCACCTCGCTAGATCCTTGGGCAAACGTGCAACGTGTCTCGAAACGAGTTGATCAAGGACCGTATCAGTGACGTGTGTATGGATCAGGGCCCACGCAATGAGCTGGTCGGAGTTCCATTGGGCCCAGTCACACGTGTACGAGCCAAGTTCTTCAAGGAATCCCTCCAAGGCCTTGTTCGAATGGTCCAAGACCAACATGGAGTCCACAGGGATATTGAAGGCCAAGAAGGATACAAACAAATCATATACACACTGATCCAATCCCATGGAGAGTCAAGCGGGCCTCCAAGTGATTGGGCCGAGTTGGGTCTTTAGGCCTTAATGTTGCTTTGGGTTAGAATAACCGCGTAATAGAAGCATGGGTCGGCCAATCTAGACACCAAGATGGCCGACTGCTCCTTTAGGGTTTTAGAAACCTCTCGCCTATAAAAGGGCTTGCTTTGCAAGGGTTTTGAACACAAGTTGGATCAATACAATTTGATTGATGTCGATTCTTCATGTTAAGAGATATTCGAGCCTTTTCACTTTCTTTGGCAGGGGTTGTAAGCAATATTGCGTCTCGTCTTAGATTATTCTACCGACCTATCCATTCGAGTAATCACCTCTGTGGAGTCATCGTTCTAACACCTATAATTAAATCTTATCGTCCCGCTTGATTCTAGGTTCCGCGATCCAAGCGTTAGACCACCTCGCTAGATCCTTGGGCAACGTGCTACGTGTCTCGAAACAAGTTGATCGAGGACCGTATCGGTGACGTGTGTATGGATCAGGGCCCACGCAATGAGCTGGTCCGAGTTCCATTGGGCCCAGTCACACGTGTACGAGCCAAGTTCTTCAAGGAATCCCTCCAAGGCCTTGTTCGAGTGGTCCAAGACCAGCATGGAGTCCATAGGGATATTGAATGCCAAGAAGGATACAAGCAAATCATCTACACCATGATCCAAGCCTATGGAGGGTCAAGCGGGCCTCCAAGTGATTGGGCCGAGTAGGATCTTTACGCCATAATGTTGCTTAGGGTTGGATTGACTACGTAGTAGAAGCATGGGCCGGCCCGTCTTGATACCAAGATGGCCGACTGCTCTTTTAGTGTTTTTGTAGGGTTTTAGTATCCTCTAGCCTATAAAAGGGCTTGCATTATAAGGGTTTTGGACACAAGTTGGATCAATAAAGTTTGGTTAATTTCGATTCTTCTTGTCAAGAGAGAGTCGAGCCTTTTTACATGCCTTTGCAAGGGTTGTGAGCAATCTTGCGTCTCGTCCTAGATTGTTCTACCGACGTATCTATTAGAGTAATCACCACTGTGGAGTCGTCGTTCTACCCCCTATAATCAAATCGTGTTGTCCGTTTGATTCTAGGTTCCGCGGTCCAAGCGTTGGATCACCTCGCTAGATACTTGAGCAAACGTGCTATGTTTCTCGTAACGAGTTGATCAAGGACCGTATCAGTAATTTGTTCATGCATCATGGCCCACCAAATGATCCGGTCAGAGTTCTATTGGGCCTAGTCACACATGCACGAGCCAAGCTCTTAAAGAAATCCCTCCAAGGCCTGGTTCAAACGGTCCAAGACCAACATGGAGTCCATGGGGATATTGAAGGCCTAGAAGGAGACAATCAAAACATCTACACCATGATCCTTGCCCATGGAGAGTCAAGCGAGCCTCCAAGTGATTGGGCCGAGTAGGGTCTTTAGGCCTTAATGTTGCTTAGGGTTAGATTAACCGCGTAATAGAAGCATGGGTCGGCCAATCTAGACACCAAGATGGCCGACTGCTCCTTTAGGGTTCTAGAAACCTCTAGCCTATAAAAGGGCTTGCTTTGCAAGGGTTTTGGACACAAGTTGGATCAATACAATTTGATTAATGTCGATTCTTCTTATTAAGAGATATTCGAGCCTTTTCACTTGCTTTGGCATGGGTTGTAAGCAATATTGCGTCTCGCCCTAGATTGTTCTACCGACCTATCCATTCGAGTAATCACCTCAATGGAGTCATCGTTCCAACTCCTATAATGAAATCTTATCGTCCCGCTTGATTCTAGGTTCTGCAATCCAAGCGTTGGACCACCTCGCTAGATCCTTGGGCAAACGTGCAACGTGTCTCGAAACGAGTTGATCAAGGACCGTATCAGTGACGTGTGTATGGATCAGGGCCCACGCAATGAGCTGGTCGGAGTTCCATTGGGCCCAGTCACACGTGTACGAGCCAAGTTCTTCAAGGAATCCCTCCAAGGCCTTGTTCGAATGGTCCAAGACCAACATGGAGTCCATAGGGATATTGAAGGCCAAGAAGGATACAAACAAATCATATACACACTGATCCAATCCCATGGAGAGTCAAGCGGGCCTCCAAGTGATTGGGCCGAGTTGGGTCTTTAGGCCTTAATGTTGCTTTGGGTTAGAATAACTGCGTAATAGAAGCATGGGTCGGCCAATCTAGACACCAAGATGGCCGACTGCTCCTTTAGGGTTTTAGAAACCTCTAGCCTATAAAAGGGCTTGCTTTGCAAGGGTTTTGGACACAAGTTGGAACAATACAATTTGATTGATGTCGATTCTTCTTGTTAAGAGATATTCGAGCCTTTTCACTTTCTTTGGCAGGGGTTGTAAGCAATATTGCGTCTCGTCCTAGATTGTTCTACCGACCTATCCATTCGAGTAATCACCTCTGTGGAGTCATCGTTCTAACACCTATAATTAAATCTTATCGTCCCGCTTGATTCTAGGTTCCGCGATCCAAGCGTTAGACCACCTCGCTAGATCCTTGGGCAACGTGCTACGTGTCTCGAAACAAGTTGATCGAGGACCGTATCGGTGACGTGTGTATGGATCAGGGCCCACGCAATGAGCTGGTCCGAGTTCCATTGGGCCCAGTCACACGTGTACGAGCCAAGTTCTTCAAGGAATCCCTCCAAGGCCTTGTTCGAGTGGTCCAAGACCAGCATGGAGTCCATAGGGATATTGAATGCCAAGAAGGATACAAGCAAATCATCTACACCATGATCCAAGCCTATGGAGGGTCAAGCGGGCCTCTAAGTGATTGGGCCGAGTAGCGTCTTTAGGCCATAATGTTGCTTAGGGTTGGATTGACTACGTAGTAGAAGCATGGGCCGGCCCGTCTTGACACCAAGATGGCCGACGGCTCTTTTAGTGTTTTTGTAGGGTTTTAGTATCCTCTAGCCTGTAAAAGGGCTTGCATTATAAGGGTTTTGGACACAAGTTGGATCAATAAAGTTTGGTTAATTTCGATTCTTCTTGTCAAGAGAGAGTCGAGCCTTTTTACTTGCCTTTGCAAGGGTTGTGAGCAATCTTGCGTCTCGTCCTAGATTGTTCTACCGACGTATCTATTAGAGTAATCATCACTGTGGAGTCGTCGTTCTACCCCCTATAATCAAATCGTGTTGTCCGTTTGATTCTAGGTTCCGCAATCCAAGCGTTGGATCAACTCGCTAGATACTTGAGCAAACGTGCTATGTTTCTCGTAACGAGTTGATCAAGGACCGTATCAGTAATGTGTGCATGGATCATGGCCCACAAAATGATCCGGTCAGAGTTCTATTGGGCCTAGTCACACATGCACGAGTCGAGCGCTTAAAGAAATCCCTCCAAGGCCTGGTTCAAACGGTCCAAGACCTACATGGAGTCCATGGGGATATTGAAGGCCTAGAAGGAGACAAGCAAAACATCTACACCATGATCCATGCCCATGGAGAGTCAAGCGAGCCTCCAAGTGATTGGGCCGAGTAGGGTCTTTAGGCCTTAATGTTGCTTAGGGTTAGATTAACTGCGTAATAGAGGCATGGGTCGGCCAATCTAGACACCAAGATGGCCGACTGCTCCTTTAGGGTTTTAGAAACCTCTAGCCTATAAAAGGGCTTGCTTTGCAAAGGTTTTGGACACAAGTTGGATCAATACAATTTGATTAATGTCGATTCTTCTTATTAAGAGATATTCGAGCCTTTTCATTTGCTTTGGCATGGGTTGTAAGCAATATTGCGTCTCGCCCTAGATTGTTCTACCGACCTATCCATTCGAGTAATCACCTCAGTGGAGTCATCGTTCCAACGCCTATAATGAAATCTTATCGTCCCGCTTGATTCTAGGTTCTGCAATCCAAGCGTTGGACCACCTCGCTAGATCCTTGGGCAAACGTGCAACGTGTCTCGAAACGAGTTGATCAAGGACCGTATCAGGGACGTGTGTATGGATCAGGGCCCACGCAATGAGCTGGTCGGAGTTCCATTGGGCCCAGTCACACGTGTACGAGCCAAGTTCTTCAAGGAATCCCTCCAAGGCCTTGTTCGAATGGTCCAGGACCAACATGGAGTCCATAGGGATATTGAAGGCCAAGAAGGATACAAGCAAATCATCTACACCCTGATCCAATCCCATGGAGAGTCAAGCGGGCCTCCAAGTGATTGGGCCGAGTAGGGTCTTTAGGCCTTAATGTTGCTTAGAGTTAGATTAATTGCGTAATAGAAGCATGGATCGGCCAATCTAGACACCAAGATGGCCGACTGCTCCTTTAGGGATTTAGAAACCCCTAGACTATAAAAGGGCTTGCTTTGAAAGGGTTTTGGACACAAGTTGGATCAATACAATTTGATTAATGTCAATTCTTCTTGTTAAGAGATATTCGAGCCTTTTCACTTGCTTTGGCAAGGGTTGTAAGCAATATTGCGTCCCGTCCAAGATTTTTCTACCGACCTATCCATTCGAGTAATCACCTCTGTGGAGTCATCGTTCCAACGCCTATAATTAAATCTTATCGTCCCGCTTGATTCTAGATTCCGCAATCCAGGCGTTGGACCACCTCGCTAGATCCTTGGGCAAGCGTGCTACGTGTCTCGAAACGAGTTGATGGAGGACCGTATCAGTGACGTGTGTATGGATCTGGGCCCACGTAATGAGCTGGTCCGAGTTCCATTGGGCCCAGTCACACGTGTACGATCCAAGTTCTTCAAGGAATCCCACAAAGGCCTTGTTCGAATGGTCCAAGACCAACATGGAGTCCATAGGAATATTGAAGTGCAAGAAGGATACAAGACAAATCATCTACACCATGATCCAAACCCGTGGTGAGGCAAGCGGGCATCCAAGAGATTGGGCCGAGTTGGGTCTTTAGGCCTTAATGTTGCTTTGGGTTAGAATAACTGCGTAATAGAAGCATGGGTCGGCCAATCTAGACACCAAGATGGCCGACTGCTCCTTTAGGGTTTTAGAAACCTCTAGCCTATAAAAGGGCTTGCTTTGCACGGGTTTTGGACACAAGTTGGATCAATACAATTTGATTAATGTCAATTCTTCTTATTAAGAGATATTCGAGCATTTGCACTTGCTTTGGCATGGGTTGTAACCAATATTGCGTCTCGCCCTAGATTGTTCCACCGACCTATCCATTCGAGTAATCACCTCTGTGGAGTCATCGTTCCAACGCCTATAATGAAATCTTATCGTCCCGCTTGATTCTAGGTTCTGCAATCCAAGCGTTGGACCACCTCGCTAGATCCTTGGGCAAACGTGCAACGTGTCTCGAAACGAGTTGATCAAGGACCGTATCAGTGACGTGTGTATGGATCAGGGCCCACGCAATGAGCTGGTCGGAGTTCCAGTGGGCCCAGTCACACGTGTACGAGCCAAGTTCTTCAAGGAATCCCTCCAAGGCCTTGTTCGAATGGTCCAAGACCAACATGGAGTCCATAGGGATATTAAAGGCCAAGAAGGATACAAGCAAATCATCTACACCCTGATCCAATCCCATGGAGAGTCAAGCGGGCCTCCAAGTGATTGGGCCGAGTAGGGTCTTTTGGCCTTAATGTTGCTTAGAGTTAGATTAACTGCGTAATAGAAGCATGGATCGGCCAATCTAGACACCAAGATGGCCGACTGCTCCTTTAGGGTTTTAGAAACCCCTAGACTATAAAAAGGCTTGCTTTGAAAGGTTTTGGACACAAGTTGGATCAATACAATTTGATTAATGTCAATTCTTCTTGTTAAGAGATATTCGAGCCTTTTCACTTGCTTTGGCAAGGGTTGTAAGCAATATTGCGTCCCGTCCAAGATTTTTCTACCGACCTATCCATTCGAGTAATCACCTCTGTGGAGTCATCGTTCCAACGCCTATAATTAAATCTTATCGTCCCGCTTGATTCTAGATTCCGCAATCCAGGCGTTGGACCACCTCGCTAGATCCTTGGGCAAGCGTGCTACGTGTCTCGAAACGAGTTGATGGAGGACCGTATCCGTGACGTGTGTATGGATCTGGGCCCACGTAATGAGCTGGTCCGAGTTCCATTGGGCCCAGTCACACGTGTACGATCCAAGTTCTTCAAGGAATCCCACAAAGGCCTTGTTCGAATGGTCCAAGACCAACATGGAGTCCATAGGAATATTGAAGTGCAAGAAGGATACAAGACAAATCATCTACACCATGATCCAAACCCGTGGTGAGTCAAGCGGGCCTCCAAGAGATTGGGCCGAGTTGGGTCTTTAGGCCTTAATGTTGCTTTGGGTTAGAATAACTGCGTAATAGAAGCATGGGTCGGCCAATCTAGACACCAAGATGGCCGACTGCTCCTTTAGGGTTTTAGAAACCTCTACTCTATAAAAGGGCTTGCTTTGCAAGGGTTTTGGACACAAGTTGGATCAATACAATTTGATTGATGTCAATTCTTCTTGTTAAGAGATATTCGAGCCTTTTCACTTTCTTTGGCAGGGGTTGTAAGCAATATTGCGTCTCGTCCTAGATTGTTCTACCGACCTATCCATTCGAGTAATCACCTCTGTGGAGTCATCGTTCTAACACCTATAATTAAATCTTATCGTCCCGCTTGATTCTAGGTTCCGCGATCCAAGCGTTAGACCACCTCGCTAGATCCTTGGGCAACGTGCTACGTGTCTCGAAACAAGTTGATCGAGGACCGTATCGGTGACGTGTGTATGGATCAGGGCCCACGCAATGAGCTGGTCGGAGTTCCATTGGGCCCAGTCACACGTGTACGAGCCAAGTTCTTCAAGGAATCCCTCCAAGGCCTTGTTCGAGTGGTCCAAGACCAGCATGGAGTCCATAGGGATATTGAATGCCAAGAAGGATACAAGCAAATCATCTACACCATGATCCAAGCCTATGGAGGGTCAAGCGGGCCTCCAAGTGATTGGGCCGAGTAGGGTCTTTAGGCCATAATGTTGCTTAGGATTGGATTAACTACGTAGTAGAAGCATGGGCCGGCCCGTCTTGATACCAAGATGGCCGACTGCTCTTTTAGTGTTTTTGTAGGGTTTTAGTATCCTCTAGCCTATAAAAGGGCTTGCATTATAAGGGTTTTGGACACAAGTTGGATCAATAAAGTTTGGTTAATTTCGATTCTTCTTGTCAAGAGAGAGTCGAGCCTTTTTACTTGCCTTTGCAAGGGTTGTGAGCAATCTTGCGTCTCGTCCTAGATTGTTCTACCGACGTATCTATTAGAGTAATCACCACTGTGGAGTCGTCGTTCTACCCCCTATAATCAAATCGTGTTGTCCGTTTGATTCTAGGTTCCGCAATCCAAGCGTTGGATCACCTCGCTAGATACTTGAGCAAACGTGCTATATTTCTCGTAACGAGTTGATCAAGGACCGTATCAGTAATGTGTGCATGGATCATGGCCCACAAAATGATCCGGTCAGAGTTCTATTGGGCCTAGTCACACATGCACGAGCCAAGCTCTTAAAGAAATCCCTCCAAGGCCTGGTTCAAACGGTCCAAGACCTACATGGAGTCCATGGGGATATTGAAGGCCTAGAAGGAGACAAGCAAAACATCTACACCATGATCCATGCCCATGGAGAGTCAAGCGAGCCTCCAAGTGATTGGGCCGAGTAGGGTCTTTAGGCCTTAATGTTGCTTAGGGTTAGATTAACTGCGTAATAGAGGCATGGGTCGGCCAATCTAGACACCAAGATGGCCGACTGCTCCTTTAGGGTTTTAGAAACCTCTAGCCTATAAAAGGGCTTGCTTTGCAAGGGTTTTGGACACAAGTTGGATCAATACAATTTGATTAATGTCAATTCTTCTTATTAAGAGATATTCGAGCCGTTTCACTTGCTTTGGCATGGGTTGTAAGCAATATTGCGTCTCGCCCTAGATTGTTCTACCGACCTATCCATTCGAGTAATCACCTCAGTGGAGTCATCGTTCCAACGCCTATAATGAAATCTTATCGTCCCGCTTGATTCTAGGTTCTGCAATCGAAGCGTTGGACCACCTCGCTAGATCCTTGGGCAAACGTGCAACGTGTCTCGAAACGAGTTGATCAAGGACCGTATCAGGGACGTGTGTATGGATCAGGGCCCACGCAATGAGCTGGTCGGAGTTCCATTGGGCCCAGTCACACGTGTACGAGCCAAGTTCTTCAAGGAATCCCTCCAAGGCCTTGTTCGAATGGTCCAGGACCAACATGGAGTCCATAGGGATATTGAAGGCCAAGAAGGATACAAGCAAATCATCTACACCCTGATCCAATCCCATGGAGAGTCAAGCGGGCCTCCAAGTGATTGGGCCGAGTAGGGTCTTTAGGCCTTAATGTTGCTTAGAGTTAGATTAACTGCGTAATAGAAGCATGGATCGGCCAATCTAGACACCAAGATGGCCGACTGCTCCTTTAGGGTTTTAGAAACCCCTAGACTATAAAAGGGCTTGCTTTGAAAGGGTTTTGGACACAAGTTGGATCAATACAATTTGATTAATGTCAATTCTTCTTGTTAAGAGATATTCGAGCCTTTTCACTTGCTTTGGCAAGGGTTGTAAGCAATATTGCGTCCCGTCCAAGATTTTTCTACCGACCTATCCATTCGAGTAATCACCTCTGTGGAGTCATCGTTCCAACGCCTATAATTAAATATTATCGTCCCGCTTGATTCTAGATTCCGCAATCCAGGCGTTGGACCACCTCGCTAGATCCTTGGGCAAGCGTGCTACGTGTCTCGAAACGAGTTGATGGAGGACCGTATCAGTGACGTGTGTATGGATCTGGGCCCACGTAATGAGCTGGTCCGAGTTCCATTGGGCCCATTCACACGTGTACGATCGAAGTTCTTCAAGGAATCCCACAAAGGCCTTGTTCGAATGGTCCAAGACCAACATGGAATCCATAGGAATATTGAAGTGCAAGAAGGATACAAGACAAATCATCTACACCATGATCCAAACCCGTGGTGAGTCAAGCGGGCCTCCAAGAGATTGGGCCGAGTTGGGTCTTTAGTCCTTAATGTTGCTTTGGGTTAGAATAACTGCGTAATAGAAGCATGGGTCGGCCAATCTAGACACCAAGATGGCCGACTGCTCCTTTAGGGTTTTAGAAACCTCTAGCGTATAAAAGGGCTTGCTTTGCAAGGGTTTTGGACACAAGTTGGATCAATGCAATTTGATTAATGTCGATTATTCCTGTTAAGAGATATTCGAGCCTTTTCACTTGCTTTGGCAAGGGTTGTAAGCAATATTGCGTCTCGTCCTAGATTGTTCTACCGACCTATCCATTCGAGTAATCACCTCTGTGGAGTCATCGTTCTAACGCCTACAATTAAATCTTATCGTCCCGCTTGATTTTAGGTTCCGCAATCCAAGCGTTGGACCACCTCGCTAGATCCTTGAGCAAACGTGCAACGTGTCTCGAAACGAGTTGATCGAGGACCGTATCAGTGACGTGTGTATGGATCAGGGCCCACGCAATGAGCTGGTCGGAGTTCCATTGGGCCCAGTCACACGTGTACGAGCCAAGTTCTTCAAGGAATCCCTCCAAGGCCTTGTTCGAATGGTCCAAGACCAACATGGAGTCCATAGGGATATTGAAGGCCAAGAAGGATACAAACAAATCATATACACACTGATCCAATCCCATGGAGAGTCAAGCGGGCCTCCAAGTGATTGGGCCGAGTTGGGTCTTTAGGCCTTAATGTTGCTTTGGGTTAGAATAACCGCGTAATAGAAGCATGGGTCGGCCAATCTAGACACCAAGATGGCCGACTGCTCCTTTAGGGTTTTAGAAACCTCTAGCCTATAAAAGGGCTTGCTTTGCAAGGGTTTTGAACACAAGTTGGATCAATACAATTTTATTGATGTCGATTCTTCATGTTAAGAGATATTCGAGCCTTTTCACTTTCTTTGGCAGGGGTTGTAAGCAATATTGCGTCTCGTCTTAGATTGTTCTACTGACCTATCCATTCGAGTAATCACCTCTGTGGAGTCATCGTTCTAACACCTATAATTAAATCTTATCGTCCCGCTTGATTCTAGGTTCCGCGATCCAAGCGTTAGACCACCTCGCTAGATCCTTGGGAAACGTGCTACGTGTCTCGAAACAAGTTGATCGAGGACCGTATCGGTGACGTGTGTATGGATCAGGGCCCACGCAATGAGCTGGTCCGAGTTCCATTGGGCCCAGTCACACGTGTACGAGCCAAGTTCTTCAAGGAATCCCTCCAAGGCCTTGTTCGAGTGGTCCAAGACCAGCATGGAGTCCATAGGGATATTGAATGCCAAGAAGGATACAAGCAAATCATCTACACCATGATCCAAGCCTATGGAGGGTCAAGCGGGCCTCCAAGTGATTGGGCCGAGTAGGATCTTTACGCCATAATGTTGCTTAGGGTTGGATTGACTACGTAGTAGAAGCATGGGCCGGCCCGTCTTGATACCAAGATGGCCGACTGCTCTTTTAGTGTTTTTGTAGGGTTTTAGTATCCTCTAGCCTATAAAAGGGCTTGCATTATAAGGGTTTTGGACACAAGTTGGATCAATAAAGTTTGGTTAATTTCGATTCTTCTTGTCAAGAGAGAGTCGAGCCTTTTTACTTGCCTTTGCAAGGGTTGTGAGCAATCTTGCGTCTCGTCCTAGATTGTTCTACCGACGTATCTATTAGAGTAATCACCACTGTGGAGTCGTCGTTCTACCCCCTATAATCAAATCGTGTTGTCCGTTTGATTCTAGGTTCCGCAATCCAAGCGTTGGATCAACTCGCTAGATACTTGAGCAAACGTGCTATGTTTCTCGTAACGAGTTGATCAAGGACCGTATCAGTAATGTGTGCATGGATCATGGCCCACAAAATGATCCGGTCAGAGTTCTATTGGGCCTAGTCACACATGCACGAGTCAAGCGCTTAAAGAAATCCCTCCAAGGCCTGGTTCAAACGGTCCAAGACCTACATGGAGTCCATGGGGATATTGAAGGCCTAGAAGGAGACAAGCAAAACATCTACACCATGATCCATGCCCATGGAGAGTCAAGCGAGCCTCCAAGTGATTGGGCCGAGTAGGGTCTTTAGGCCTTAATGTTGCTTAGGGTTAGATTAACTGCGTAATAGAGGCATGGGTCGGCCAATCTAGACACCAAGATGGCCGACTGCTCCTTTAGGGTTTTAGAAACCTCTAGCCTATAAAAGGGCTTGCTTTGCAAAGGTTTTGGACACAAGTTGGATCAATACAATTTGATTAATGTCGATTCTTCTTATTAAGAGATATTCGAGCCTTTTCATTTGCTTTGGCATGGGTTGTAAGCAATATTGCGTCTCGCCCTAGATTGTTCTACCGACCTATCCATTCGAGTAATCACCTCAGTGGAGTCATCGTTCCAACGCCTATAATGAAATCTTATCGTCCCGCTTGATTCTAGGTTCTGCAATCCAAGCGTTGGACCACCTCGCTAGATCCTTGGGCAAACGTGCAACGTGTCTCGAAACGAGTTGATCAAGGACCGTATCAGGGACGTGTGTATGGATCAGGGCCCACGCAATGAGCTGGTCGGAGTTCCATTGGGCCCAGTCACACGTGTACGAGCCAAGTTCTTCAAGGAATCCCTCCAAGGCCTTGTTCGAATGGTCCAGGACCAACATGGAGTCCATAGGGATATTGAAGGCCAAGAAGGATACAAGCAAATCATCTACACCCTGATCCAATCCCATGGAGAGTCAAGCGGGCCTCCAAGTGATTGGGCCGAGTAGGGTCTTTAGGCCATAATGTTGCTTAGGATTGGATTAACTACGTAGTAGAAGCATGGGCCGGCCCGTCTTGATACCAAGATGGCCGACTGCTCTTTTTTTGTAGGGTTTTAGTATCCTCTAGCCTATAAAAGGGCTTGCATTATAAGGGTTTTGGACACAAGTTGGATCAATAAAGTTTGGTTAATTTCGATTCTTCTTGTCAAGAGAGAGTCGAGCCTTTTTACTTGCCTTTGCAAGGGTTGTGAGCAATCTTGCGTCTCGTCCTAGATTGTTCTACCGACGTATCTATTAGAGTAATCACCACTGTGGAGTCGTCGTTCTACCCCCTATAATCAAATCGTGTTGTCCGTTTGATTCTAGGTTCCGCAATCCAAGCGTTGGATCACCTCGCTAGATACTTGAGCAAACGTGCTATATTTCTCGTAACGAGTTGATCAAGGACCGTATCAGTAATGTGTGCATGGATCATGGCCCACAAAATGATCCGGTCAGAGTTCTATTGGGCCTAGTCACACATGCACGAGCCAAGCTCTTAAAGAAATCCCTCCAAGGCCTGGTTCAAACGGTCCAAGACCTACATGGAGTCCATGGGGATATTGAAGGCCTAGAAGGAGACAAGCAAAACATCTACACCATGATCCATGCCCATGGAGAGTCAAGCGAGCCTCCAAGTGATTGGGCCGAGTAGGGTCTTTAGGCCTTAATGTTGCTTAGGGTTAGATTAACTGCGTAATAGAGGCATGGGTCGGCCAATCTAGACACCAAGATGGCCGACTGCTCCTTTAGGGTTTTAGAAACCTCTAGCCTATAAAAGGGCTTGCTTTGCAAGGGTTTTGGACACAAGTTGGATCAATACAATTTGATTAATGTCAATTCTTCTTATTAAGAGATATTCGAGCCGTTTCACTTGCTTTGGCATGGGTTGTAAGCAATATTGCGTCTCGCCCTAGATTGTTCTACCGACCTATCCATTCGAGTAATCACCTCAGTGGAGTCATCGTTCCAACGCCTATAATGAAATCTTATCGTCCCGCTTGATTCTAGGTTCTGCAATCGAAGCGTTGGACCACCTCGCTAGATCCTTGGGCAAACGTGCAACGTGTCTCGAAACGAGTTGATCAAGGACCGTATCAGGGACGTGTGTATGGATCAGGGCCCACGCAATGAGCTGGTCGGAGTTCCATTGGGCCCAGTCACACGTGTACGAGCCAAGTTCTTCAAGGAATCCCTCCAAGGCCTTGTTCGAATGGTCCAGGACCAACATGGAGTCCATAGGGATATTGAAGGCCAAGAAGGATACAAGCAAATCATCTACACCCTGATCCAATCCCATGGAGAGTCAAGCGGGCCTCCAAGTGATTGGGCCGAGTAGGGTCTTTAGGCCTTAATGTTGCTTAGAGTTAGATTAACTGCGTAATAGAAGCATGGATCGGCCAATCTAGACACCAAGATGGCCGACTGCTCCTTTAGGGTTTTAGAAACCCCTAGACTATAAAAGGGCTTGCTTTGAAAGGGTTTTGGACACAAGTTGGATCAATACAATTTGATTAATGTCAATTCTTCTTGTTAAGAGATATTCGAGCCTTTTCACTTGCTTTGGCAAGGGTTGTAAGCAATATTGCGTCCCGTCCAAGATTTTTCTACCGACCTATCCATTCGAGTAATCACCTCTGTGGAGTCATCGTTCCAACGCCTATAATTAAATATTATCGTCCCGCTTGATTCTAGATTCCGCAATCCAGGCGTTGGACCACCTCGCTAGATCCTTGGGCAAGCGTGCTACGTGTCTCGAAACGAGTTGATGGAGGACCGTATCAGTGACGTGTGTATGGATCTGGGCCCACGTAATGAGCTGGTCCGAGTTCCATTGGGCCCATTCACACGTGTACGATCGAAGTTCTTCAAGGAATCCCACAAAGGCCTTGTTCGAATGGTCCAAGACCAACATGGAATCCATAGGAATATTGAAGTGCAAGAAGGATACAAGACAAATCATCTACACCATGATCCAAACCCGTGGTGAGTCAAGCGGGCCTCCAAGAGATTGGGCCGAGTTGGGTCTTTAGTCCTTAATGTTGCTTTGGGTTAGAATAACTGCGTAATAGAAGCATGGGTCGGCCAATCTAGACACCAAGATGGCCGACTGCTCCTTTAGGGTTTTAGAAACCTCTAGCGTATAAAAGGGCTTGCTTTGCAAGGGTTTTGGACACAAGTTGGATCAATGCAATTTGATTAATGTCGATTATTCCTGTTAAGAGATATTCGAGCCTTTTCACTTGCTTTGGCAAGGGTTGTAAGCAATATTGCGTCTCGTCCTAGATTGTTCTACCGACCTATCCATTCGAGTAATCACCTCTGTGGAGTCATCGTTCTAACGCCTACAATTAAATCTTATCGTCCCGCTTGATTTTAGGTTCCGCAATCCAAGCGTTGGACCACCTCGCTAGATCCTTGAGCAAACGTGCAACGTGTCTCGAAACGAGTTGATCGAGGACCGTATCAGTGACGTGTGTATGGATCAGGGCCCACGCAATGAGCTGGTCGGAGTTCCATTGGGCCCAGTCACACGTGTACGAGCCAAGTTCTTCAAGGAATCCCTCCAAGGCCTTGTTCGAATGGTCCAAGACCAACATGGAGTCCATAGGGATATTGAAGGCCAAGAAGGATACAAACAAATCATATACACACTGATCCAATCCCATGGAGAGTCAAGCGGGCCTCCAAGTGATTGGGCCGAGTTGGGTCTTTAGGCCTTAATGTTGCTTTGGGTTAGAATAACCGCGTAATAGAAGCATGGGTCGGCCAATCTAGACACCAAGATGGCCGACTGCTCCTTTAGGGTTTTAGAAACCTCTAGCCTATAAAAGGGCTTGCTTTGCAAGGGTTTTGAACACAAGTTGGATCAATACAATTTTATTGATGTCGATTCTTCATGTTAAGAGATATTCGAGCCTTTTCACTTTCTTTGGCAGGGGTTGTAAGCAATATTGCGTCTCGTCTTAGATTGTTCTACTGACCTATCCATTCGAGTAATCACCTCTGTGGAGTCATCGTTCTAACACCTATAATTAAATCTTATCGTCCCGCTTGATTCTAGGTTCCGCGATCCAAGCGTTAGACCACCTCGCTAGATCCTTGGGAAACGTGCTACGTGTCTCGAAACAAGTTGATCGAGGACCGTATCGGTGACGTGTGTATGGATCAGGGCCCACGCAATGAGCTGGTCCGAGTTCCATTGGGCCCAGTCACACGTGTACGAGCCAAGTTCTTCAAGGAATCCCTCCAAGGCCTTGTTCGAGTGGTCCAAGACCAGCATGGAGTCCATAGGGATATTGAATGCCAAGAAGGATACAAGCAAATCATCTACACCATGATCCAAGCCTATGGAGGGTCAAGCGGGCCTCCAAGTGATTGGGCCGAGTAGGATCTTTACGCCATAATGTTGCTTAGGGTTGGATTGACTACGTAGTAGAAGCATGGGCCGGCCCGTCTTGATACCAAGATGGCCGACTGCTCTTTTAGTGTTTTTGTAGGGTTTTAGTATCCTCTAGCCTATAAAAGGGCTTGCATTATAAGGGTTTTGGACACAAGTTGGATCAATAAAGTTTGGTTAATTTCGATTCTTCTTGTCAAGAGAGAGTCGAGCCTTTTTACTTGCCTTTGCAAGGGTTGTGAGCAATCTTGCGTCTCGTCCTAGATTGTTCTACCGACGTATCTATTAGAGTAATCACCACTGTGGAGTCGTCGTTCTACCCCCTATAATCAAATCGTGTTGTCCGTTTGATTCTAGGTTCCGCAGTCCAAGCGTTGGATCACCTCGCTAGATACTTGAGCAAACGTGCTATGTTTCTCGTAACGAGTTGATCAAGGACCGTATCAGTAATGTGTTCATGCATCATGGCCCACCAAATGATCCGGTCAGAGTTCTATTGGGCCTAGTCACACATGCACGAGCCAAGCTCTTAAAGAAATCCCTCCAAGGCCTGGTTCAAACGGTCCAAGACCAACATGGAGTCCATGGGGATATTGAAGGCCTAGAAGGAGACAATCAAAACATCTACACCATGATCCATGCCCATGGAGAGTCAAGCGAGCCTCCAAGTGATTGGGCCGAGTAGGGTCTTTAGGCCTTAATGTTGCTTAGGGTTAGATTAACCGCGTAATAGAAGCATGGGTCGGCCAATCTAGACACCAAGATGGCCGACTGCTCCTTTAGGGTTCTAGAAACCTCTAGCCTATAAAAGGGCTTGCTTTGCAAGGGTTTTGGACACAAGTTGGATCAATACAATTTGATTAATGTCGATTCTTCTTATTAAGAGATATTCGAGCCTTTTCACTTGCTTTGGCATGGGTTGTAAGCAATATTGCGTCTCGCCCTAGATTGTTCTACCGACCTATCCATTCGAGTAATCACCTCAATGGAGTCATCGTTCCAACTCCTATAATGAAATCTTATCGTCCCGCTTGATTCTAGGTTCTGCAATCCAAGCGTTGGACCACCTCGCTAGATCCTTGGGCAAACGTGCAACGTGTCTCGAAACGAGTTGATCAAGGACCGTATCAGTGACGTGTGTATGGATCAGGGCCCACGCAATGAGCTGGTCGGAGTTCCATTGGGCCCAGTCACACGTGTACGAGCCAAGTTCTTCAAGGAATCCCTCCAAGGCCTTGTTCGAATGGTCCAAGACCAACATGGAGTCCATAGGGATATTGAAGGCCAAGAAGGATACAAACAAATCATATACACACTGATCCAATCCCATGGAGAGTCAAGCGGGCCTCCAAGTGATTGGGCCGAGTTGGGTCTTTAGGCCTTAATGTTGCTTTGGGTTAGAATAACTGCGTAATAGAAGCATGGGTCGGCCAATCTAGACACCAAGATGGCCGACTGCTCCTTTAGGGTTTTAGAAACCTCTAGCCTATAAAAGGGCTTGCTTTGCAAGGGTTTTGGACACAAGTTGGAACAATACAATTTGATTGATGTCGATTCTTCTTGTTAAGAGATATTCGAGCCTTTTCACTTTCTTTGGCAGGGGTTGTAAGCAATATTGCGTCTCGTCCTAGATTGTTCTACCGACCTATCCATTCGAGTAATCACCTCTGTGGAGTCATCGTTCTAACACCTATAATTAAATCTTATCGTCCCGCTTGATTCTAGGTTCCGCGATCCAAGCGTTAGACCACCTCGCTAGATCCTTGGGCAACGTGCTACGTGTCTCGAAACAAGTTGATCGAGGACCGTATCGGTGACGTGTGTATGGATCAGGGCCCACGCAATGAGCTGGTCCGAGTTCCATTGGGCCCAGTCACACGTGTACGAGCCAAGTTCTTCAAGGAATCCCTCCAAGGCCTTGTTCGAGTGGTCCAAGACCAGCATGGAGTCCATAGGGATATTGAATGCCAAGAAGGATACAAGCAAATCATCTACACCATGATCCAAGCCTATGGAGGGTCAAGCGGGCCTCTAAGTGATTGGGCCGAGTAGGGTCTTTAGGCCATAATGTTGCTTAGGGTTGGATTGACTACGTAGTAGAAGCATGGGCCGGCCCGTCTTGACACCAAGATGGCCGACTGCTCTTTTAGTGTTTTTGTAGGGTTTTAGTATCCTCTAGCCTGTAAAAGGGCTTGCATTATAAGGGTTTTGGACACAAGTTGGATCAATAAAGTTTGGTTAATTTCGATTCTTCTTGTCAAGAGAGAGTCGAGCCTTTTTACTTGCCTTTGCAAGGGTTGTGAGCAATCTTGCGTCTCGTCCTAGATTGTTCTACCGACGTATCTATTAGAGTAATCACCACTGTGGAGTCGTCGTTCTACCCCCTATAATCAAATCGTGTTGTCCGTTTGATTCTAGGTTCCGCAATCCAAGCGTTGGATCACCTCGCTAGATACTTGAGCAAACGTGCTATGTTTCTCGTAACGAGTTGATCAAGGACCGTATCAGTAATGTGTGCATAGATCATGGCCCACAAAATGATCCGGTCAGAGTTCTATTGGGCCAAGTCACACATGCACGAGCCAAGCCCTTAAAGAAATCCCTCCAAGGCCTGGTTCAAACGGTCCAAGACCTACATGGAGTCCATGGGGATATTGAAGGCCTAGAAGGAGACAAGCAAAACATCTACACCATGATCCATGCCCATGGAGAGTCAAGCGAGCCTCCAAGTGATTGGGCCGAGTAGGGTCTTTAGGCCTTAATGTTGCTTAGGGTTAGATTAACCGCGTAATAGAAGCATGGGTCGGCTAATCTAGACACCAAGATGGCCGACTGCTCCTTTAGGGTTCTAGAAACCTCTAGCTTATAAAAGGGCTTGCTTTGCAAGGGTTTTGGCACAAGTTGGATCAATACAATTTGATTAATGTCGATTCTTCTTATTAAGAGATATTCGAGCCTTTTCACTTGCTTTGGCATGGGTTGTAAGCAATATTGCGTCTCGCCCTAGATTGTTCTACCGACCTATCCATTCGAGTAATCACCTCAGTGGAGTCATCGTTCCAACGCCTATAATGAAATCTTATCGTCCCGCTTGATTCTAGGTTCTGCAATCCAAGCGTTGGACCACCTCGCTAGATCCTTGGGCAAACGTGCAACGTGTCTCGAAACGAGTTGATCAAGGACCGTATCAGTGACGTGTGTATGGATCAGGGCCCACGCAATGAGCTGGTCGGAGTTCCATTGGGCCCAGTCACACGTGTACGAGCCAAGTTCTTCAAGGAATCCCTCCAAGGCCTTGTTCGAATGGTCCAAGACCAACATGGAGTCCATAGGGATATTGAAGGCCAAGAAGGATACAAACAAATCATATACACACTGATCCAATCCCATGGAGAGTCAAGCGGGCCTCCAAGTGATTGGGCCGAGTTGGGTCTTTAGGCCTTAATGTTGCTTTGGGTTAGAATAACTGCGTAATAGAAGCATGGGTCGGCCAATCTAGACACCAAGATGGCCGACTGCTCCTTTAGGGTTTTAGAAACCTCTAGCCTATAAAAGGGCTTGCTTTGCAAGGGTTTTGGACACAAGTTGGATCAATACAATTTGATTGATGTCGATTCTTCTTGTTAAGAGATATTCGAGCCTTTTCACTTTCTTTGGCAGGGGTTGTAAGCAATATTGCGTCTCGTCCTAGATTGTTCTACCGACCTATCCATTCGAGTAATCACCTCTGTGGAGTCATCGTTCTAACACCTATAATTAAATCTTATCGTCCCGCTTGATTCTAGGTTCCGCGATCCAAGCGTTAGACCACCTCGCTAGATCCTTGGGCAACGTGCTACGTGTCTCGAAACAAGTTGATCGAGGACCGTATCGGTGACGTGTGTATGGATCAGGGCCCACGCAATGAGCTGGTCCGAGTTCCATTGGGCCCAGTCACACGTGTACGAGCCAAGTTCTTCAAGGAATCCCTCCAAGGCCTTGTTCGAGTGGTCCAAGACCAGCATGGAGTCCATAGGGATATTGAATGCCAAGAAGGATACAAGCAAATCATCTACACCATGATCCAAGCCTATGGAGGGTCAAGCGGGCCTCTAAGTGATTGGGCCGAGTAGGGTCTTTAGGCCATAATGTTGCTTAGGGTTGGATTGACTACGTAGTAGAAGCATGGGCCGGCCCGTCTTGACACCAAGATGGCCGACTGCTCTTTTAGTGTTTTTGTAGGGTTTTAGTATCCTCTAGCCTGTAAAAGGGCTTGCATTATAAGGGTTTTGGACACAAGTTGGATCAATAAAGTTTGGTTAATTTCGATTCTTCTTGTCAAGAGAGAGTCGAGCCTTTTTACTTGCCTTTGCAAGGGTTGTGAGCAATCTTGCGTCTCGTCCTAGATTGTTCTACCGACGTATCTATTAGAGTAATCATCACTGTGGAGTCGTCGTTCTACCCCCTATAATCAAATCGTGTTGTCCGTTTGATTCTAGGTTCCGCAATCCAAGCGTTGGATCAACTCGCTAGATACTTGAGCAAACGTGCTATGTTTCTCGTAACGAGTTGATCAAGGACCGTATCAGTAATGTGTGCATGGATCATGGCCCACAAAATGATCCGGTCAGAGTTCTATTGGGCCTAGTCACACATGCACGAGCCAAGCGCTTAAAGAAATCCCTCCAAGGCCTGGTTCAAACGGTCCAAGACCTACATGGAGTCCATGGGGATATTGAAGGCCTAGAAGGAGACAAGCAAAACATCTACACCATGATCCATGCCCATGGAGAGTCAAGCGAGCCTCCAAGTGATTGGGCCGAGTAGGGTCTTTAGGCCTTAATGTTGCTTAGGGTTAGATTAACCGCGTAATAGAAGCATGGGTCGGCTAATCTAGACACCAAGATGGCCGACTGCTCCTTTAGGGTTCTAGAAACCTCTAGCCTATAAAAGGGCTTGCTTTGCAAGGGTTTTGGACACAAGTTGGATCAATACAATTTGATTAATGTCGATTCTTCTTATTAAGAGATATTCGAGCCTTTTCACTTGCTTTGGCATGGGTTGTAAGCAATATTGCGTCTCGCCCTAGATTGTTCTACCGACCTATCCATTCGAGTAATCACCTCAGTGGAGTCATCGTTCCAACGCCTATAATGAAATCTTATCGTCCCGTTGGACCACCTCGCTAGATCCTTGGGCAAACGTGCAACGTGTCTCGAAACGAGTTGATCAAGGACCGTATCAGTGACGTGTGTATGGATCAGGGCCCACGCAATGAGCTGGTCGGAGTTCCATTGGGCCCAGTCACACGTGTACGAGCCAAGTTCTTCAAGGAATCCCTCCAAGGCCTTGTTCGAATGGTCCAAGACCAACATGGAGTCCATAGGGATATTGAAGGCCAAGAAGGATACAAACAAATCATATACACACTGATCCAATCCCATGGAGAGTCAAGCGGGCCTCCAAGTGATTGGGCCGAGTTGGGTCTTTAGGCCTTAATGTTGCTTTGGGTTAGAATAACCGCGTAATAGAAGCATGGGTCGGCCAATCTAGACACCAAGATGGCCGACTGCTCCTTTAGGGTTTTAGAAACCTCTCGCCTATAAAAGGGCTTGCTTTGCAAGGGTTTTGAACACAAGTTGGATCAATACAATTTGATTGATGTCGATTCTTCATGTTAAGAGATATTCGAGCCTTTTCACTTTCTTTGGCAGGGGTTGTAAGCAATATTGCGTCTCGTCTTAGATTATTCTACCGACCTATCCATTCGAGTAATCACCTCTGTGGAGTCATCGTTCTAACACCTATAATTAAATCTTATCGTCCCGCTTGATTCTAGGTTCCGCGATCCAAGCGTTAGACCACCTCGCTAGATCCTTGGGCAACGTGCTACGTGTCTCGAAACAAGTTGATCGAGGACCGTATCGGTGACGTGTGTATGGATCAGGGCCCACGCAATGAGCTGGTCCGAGTTCCATTGGGCCCAGTCACACGTGTACGAGCCAAGTTCTTCAAGGAATCCCTCCAAGGCCTTGTTCGAGTGGTCCAAGACCAGCATGGAGTCCATAGGGATATTGAATGCCAAGAAGGATACAAGCAAATCATCTACACCATGATCCAAGCCTATGGAGGGTCAAGCGGGCCTCCAAGTGATTGGGCCGAGTAGGATCTTTACGCCATAATGTTGCTTAGGGTTGGATTGACTACGTAGTAGAAGCATGGGCCGGCCCGTCTTGATACCAAGATGGCCGACTGCTCTTTTAGTGTTTTTGTAGGGTTTTAGTATCCTCTAGCCTATAAAAGGGCTTGCATTATAAGGGTTTTGGACACAAGTTGGATCAATAAAGTTTGGTTAATTTCGATTCTTCTTGTCAAGAGAGAGTCGAGCCTTTTTACATGCCTTTGCAAGGGTTGTGAGCAATCTTGCGTCTCGTCCTAGATTGTTCTACCGACGTATCTATTAGAGTAATCACCACTGTGGAGTCGTCGTTCTACCCCCTATAATCAAATCGTGTTGTCCGTTTGATTCTAGGTTCCGCGGTCCAAGCGTTGGATCACCTCGCTAGATACTTGAGCAAACGTGCTATGTTTCTCGTAACGAGTTGATCAAGGACCGTATCAGTAATTTGTTCATGCATCATGGCCCACCAAATGATCCGGTCAGAGTTCTATTGGGCCTAGTCACACATGCACGAGCCAAGCTCTTAAAGAAATCCCTCCAAGGCCTGGTTCAAACGGTCCAAGACCAACATGGAGTCCATGGGGATATTGAAGGCCTAGAAGGAGACAATCAAAACATCTACACCATGATCCTTGCCCATGGAGAGTCAAGCGAGCCTCCAAGTGATTGGGCCGAGTAGGGTCTTTAGGCCTTAATGTTGCTTAGGGTTAGATTAACCGCGTAATAGAAGCATGGGTCGGCCAATCTAGACACCAAGATGGCCGACTGCTCCTTTAGGGTTCTAGAAACCTCTAGCCTATAAAAGGGCTTGCTTTGCAAGGGTTTTGGACACAAGTTGGATCAATACAATTTGATTAATGTCGATTCTTCTTATTAAGAGATATTCGAGCCTTTTCACTTGCTTTGGCATGGGTTGTAAGCAATATTGCGTCTCGCCCTAGATTGTTCTACCGACCTATCCATTCGAGTAATCACCTCAATGGAGTCATCGTTCCAACTCCTATAATGAAATCTTATCGTCCCGCTTGATTCTAGGTTCTGCAATCCAAGCGTTGGACCACCTCGCTAGATCCTTGGGCAAACGTGCAACGTGTCTCGAAACGAGTTGATCAAGGACCGTATCAGTGACGTGTGTATGGATCAGGGCCCACGCAATGAGCTGGTCGGAGTTCCATTGGGCCCAGTCACACGTGTACGAGCCAAGTTCTTCAAGGAATCCCTCCAAGGCCTTGTTCGAATGGTCCAAGACCAACATGGAGTCCATAGGGATATTGAAGGCCAAGAAGGATACAAACAAATCATATACACACTGATCCAATCCCATGGAGAGTCAAGCGGGCCTCCAAGTGATTGGGCCGAGTTGGGTCTTTAGGCCTTAATGTTGCTTTGGGTTAGAATAACTGCGTAATAGAAGCATGGGTCGGCCAATCTAGACACCAAGATGGCCGACTGCTCCTTTAGGGTTTTAGAAACCTCTAGCCTATAAAAGGGCTTGCTTTGCAAGGGTTTTGGACACAAGTTGGAACAATACAATTTGATTGATGTCGATTCTTCTTGTTAAGAGATATTCGAGCCTTTTCACTTTCTTTGGCAGGGGTTGTAAGCAATATTGCGTCTCGTCCTAGATTGTTCTACCGACCTATCCATTCGAGTAATCACCTCTGTGGAGTCATCGTTCTAACACCTATAATTAAATCTTATCGTCCCGCTTGATTCTAGGTTCCGCGATCCAAGCGTTAGACCACCTCGCTAGATCCTTGGGCAACGTGCTACGTGTCTCGAAACAAGTTGATCGAGGACCGTATCGGTGACGTGTGTATGGATCAGGGCCCACGCAATGAGCTGGTCCGAGTTCCATTGGGCCCAGTCACACGTGTACGAGCCAAGTTCTTCAAGGAATCCCTCCAAGGCCTTGTTCGAGTGGTCCAAGACCAGCATGGAGTCCATAGGGATATTGAATGCCAAGAAGGATACAAGCAAATCATCTACACCATGATCCAAGCCTATGGAGGGTCAAGCGGGCCTCTAAGTGATTGGGCCGAGTAGCGTCTTTAGGCCATAATGTTGCTTAGGGTTGGATTGACTACGTAGTAGAAGCATGGGCCGGCCCGTCTTGACACCAAGATGGCCGACGGCTCTTTTAGTGTTTTTGTAGGGTTTTAGTATCCTCTAGCCTGTAAAAGGGCTTGCATTATAAGGGTTTTGGACACAAGTTGGATCAATAAAGTTTGGTTAATTTCGATTCTTCTTGTCAAGAGAGAGTCGAGCCTTTTTACTTGCCTTTGCAAGGGTTGTGAGCAATCTTGCGTCTCGTCCTAGATTGTTCTACCGACGTATCTATTAGAGTAATCATCACTGTGGAGTCGTCGTTCTACCCCCTATAATCAAATCGTGTTGTCCGTTTGATTCTAGGTTCCGCAATCCAAGCGTTGGATCAACTCGCTAGATACTTGAGCAAACGTGCTATGTTTCTCGTAACGAGTTGATCAAGGACCGTATCAGTAATGTGTGCATGGATCATGGCCCACAAAATGATCCGGTCAGAGTTCTATTGGGCCTAGTCACACATGCACGAGTCGAGCGCTTAAAGAAATCCCTCCAAGGCCTGGTTCAAACGGTCCAAGACCTACATGGAGTCCATGGGGATATTGAAGGCCTAGAAGGAGACAAGCAAAACATCTACACCATGATCCATGCCCATGGAGAGTCAAGCGAGCCTCCAAGTGATTGGGCCGAGTAGGGTCTTTAGGCCTTAATGTTGCTTAGGGTTAGATTAACTGCGTAATAGAGGCATGGGTCGGCCAATCTAGACACCAAGATGGCCGACTGCTCCTTTAGGGTTTTAGAAACCTCTAGCCTATAAAAGGGCTTGCTTTGCAAAGGTTTTGGACACAAGTTGGATCAATACAATTTGATTAATGTCGATTCTTCTTATTAAGAGATATTCGAGCCTTTTCATTTGCTTTGGCATGGGTTGTAAGCAATATTGCGTCTCGCCCTAGATTGTTCTACCGACCTATCCATTCGAGTAATCACCTCAGTGGAGTCATCGTTCCAACGCCTATAATGAAATCTTATCGTCCCGCTTGATTCTAGGTTCTGCAATCCAAGCGTTGGACCACCTCGCTAGATCCTTGGGCAAACGTGCAACGTGTCTCGAAACGAGTTGATCAAGGACCGTATCAGGGACGTGTGTATGGATCAGGGCCCACGCAATGAGCTGGTCGGAGTTCCATTGGGCCCAGTCACACGTGTACGAGCCAAGTTCTTCAAGGAATCCCTCCAAGGCCTTGTTCGAATGGTCCAGGACCAACATGGAGTCCATAGGGATATTGAAGGCCAAGAAGGATACAAGCAAATCATCTACACCCTGATCCAATCCCATGGAGAGTCAAGCGGGCCTCCAAGTGATTGGGCCGAGTAGGGTCTTTAGGCCTTAATGTTGCTTAGAGTTAGATTAATTGCGTAATAGAAGCATGGATCGGCCAATCTAGACACCAAGATGGCCGACTGCTCCTTTAGGGATTTAGAAACCCCTAGACTATAAAAGGGCTTGCTTTGAAAGGGTTTTGGACACAAGTTGGATCAATACAATTTGATTAATGTCAATTCTTCTTGTTAAGAGATATTCGAGCCTTTTCACTTGCTTTGGCAAGGGTTGTAAGCAATATTGCGTCCCGTCCAAGATTTTTCTACCGACCTATCCATTCGAGTAATCACCTCTGTGGAGTCATCGTTCCAACGCCTATAATTAAATCTTATCGTCCCGCTTGATTCTAGATTCCGCAATCCAGGCGTTGGACCACCTCGCTAGATCCTTGGGCAAGCGTGCTACGTGTCTCGAAACGAGTTGATGGAGGACCGTATCAGTGACGTGTGTATGGATCTGGGCCCACGTAATGAGCTGGTCCGAGTTCCATTGGGCCCAGTCACACGTGTACGATCCAAGTTCTTCAAGGAATCCCACAAAGGCCTTGTTCGAATGGTCCAAGACCAACATGGAGTCCATAGGAATATTGAAGTGCAAGAAGGATACAAGACAAATCATCTACACCATGATCCAAACCCGTGGTGAGGCAAGCGGGCATCCAAGAGATTGGGCCGAGTTGGGTCTTTAGGCCTTAATGTTGCTTTGGGTTAGAATAACTGCGTAATAGAAGCATGGGTCGGCCAATCTAGACACCAAGATGGCCGACTGCTCCTTTAGGGTTTTAGAAACCTCTAGCCTATAAAAGGGCTTGCTTTGCACGGGTTTTGGACACAAGTTGGATCAATACAATTTGATTAATGTCAATTCTTCTTATTAAGAGATATTCGAGCATTTGCACTTGCTTTGGCATGGGTTGTAACCAATATTGCGTCTCGCCCTAGATTGTTCCACCGACCTATCCATTCGAGTAATCACCTCTGTGGAGTCATCGTTCCAACGCCTATAATGAAATCTTATCGTCCCGCTTGATTCTAGGTTCTGCAATCCAAGCGTTGGACCACCTCGCTAGATCCTTGGGCAAACGTGCAACGTGTCTCGAAACGAGTTGATCAAGGACCGTATCAGTGACGTGTGTATGGATCAGGGCCCACGCAATGAGCTGGTCGGAGTTCCAGTGGGCCCAGTCACACGTGTACGAGCCAAGTTCTTCAAGGAATCCCTCCAAGGCCTTGTTCGAATGGTCCAAGACCAACATGGAGTCCATAGGGATATTAAAGGCCAAGAAGGATACAAGCAAATCATCTACACCCTGATCCAATCCCATGGAGAGTCAAGCGGGCCTCCAAGTGATTGGGCCGAGTAGGGTCTTTTGGCCTTAATGTTGCTTAGAGTTAGATTAACTGCGTAATAGAAGCATGGATCGGCCAATCTAGACACCAAGATGGCCGACTGCTCCTTTAGGGTTTTAGAAACCCCTAGACTATAAAAAGGCTTGCTTTGAAAGGTTTTGGACACAAGTTGGATCAATACAATTTGATTAATGTCAATTCTTCTTGTTAAGAGATATTCGAGCCTTTTCACTTGCTTTGGCAAGGGTTGTAAGCAATATTGCGTCCCGTCCAAGATTTTTCTACCGACCTATCCATTCGAGTAATCACCTCTGTGGAGTCATCGTTCCAACGCCTATAATTAAATCTTATCGTCCCGCTTGATTCTAGATTCCGCAATCCAGGCGTTGGACCACCTCGCTAGATCCTTGGGCAAGCGTGCTACGTGTCTCGAAACGAGTTGATGGAGGACCGTATCCGTGACGTGTGTATGGATCTGGGCCCACGTAATGAGCTGGTCCGAGTTCCATTGGGCCCAGTCACACGTGTACGATCCAAGTTCTTCAAGGAATCCCACAAAGGCCTTGTTCGAATGGTCCAAGACCAACATGGAGTCCATAGGAATATTGAAGTGCAAGAAGGATACAAGACAAATCATCTACACCATGATCCAAACCCGTGGTGAGTCAAGCGGGCCTCCAAGAGATTGGGCCGAGTTGGGTCTTTAGGCCTTAATGTTGCTTTGGGTTAGAATAACTGCGTAATAGAAGCATGGGTCGGCCAATCTAGACACCAAGATGGCCGACTGCTCCTTTAGGGTTTTAGAAACCTCTACTCTATAAAAGGGCTTGCTTTGCAAGGGTTTTGGACACAAGTTGGATCAATACAATTTGATTGATGTCAATTCTTCTTGTTAAGAGATATTCGAGCCTTTTCACTTTCTTTGGCAGGGGTTGTAAGCAATATTGCGTCTCGTCCTAGATTGTTCTACCGACCTATCCATTCGAGTAATCACCTCTGTGGAGTCATCGTTCTAACACCTATAATTAAATCTTATCGTCCCGCTTGATTCTAGGTTCCGCGATCCAAGCGTTAGACCACCTCGCTAGATCCTTGGGCAACGTGCTACGTGTCTCGAAACAAGTTGATCGAGGACCGTATCGGTGACGTGTGTATGGATCAGGGCCCACGCAATGAGCTGGTCGGAGTTCCATTGGGCCCAGTCACACGTGTACGAGCCAAGTTCTTCAAGGAATCCCTCCAAGGCCTTGTTCGAGTGGTCCAAGACCAGCATGGAGTCCATAGGGATATTGAATGCCAAGAAGGATACAAGCAAATCATCTACACCATGATCCAAGCCTATGGAGGGTCAAGCGGGCCTCCAAGTGATTGGGCCGAGTAGGGTCTTTAGGCCATAATGTTGCTTAGGATTGGATTAACTACGTAGTAGAAGCATGGGCCGGCCCGTCTTGATACCAAGATGGCCGACTGCTCTTTTAGTGTTTTTGTAGGGTTTTAGTATCCTCTAGCCTATAAAAGGGCTTGCATTATAAGGGTTTTGGACACAAGTTGGATCAATAAAGTTTGGTTAATTTCGATTCTTCTTGTCAAGAGAGAGTCGAGCCTTTTTACTTGCCTTTGCAAGGGTTGTGAGCAATCTTGCGTCTCGTCCTAGATTGTTCTACCGACGTATCTATTAGAGTAATCACCACTGTGGAGTCGTCGTTCTACCCCCTATAATCAAATCGTGTTGTCCGTTTGATTCTAGGTTCCGCAATCCAAGCGTTGGATCACCTCGCTAGATACTTGAGCAAACGTGCTATATTTCTCGTAACGAGTTGATCAAGGACCGTATCAGTAATGTGTGCATGGATCATGGCCCACAAAATGATCCGGTCAGAGTTCTATTGGGCCTAGTCACACATGCACGAGCCAAGCTCTTAAAGAAATCCCTCCAAGGCCTGGTTCAAACGGTCCAAGACCTACATGGAGTCCATGGGGATATTGAAGGCCTAGAAGGAGACAAGCAAAACATCTACACCATGATCCATGCCCATGGAGAGTCAAGCGAGCCTCCAAGTGATTGGGCCGAGTAGGGTCTTTAGGCCTTAATGTTGCTTAGGGTTAGATTAACTGCGTAATAGAGGCATGGGTCGGCCAATCTAGACACCAAGATGGCCGACTGCTCCTTTAGGGTTTTAGAAACCTCTAGCCTATAAAAGGGCTTGCTTTGCAAGGGTTTTGGACACAAGTTGGATCAATACAATTTGATTAATGTCAATTCTTCTTATTAAGAGATATTCGAGCCGTTTCACTTGCTTTGGCATGGGTTGTAAGCAATATTGCGTCTCGCCCTAGATTGTTCTACCGACCTATCCATTCGAGTAATCACCTCAGTGGAGTCATCGTTCCAACGCCTATAATGAAATCTTATCGTCCCGCTTGATTCTAGGTTCTGCAATCGAAGCGTTGGACCACCTCGCTAGATCCTTGGGCAAACGTGCAACGTGTCTCGAAACGAGTTGATCAAGGACCGTATCAGGGACGTGTGTATGGATCAGGGCCCACGCAATGAGCTGGTCGGAGTTCCATTGGGCCCAGTCACACGTGTACGAGCCAAGTTCTTCAAGGAATCCCTCCAAGGCCTTGTTCGAATGGTCCAGGACCAACATGGAGTCCATAGGGATATTGAAGGCCAAGAAGGATACAAGCAAATCATCTACACCCTGATCCAATCCCATGGAGAGTCAAGCGGGCCTCCAAGTGATTGGGCCGAGTAGGGTCTTTAGGCCTTAATGTTGCTTAGAGTTAGATTAACTGCGTAATAGAAGCATGGATCGGCCAATCTAGACACCAAGATGGCCGACTGCTCCTTTAGGGTTTTAGAAACCCCTAGACTATAAAAGGGCTTGCTTTGAAAGGGTTTTGGACACAAGTTGGATCAATACAATTTGATTAATGTCAATTCTTCTTGTTAAGAGATATTCGAGCCTTTTCACTTGCTTTGGCAAGGGTTGTAAGCAATATTGCGTCCCGTCCAAGATTTTTCTACCGACCTATCCATTCGAGTAATCACCTCTGTGGAGTCATCGTTCCAACGCCTATAATTAAATATTATCGTCCCGCTTGATTCTAGATTCCGCAATCCAGGCGTTGGACCACCTCGCTAGATCCTTGGGCAAGCGTGCTACGTGTCTCGAAACGAGTTGATGGAGGACCGTATCAGTGACGTGTGTATGGATCTGGGCCCACGTAATGAGCTGGTCCGAGTTCCATTGGGCCCATTCACACGTGTACGATCGAAGTTCTTCAAGGAATCCCACAAAGGCCTTGTTCGAATGGTCCAAGACCAACATGGAATCCATAGGAATATTGAAGTGCAAGAAGGATACAAGACAAATCATCTACACCATGATCCAAACCCGTGGTGAGTCAAGCGGGCCTCCAAGAGATTGGGCCGAGTTGGGTCTTTAGGCCTTAATGTTGCTTTGGGTTAGAATAACTGCGTAATAGAAGCATGGGTCGGCCAATCTAGACACCAAGATGGCCGACTGCTCCTTTAGGGTTTTAGAAACCTCTAGCCTATAAAAGGGCTTGCTTTGCAAGGGTTTTGGACACAAGTTGGATCAATACAATTTGATTAATGTCAATTCTTCTTATTAAGAGATATTCGAGCATTTGCACTTGCTTTGGCATGGGTTGTAAGCAATATTGCGTCTCGCCCTAGATTGTTCCACCGACCTATCCATTCGAGTAATCACCTCTGTGGAGTCATCGTTCCAACGCCTATAATGAAATCTTATCGTCCCGCTTGATTCTAGGTTCTGCAATCCAAGCGTTGGACCACCTCGCTATATCCTTGGGCAAACGTGCAACGTGTCTCGAAACGAGTTGATCAAGGACCGTATCAGTGACGTGTGTATGGATCAGGGCCCACGCAATGAGCTGGTCGGAGTTCCAGTGGGCCCAGTCACACGTGTACGAGCCAAGTTCTTCAAGGAATCCCTCCAAGGCCTTGTTCGAATGGTCCAAGACCAACATGGAGTCCATAGGGATATTGAAGGCCAAGAAGGATACAAGCAAATCATCTACACCCTGATCCAATCCCATGGAGAGTCAAGCGGGCCTCCAAGTGATTGGGCCGAGTAGGGTCTTTTGGCCTTAATGTTGCTTAGAGTTAGATTAACTGCGTAATAGAAGCATGGATCGGCCAATCTAGACACCAAGATGGCCGACTGCTCCTTTAGGGTTTTAGAAACCCCTAGACTATAAAAAGGCTTGCTTTGAAAGGTTTTGGACACAAGTTGGATCAATACAATTTGATTAATGTCAATTCTTCTTGTTAAGAGATATTCGAGCCTTTTCACTTGCTTTGGCAAGGGTTGTAAGCAATATTGCGTCCCGTCCAAGATTTTTCTACCGACCTATCCATTCGAGTAATCACCTCTGTGGAGTCATCGTTCCAACGCCTATAATTAAATCTTATCGTCCCGCTTGATTCTAGATTCCGCAATCCAGGCGTTGGACCACCTCGCTAGATCCTTGGGCAAGCGTGCTACGTGTCTCGAAACGAGTTGATGGAGGACCGTATCCGTGACGTGTGTATGGATCTGGGCCCACGTAATGAGCTGGTCCGAGTTCCGTTGGGCCCAGTCACACGTGTACGATCCAAGTTCTTCAAGGAATCCCACAAAGGCCTTGTTCGAATGGTCCAAGACCAACATGGAGTCCATAGGAATATTGAAGTGCAAGAAGGATACAAGACAAATCATCTACACCATGATCCAAACCCGTGGTGAGTCAATCGGGCCTCCAAGAGATTGGGCCGAGTTGGGTCTTTAGGCCTTAATGTTGCTTTGGGTTAGAATAACTGCGTAATAGAAGCATGGGTCGGCCAATCTAGACACCAAGATGGCCGACTGCTCCTTTAGGGTTTTAGAAACCTCTACTCTATAAAAGGGCTTGCTTTGCAAGGGTTTTGGACACAAGTTGGATCAATACAATTTGATTGATGTCAATTCTTCTTGTTAAGAGATATTCGAGCCTTTTCACTTTCTTTGGCAGGGGTTGTAAGCAATATTGCGTCTCGTCCTAGATTGTTCTACCGACCTATCCATTCGAGTAATCACCTCTGTGGAGTCATCGTTCCAACGCCTATAATGAAATCTTATCGTCCCGCTTGATTCTAGGTTCTGCAATCCAAGCGTTGGACCACCTCGCTAGATCCTAGGGCAAAAGTGCAACGTGTCTCGAAACGAGTTGATCAAGGACCGTATCAGTGACGTGTGTATGGATCAGGGCCCACGCAATGAGCTGGTCGGAGTTCCATTGGGCCCAGTCACACGTGTACGAGCCAAGTTCTTCAAGGAATCCCTCCAAGGCCTTGTTCGAGTGGTCCAAGACCAGCATGGAGTCCATAGCGATATTGAATGCCAAGAAGGATACAAGCAAATCATCTACACCATGATCCAAGCCAATGGAGGGTCAAGCGGGCCTCCAAGTGATTGGGCCGAGTAGGGTCTTTAGGCCATAATGTTGCTTAGGATTGGATTAACTACGTAGTAGAAGCATGGGCCGGCCCGTCTTGATACCAAGATGGCCGACTGCTCTTTTAGTGTTTTTGTAGGGTTTTAGTATCCTCTAGCCTATAAAAGGGCTTGCATTATAAGGGTTTTGGACACAAGTTGGATCAATAAAGTTTGGTTAATTTCGATTCTTCTTGTCAAGAGAGAGTCGAGCCTTTTTACTTGCCTTTGCAAGGGTTGTGAGCAATCTTGCGTCTCGTCCTAGATTGTTCTACCGACGTATCTATTAGAGTAATCACCACTGTGGAGTCGTCGTTCTACCCCCTATAATCAAATCGTGTTGTCCGTTTGATTCTAGGTTCCGCAATCCAAGCGTTGGATCACCTCGCTAGATACTTGAGCAAACGTGCTATGTTTCTCGTAACGAGTTGATCAAGGACCGTATCAGTAATGTGTGCATGGATCATGGCCCACAAAATGATCCGGTCAGAGTTCTATTGGGCCTAGTCACACATGCACGAGCCAAGCTCTTAAAGAAATCCCTCCAAGGCCTGGTTCAAACGGTCCAAGACCTACATGGAGTCCATGGGGATATTGAAGGCCTAGAAGGAGACAAGCAAAACATCTACACCATGATCCATGCCCATGGAGAGTCAAGCGAGCCACCAAGTGATTGGGCCGAGTAGGGTCTTTAGGCCTTAATGTTGCTTAGGGTTAGATTAACTGCGTAATAGAGGCATGGGTCGGCCAATCTAGACACCAAGATGGCCGACTGCTCCTTTAGGGTTTTAGAAACCTCTAGCCTATAAAAGGGCTTGCTTTGCAAGGGTTTTGGACACAAGTTGGATCAATACAATTTGATTAATGTCAATTCTTCTTATTAAGAGATATTCGAACCGTTTCACTTGCTTTGGCATGGGTTGTAAGCAATATTGCGTCTCGCCCTAGATTGTTCTACCGACCTATCCATTCGAGTAATCACCTCAGTGGAGTCATCGTTCCAACGCCTATAATGAAATCTTATCGTCCCGCTTGATTCTAGGTTCTGCAATCCAAGCGTTGGACCACCTCGCTAGATCCTTGGGCAAACGTGCAACGTGTCTCGAAACGAGTTGATCAAGGACCGTATCAGGGACGTGTGTATGGATCAGGGCCCACGCAATGAGCTGGTCGGAGTTCCATTGGGCCCAGTCACACGTGTACGAGCCAAGTTCTTCTAGGAATCCCTCCAAGGCCTTGTTCGAATGGTCTAGGACCAACATGGAGTCCATAGGGATATTGAAGGCCAAGAAGGATACAAGCAAATCATCTACACCCTGATCCAATCCCATGGAGAGTCAAGCGGGCCTCCAAGTGATTGGGCCGAGTAGGGTCTTTAGGCCTTAATGTTGCTTAGAGTTAGATTAACTGCGTAATAGAAGCATGGATCGGCCAATCTAGACACCAAGATGGCCGACTGCTCCTTTAGGGTTTTAGAAACCCCTAGACTATAAAAGGGCTTGCTTTGAAAGGGTTTTGGACACAAGTTGGATCAATACAATTTGATTAATGTCAATTCTTCTTGTTAAGAGATATTCGAGCCTTTTCACTTGCTTTGGCAAGGGTTGTAAGCAATATTGCGTCCCGTCCAAGATTTTTCTACCGACCTATCCATTCGAGTAATCACCTCTGTGGAGTCATCGTTCCAACGCCTATAATTAAATCTTATCGTCCCGCTTGATTCTAGATTCCGCAATCCAGGCGTTGGACCACCTCGCTAGATCCTTGGGCAAGCGTGCTACGTGTCTCGAAACGAGTTGATGGAGGACCGTATCAGTGACGTGTGTATGGATCTGGGCCCACGTAATGAGCTGGTCCGAGTTCCATTGGGCCCAGTCACACGTGTACGATCCAAGTTCTTCAAGGAATCCCACAAAGGCCTTGTTCGAATGGTCCAAGACCAACATGGAGTCCATAGGAATATTGAAGTGCAAGAAGGATACAAGACAAATCATCTACACCATGATCGAAACCCGTGGTGAGTCAAGCGGGCCTCCAAGAGATTGGGCCGAGTTGGGTCTTTAGGCCTTAATGTTGCTTAGGGTTAGATTAACTGCGTAATAGAAGCATGGATCGGCCAATCTAGACACCAAGATGGCCGACTGCTCCTTTAGGGTTTTAGAAACCTCTAGCCTATAAAAGGGCTTGCTTTGCAAGAGTTTTGGACACAAGTTGGATCAATACAATTTGATTAATGTCGATTCTTCTTGTTAAGAGATATTCGAGCCTTTTCACTTGCTTTGGCATGGGTTGTAAGCAATATTGCGTCTCGTCCTAGATTGTTCTACCGACCTATCCATTTGAGTAATCACCTCTGTGGAGTCATCGTTCTAACGCCTATAATTAAATCTTATCGCCCCGCTTGATTCTAGGTTCCGCAATCCAAGCGTTGGACAACCTCGCTAGATCCTTGGGCAAGCGTGCTACGTGTCTCGAAACGAGTTGATTAAGGACCGTATCAGTTACGTGTGTATGGATCAGGGCCAACGCAATGAGCTGATCCGAGTTCCATTGGGCCCAGTCACACGTGTACGTTCCAAGTTCTTCAAGGAATCCCTCCAAGGCCTTGTTCGAATGGTCCAAGACCAACATGGAGTCCATAGGGATATTGAAGGCCAAGAAGGATACAAACAAATCATATACACACTGATCCAATCCCGTGGAGAGTCAAGCGGGCCTCCAAGTGATTGGGCCGAGTTGGGTCTTTAGGCCTTAATGTTGCTTTGGGTTAGAATAACTGCGTAATAGAAGCATGGGTCGGCCAATCTATACACCAAGATGGCCGACTGCTCCTTTAGGGTTTTAGAAACCTCTAGCATATAAAAGGGCTTGCTTTGCAAGAGTTTTGGACACAAGTTGGACAATACAATTTGATTAATGTCGATTCTTCTTGTTAAGAGATATTCGAGCCTTTTCACTTGCTTTGGCATGGGTTGTAAGCAATATTGCGTCTCGCCCTAGATTGTTCTACCGACCTATCGATTCGAGTAATCACCTCTGTGGAGTCATCGTTCCAACGCCTATAATGAAATCTTATCGTCCCGCTTGATTCTAGGTTCTGCAATCCAAGCGTTGGACCACCTCGCTAGATCCTTGGGCAAAAGTGCAACGTGTCTCGAAACGAGTTGATCAAGGACCGTATCAGTGACGTGTGTATGGATCAGGGCCCACGCAATGAGCTGGTCGGAGTTCCATTGGGCCCAGTCACACGTGTACGAGCCAAGTTCTTCAAGGAATCCCTCCAAGGCCTTGTTCGAGTGGTCCAAGACCAGCATGGAGTCCATAGGGATATTGAATGCCAAGAAGGATACAAGCAAATCATCTACACCATGATCCAAGCCTATGGAGGGTCAAGCGGGCCTCCAAGTGATTGGGCCGAGTAGGGTCTTTAGGCCATAATGTTGCTTAGGATTGGATTAACTACGTTGTAGAAGCATGGGCCGGCCCGTCTTGATACCAAGATGGCCGACTGCTCTTTTAGTGTTTTTGTAGGGTTTTAGTATCCTCTAGCCTATAAAAGGGCTTGCATTATAAGGGTTTTGGACACAAGTTGGATCAATAAAGTTTGGTTAATTTCGATTCTTCTTGTCAAGAGAGAGTCGAGCCTTTTTACTTGCCTTTGCAAGGGTTGTGAGCAATCTTGCGTCTCGTCCTAGATTGTTCTACCGACGTATCTATTAGAGTAATCACCACTGTGGAGTCGTCGTTCTACCCCCTATAATCAAATCGTGTTGTCCGTTTGATTCTAGGTTCCGCAATCCAAGCGTTGGATCACCTCGCTAGATACTTGAGCAAACGTGCTATGTTTCTCGTAACGAGTTGATCAAGGACCGTATCAGTAATGTGTGCATGGATCATGGCCCACAAAATGATCCGGTCAGAGTTCTATTGGGCCTAGTCACACATGCACGAGCCAAGCTCTTAAAGAAATCCCTCCAAGGCCTGGTTCAAACGGTCCAAGACCTACATGGAGTCCATGGGGATATTGAAGGCCTAGAAGGAGACAAGCAAAACATCTACACCATGATCCATGCCCATGGAGAGTCAAGCGAGCCTCCAAGTGATTGGGCCGAGTAGGGTCTTTAGGCCTTAATGTTGCTTAGGGTTAGATTAACTGCGTAATAGAGGCATGGGTCGGCCAATCTAGACACCAAGATGGCCGACTGCTCCTTTAGGGTTTTAGAAACCTCTAGCCTATAAAAGGGCTTGCTTTGCAAGGGTTTTGGACACAAGTTGGATCAATACAATTTGATTAATGTCAATTCTTCTTATTAAGAGATATTCGAGCCGTTTCACTTGCTTTGGCATGGGTTGTAAGCAATATTGCGTCTCGCCCTAGATTGTTCTACCGACCTATCCATTCGAGTAATCACCTCAGTGGAGTCATCGTTCCAACGCCTATAATGAAATCTTATCGTCCCGCTTGATTCTAGGTTCTGCAATCGAAGCGTTGGACCACCTCGCTAGATCCTTCGGCAAACGTGCAACGTGTCTCGAAACGAGTTGATCAAGGACCGTATCAGGGACGTGTGTATGGATCAGGGCCCACGCAATGAGCTGGTCGGAGTTCCATTGGGCCCAGTCACACGTGTACGAGCCAAGTTCTTCAAGGAATCCCTCCAAGGCCTTGTTCGAATGGTCCAGGACCAACATGGAGTCCATAGGGATATTGAAGGCCAAGAAGGATACAAGCAAATCATCTACACCCTGATCCAATCCCATGGAGAGTCAAGCGGGCCTCCAAGTGATTGGGCCGAGTAGGGTCTTTAGGCCTTAATGTTGCTTAGAGTTAGATTAACTGCGTAATAGAAGCATGGATCGGCCAATCTAGACACCAAGATGGCCGACTGCTCCTTTAGGGTTT